>NW_016807151.1:59741-64199 GCF_001698545.2 Rhinopithecus bieti | reverse complement strand
AGCCTGGGCAACAAGAGCAAAACTCCGTCTTAAAAAAAAAACATGAAGAAGAAGAAGAAGAGTCTCGCTCTGTCGCCCAGGCTGGAGTGCAGTGGCGTGATCTCGGCTCACTGCAACCTCCGCCTCCCGGGTTCAAGTGATTCTCCTGCTTCAGCCTCCCGAGTAACTGGGATTATCGATGAGCGCCACCACGCCCAGCAAATTTTTTGTTTTTTGTTTTGTTTTGTTTTGTTTTAGTAGAGACGGGGTTTCATCATGTTGGCCAGGCTGGTCTTGAACTGCTGACCTCAAAGGATCCACAGGCCTCAGCCTCCCAAAGTGCAGGGATTGCAGGCATGAGACACCGCGCCCGACCTGAAACTCAACTTCCTCATGTATTGATTAAACGAGATAATTTATGTGGAGTTCTAGAGCCTAGTATCCAAGAAACATCAAACAAACGGAAAAGAAATCAAGCACCAAAGCACTGAAGACATTCCCTTCAACAACTATTATATATATGTATGTATGTATAAATTTGTGTAAAGGTAGAAATAAAGCGGTGGACAAGAAGGTAACAACTGAATGATTTTGCTCACCCCAGGAACCACTCCTCCCTATAAACTTTTCAGTAACAGTTACCACGAGATAGCCTACCATCTTACATTTCAAGAAAACACTAAAAACTCCGGGGACACATTCCCATTATCTCCTGTCAAAACTGAGAATAAACAGGACACATCCTGAGAAGAAGAGAAAGGAGGGACTGACGAATAATTTGACCAAATTCCTTGATCGAGTTCATGCTACCAGAAAACAAAACCAGTCACTCCACTGAGACCAGGCTTCTTCTTTGATCTCTACACATCCTTCCCAAAGAGCTTCCTTCCCTACCTACCTGAAAAGCATCCCCTCTCTCCTGGTCCGAACGACAAGTTCTTTTCTGATCAAGTCAGAATCTCGCAACCCACGGCTGGAGGACAGGCGGGCGAGGAGCACAAAAGCCGACGCCGCCGCGTGGATCGGGGCCGGGCCGCAGGGTCCCCCGGGGGTCCTTCTCCTCCCCATCCTCCGCATCGCAGCCTCCCCGTGACCGCCGGGACGCCAGGCCCAGGCCCAGGCCCGGGCCCGGGCCCAGGGAGGAGATGGAGGGGGCGAGCGGCAGACCCTGCCTAGTCGCCCCGCCCAAGGGGGGCCGCCGCCTACATCTCCCCACCACCCTCTCAACCGGGGAACCCCCTCGGATTGGACCCGCCCCAGCCCCCGCCCCTAGCAGGTCTTCGACCACACGCATCACGGCTCGCCCACCCGAGATCCGCAGTGGTTGCCGCTCTCCAGCCCCGGCTCGGTTCGCGGATTCAGCTTGGCTCCGCTGCCGGCCGCCTCCGCCGCCAGCGCACTCCTGGCGCGGCGGCCAGGGTTTCCGGACGTCCACGTGACCCTCCCGTCCCGGGGCACGCTGGGAGTTGTAGTCCCTCGGCGCGGCCTCACCTGCCGGCGCGGAGAAGGGCGAGGAGGGCGGAGGTTGAGAGCCCAGAGAACTCGGTTGCTGCAGACTCGGCCAGGAATGTTAGCTGCAAACACCAGAGGTGGACAGAAGAAATGATATGGGGAGAACTGGTGCATACTTTTTTTTCCCCCCACAAAAAATTGGTATTCGGTCTATGTTTTTATAAAAAGTAACATGCTGCTAAGTGTGCCACTGACCAGCCTAAATTTTAGGTGTCTAATTAAATGCAGGCCGGGCACAGTGGGCTCACGCCTGTAATCCAACACTTTAGGAGGTCGAGAAGGGAGGATCACTTGAACCCGGTAGTTCAAGACCAGCCTGAGCAACATAGCCAGACCCCAACTCTACGAAAAATTTAAAAATTACCCAGGAGTAGTGGCATGTGCCTGTGGTCCCTGCTACTGGGGCGACCGAGGTGCAAGGATCGCTTGAGCCCAAAAGTTTGAGGCTGGCAGCTGTGATCGCTCCACTGCACTCCACCCTGGGCAACAGAAGGAGACCCTGCCTCCAAAAATAAAAATAAAATAAAATAAAATAAAATAAAATCCAGCACAAGTGGCTCACACCAGTAATCCTAACACTTTGGGAGGCCGGAGTAGGAGCATCATTTGAGGACACGAATTTGAGACCAGCCTGGGCAGGATAGTGAGAGCCCCCCACCACGACCACCAGCACCGCAGCCGTTTCTTAAATAAAGGGAAAAAATACAGACGCTTATCGGAATTTTAAAGAAAAACATACTTCTCTTAACCCAGAAAATCTCCACAACAACCATTACATAAGATAAACGATCACTAGTCTTCAAATAACAGAACTTGACAACACCTTTTGTCAAACATAGTTCCTCCTAACTTAATAGTAGTAATTGGGGAGTCCACTCATGTTGGCTTTATCCAGAAGCAAAACAAACTTCGCATAACTTTTTGTTGTTGTTGTTCGTTTTTTAAACTTCGCATATCTTTTTTGTTTTGTTTTGTTTTTGAGACAGAGTCTTGCTCTGTCGCCCAGGCTGGAGGGCAGTGGCGCGATCTCGGCTCACTGCAAGCTCCGCCTCCCGGGTTCACGCCATTCTCCTGCCTCAGCCTCCTGAGTAGCGGGAGGCGCCCACCACCGCGCCCTGCTAATTTTTTTGTATTTTTAGTAGAGACGGGGTTTCACCATGTTAGCCAGAATGGTCTCGATCTGCTTACCTCCTGATGTGCCCGCCTTGGCCTCCCAAAGTGCTGGGATTACAGGCATGAGCCACCGTGCCAGGCCAAACTTCGCATATCTTTATAGCAGGAGGTAGTTTTACAAGTTGGAGCAAGGCGCCCATGCCCACTAAGTGTAGTCTCCTACCCTCCCGTAGGAACTGGGAGATACAGGCACTAACTTCACGTCTGCATTTCAAAAAGATGACCCCCAAGTCCTTGAGGACACATTTCTGAGTTGTGATACTGGCAAGAGGCTCATTTTGCCGTTATAAAGATTTGTATACATTTGAAAAGGACAGAGAAAGAAATTTTGAAAGAAAAGAGAGAAGGCTGAGAAGTCTCTATTTTCAGCAGAGGAATTAAACCTGTTACTTTTCACTTTTATTTGCCCTTATACAGTGGTAGTTTTGTCTCTAGGCATCCAAGGAGAAATATGATGTCAGGGTGAGTAAAAATAAATGAGCCAAATATGTTACTTTTATTTTTAAAAATGTATTGTGAGTCGTTTATTTTTCAGCCTAAAAAAGGAAGCAAATTCTGACACACACTACAACATAGATGAATCTTAAAAAACATTATGCTTGCCGGGCGCGGTGGCTCAAGCCTGTAATCCCAGCACTTTGGGAGGCCGAGGCGGGTGGATCACGAGGTCAGGAGATCGAGACCATCCTGGCTAACACGGTGAGACCCCGTCTCTACTAAAATACAAAAAAACTAGCCGGGCGAGTTGGCGGGCGCCTGTAGTCCCAGCTACTCGGGAGGCTGAGGCAGGAGAATGGCGTGAACCCAGGAGGCGGAGCTTGCAGTGAGCTGAGATCCGGCCACTGCACTCCAGCTTGGGCGACAGAGCGAGACTCCGTCTCAAAAAAAAAAAAAAAAAAAAAATTATGCTAAGTGAAATAAGTGAGACATAAAAGGACCAGTACAGTACAATTACACTTATATGAAGTAGCCAGAATAGTCAAATTCATAGAGTCAGAAAGTAGCATAGCGGTTGCCCATGGCTGGAGGGAAGGGGAAATGAGAAATTGTTGTTTAATGGCTATGGAGTTTCTGTTTGGGATGACAAAAAAGTCCCGGAGAGGGATGGTGATGTTGGTTGCACAACAATATATTTAATGCCATTGAATTGTACACTTGAAAATGGTTAAAATGGTAAACACATATACATAGAGTGAGATACATACTTTTTTGTGTTGTATTTACATATGGGTATATACATATATATGTGTGTGTGTATACTATCAAGTATATGACCCGTGTCACCAGCACTCAGGGCTAGAATGCCTTCTTAGCCACGTGGTGGTGTGGACCTGAAGTTCCAGCTGCTAGGGAGATTGAGGCAGGAGGATCACTTCAGCCCCGCCTTTGGAGGCTACAGTGAGCTATGATTGTGCCACTGCACTCCGGCCTGGATGACAGAGGGAGACCCAATCTCTTAAAAAAGAAAAAAAAAAGTGTATATATACACACATATTTATACATATGAATGCCTTCTTTCCTGTAGCCCAAGCTATGCTCTTTGTATTTATAGTGACCTTGGTGGAGAGGGTTGGGTGGTAGACAGAGGCCCGATCTCTCTCTCCTTGACTTCCAAAACCATCAGGATAGGCCGGGCGCAGTGGCTCAAGCCTGTAATCCCAGCACTCTGGGAGGCCGAGACGGGTGGATCACGAGGTCAGGAGATCGAGACCATCCTGGCTATCTTGGTGAATCCCCATAGTGACTATAAAAAAATCCAAAAGGCCAGCCGGGCGAGGTGGCGGGCCCCTGTAT
>NW_016807151.1:54737-59364 GCF_001698545.2 Rhinopithecus bieti | reverse complement strand
AAAAAAAAAAAAAAAAAAAAAAACCATCAGGATATTTAAATATTTGTAGAATTTGTTTTCTACCTGTAGATGTTCTCCAAGTGCTCAGTGGGTCTGAGTCATGTGACTTTTTTTTTTTTTTAAATAGTAACCACCCTGGGTGCAATGGCTCACCCCTATAATCCCAGCACTTTGGGAGGCCGAGGCGGGCAGATCACCTGAGGTCAGGAGTTCGAGACCAGCCTGGCTAATATAGTGAAACCCCATCTCTACTAAAAATACAAAAATTAGCTGGGTGTGGTGGTGGGTGCCTGTAATCCCAACTACTCGGGAGGCTGAGGCAGGAGAATCGCTTGAACCCGGGAGGTGGAGGTTGCAGTGAGCCAAGATCGTACCATTGCACTCCAGCCTAGGTAACAAAAGCTAAACCTTGTCTCAGAAAAAAAAAAAGAAAAAAAAAAGTAACCATTACCAGAAAAAGACAACATTTGGACACTTAACTTCATGACATTGACACCTAACAGGTTTTATTTCCTGATCACACATTTGGGGCAAATCTTGACCTACACTGGATTTCTACATTGTGCTGGTGGTTCTCACCCTGCAGCAATATTTGGCAGAGTCTCTTGTTTTCTTGCTCTGCTTGCCAGTGTTGAGTTTATCTCACCCAGAAGAGAGTATCCTGAAAATGGATATGTAACTGGAATTTTGGGTAAGATAAATATTTTCAAGGATATCTGAAGACATCATAGAAGTAATATTCTTGGACAGTGAATAAATTGCCCTGTATTTCAGTGCTTCTCAAACGTTGTGGATCCCAGCCTACAGTAAAAAAAGACATTTCAGGCCGGGCACAGTGGCCTACACCTGTTATCCAGCACTTTGAGAGGCTGATGTGGGAGGACTGCTTGATCCCAGGAGTTCGAGACCAGTCTGGGTAACAAAGTGAGGCCCTGGCTCTGAAAAAAATGAAAAAAATAGCTGGGCATGATGGTGTACACCTATAGTCCAAGATACACAGGAGGCTGAGGCAGGAAGATTGCTTGAGCCCAGGAGGTTGAGGCTGCAATGAACCATGATGGTGCCACTGCACTTCAGCCTGGGTGACAAAGCGAGACCCTGTCTCAAAGAAAAACATTTTTTCTTTTTTACATCAACCAGTACAATATGCATGTGTACAACTGACCCAAATATTTTGCAAAACATTAGTAACTGTTACTACATAAGATACATTCTGAAATTGTTTCCTAATCCCTGCTTGTGAAAACGCTGGTTGCAACCCACAAAGATTGATTTCATGACTCATTTATAGGTCTCAGCGCACAGTTTGGAAACAGGACACCAATGTCAACATTTTATCAAACAAGATGTCTCTGTTTCAATTTTACTTATTGTGTCTTTAATGCCATTTAACTGCCTACATATCACATCCTATGTAGTGGAGAAAATCTGGTCCCTGTGATAGACAATGAGAGGCAGTTACTGTTCTAGACTCTGTGGAAAAAATAGTATGGAAAAGTCACCTCAGCTTTATGCTTCTGCCGCCAGCGTCTGGGACTGATAAACTGGAGGTTTTCTGCACGGTAACCTTTGCTCTATGGTAGAATTTTTGAGAGAGTGAGGTAGACTTTTTTTTTTTCAGCTCTTTCTTCCCATATACCTTCAAAGTTCTTTTAGTTTTAATTTTTATTTCCTTGTCTTTGCATCATCTTCTTTCCCTGACTCCTCACAAAGAGATATTCAGATCCACAAAACAAAGACTTAAATTACTTACAATCTGGCCAGGCATGGTGGTTCATGCCTTGTAATCCCAGCACTTTGGGAAGCCAAGGCAGGAGGATCACTTACTTGAGCCCAGGAGTTTCTTTTCTTTTTTTCTTTTTCTTTTTTCTTTTTTTTTTTTTAGACAGAGTCTCACTCTGTCACCCAGGCTGGAGTGCAGTGGCGCGACCTTGGCTCACTGCAACCTCCACCTCTCAGGCTCAAGTGATTCTCTTGCCAGAGTACCTGGGATTGTAGGCACACCACCATACCCGGCTAATTTTTGTATTTTTAGTAGAGATGGGGTTTTGCCATGTTGGCCAGGCTGGTCTCGAACTCCTGACCTTAGGTGATCTGCCCACCTCAGTCTCCCAAAGTGCTGGGATTACAGGCATGAGCCACCACGCCTGGTCAAACCCAGGAGTTTCAAACCACCATGGGCAACATAGGGAGACCCCATCTCTAAAAATTAAATAAATAATAAGCGGGCATGGTGGTGTATGACTGTAGTCCCAGCTACTTGGGAGGCTGAAGTGGGAGGCTTCCTTGAGCCTGGGATGTTGTGGCTGCAGTGAACCATGATCACACCTCTGCACTCCAGCCTGGGCCACAGAGCAAGACCCTGTCTCTAAAAAATATGCATATATATAATAAAATAAATTACTTAAGATCTATATCCTCCTTTAGTTGATATTCTCTCAGCTAACAACCCCCAGGCCAGCTGTAGTCCCAGATACTCAGGAGGCTGAGGCAGGAGGATTATTGAGCCCAGGAGGCTGAGGCTGCAGTGAGCCATGATGGTGCCACTGCACTTCAGCCTGGGTGACAGAGTGAGACCTTGTCTCAAAAAAAAAATTTTTTTTACATCACCCAGTACAATATGCACATGTACAACTGACCCAAACATTTTGCAAAACAGTCACTGTTACTACATGAGATACATTCTGAAATTTTTTCCTAACAAGGGACACCAGGACAAATTGAGAGCAAAGGACGCAAGAGCACACAAGAGAAGATAAGTAGAAGAAAGGAGCAGGGGCAGCATCGTATGGGCCAGCGCTGGTTGAATTCGCTGGCTCTTCCTTCCCATGAGGGCTTTCTGCTAGGCCGGCAAAGGCTGGTGAGAAAGCCGGTTCTGCGCTCTGCCCTGTGCTGGCCACTTTCACCTGGCGCTTTGTACCCTGCGGCAGCCCTGGGCTCAGGGCAGGTGGGAGGGATTGTACTTTCCTTTCACTTTCTCAGGACGCCAAACCTGACACCTGGGGCCAGAACTACACTTCCCACCAAGCAGCGAGGCAGGAGGAAGAAGGGGGCACTGAGGGCTGAAAAGGAAAACCAGAAGAAAGAGAAAACATTACCTGCTGACCAGCAGAGGTGAGAGAGCTGGACAGGTAAGTGACAGGTGAACCAGGAAGGCGAAGGTTGCGGGATGCCGGCGGGAGGACATCATCGGGGTGGACGCTGCTGTGTCTCCCCGCAAGGGTTGTAAGCTAAATGAAAGGGGGCTTTCGTGGAAACCCTGAGGACTCCGGAGGGTGGGGGGAGACATGGAAGTAAAGTCTCAGCTCAAGTTACAGTGATAAGACCAAGACACCGGAAGTGGAATGGCTGTCTTTAGTTGAAAAGTCAGACAGGAAAAAAGTGGTTTGCTTGTGTCTGTTGTCTGCTGGATCATCTACCCATATTGATTTCAGAGAGGTCCAAGAAAGGTATGGGATCCTTCTTCATCGCCATAAAGCCCTGGGTTTTTGCATGCAGATTGGACACTTGAGTGCATTTTACCTTGTGTGATGAGACAGACTGTCCTTGTCTATGACTTCAGAGAAAACCAGGGTAAAACAGAGAAGTGAAGAAGGATGTCACAAGGCAGGGGCAATTTGCAGCACATCAGATGTGATCATTAAGTGGGATCAGGTTTCAGTTACTTTTAGAGCTATTGGATGAGGAGTCCGAACACACTCTCATGAAGAACAGTTAAAGAAGATGGGGATATTCTCCTCGGGGGGATATTCTTGCTGCTTCAAATATCTGATGGGCTGTCATGTGGAACAGGAATGTGATGTGTCTTGGCAGAGTAAGGATAGCACTGAGCTAGACAGATGGAAACCTCATGGAGGGAGGTATCAATCCCACAGAAGTGAGAACTGCCCAGTGTAAAATGGAAATTTTTCAGGAGGTAGTCAGTTCCTTGTGATCAGAGATATTTAAGCATGGGTGGACATTTAAGCCACGGATGCTGATGGTAGGAGTAAAGTTTCAGGTAGGTGACTTGTTCAATTGGTGTTTTCCAAACCTGGCTTGTCATCAGAATCATCTGGGGAAGAGACAGCATGAGAGAGAAGAGGGGAGGGTAGGGGAGGGAAGAGAGAGAGAGGTTTTGGGTTTTGTGTTTTTGTTTGTTTGTTTGCGTTTTGAAATGGAGTTTCACTCTTGTTGCCCAGGCTGGACTGCAATGGTGCGATCTTGGCTCACTGCAACCTCTGCCCTCTGGGTTCAAGCCATTCTCCTGCCTTAGCCTCCCATGTAGCTGGGATTATAGGTGCATGACACCACACCCGGCTAATTTTTTGTATTTTTAGTAGAGATGGGGTTTCACCATGTTGGCCAGGCTGATCTTGAACTCCTGACCTCAAGTGATCCACCTGCCTCAGCCTCCCAAATTGCTGGGATTACAGGTGTGAGCCACTGCACCCGGCCTATTTCTTATGATTTTAATAAAGATGGGCAGGGGGGTGGGGGGCCGGTGGGGAGTCTCATTATGTTGACCAGACTACTTTCAACCTCCTGGCATCAAGTGATCCTTCTGCCTTGGCCTCACAAAGTGCTGGGATTACAGGCATGAGCGACTGCACCTGGCACAGTAAACATATTTTTTTTTTTTTTTTTT
>NW_016807151.1:47410-51532 GCF_001698545.2 Rhinopithecus bieti | reverse complement strand
GCCCGCCTCGGCCTCCCAAAGTGCTGGGATTACAGGTGTGAGCCACTGCACCCAGCCAGTTCCACTTCTTTTAGCCAGAATTCGCAACAACAAAGCACATGTCTGAGCAATAAAATATTTCAATACAAAACATAAAATCATACAAATAGTGGAAGAAAACATGGGAGTATTTATTTTTCTCATCATGGAATGGGAAAATCAGGCTTTAAATGAGACATGAATCCAGAAGCTGATAAAAAAAATACTGCTGAATCTAACTATGAAGGCCAAATTCATACATTTCTCTAACTATATAAAGGTCAAATTTGCTTTTTTTTTTTTTCTTTTGGCAGGGGGAGGGGATAGACAGGGTTTTTTGTTTTTGTTTTTTCGAGGCAGAGTCTCACTCCGTCACCCATGCTGGAGTACAGGAGTGCAATTTCAGCTCACTGCAATCTCTGCCTCCTGGGCTCAAGCAATTCTCATGCCTCAGCATTCCAAGTAGCTGGATTTACAGGTGCACACCACCACGCCTGGCTAAGTTTTGTATTTTTAGTAGAGATAGGGTTTCACTATGCTGGCCAGACTGGTCTCAAACTCCTGACCTCAAGTGATCGACCCGCCTCTACCTCCCAAAGTGCTGGGATTACAGGTGTGAGCTACCACACCCAGCCTGAGACAGGGTCTTGTTCTGTCACCCAGCCTAAAGTGCAGTGGCATGATCACAGCTCACTCCAGCCTCTATCTCCCTGGCTCAAGCCATCCTCTCACCTCAGCCTCCTGAATAGCTGGGACCACAGGTGCACCCCATCATGCCCAACTCATTTTTTAAATTTGTTGTAGAGATGGGATTTTCCTGTGTTGCTCAGGCCAGTCTCAAACTCCAGGGCTCAAATCCTCCCACTTCACCCTCCCAAAGTGCTAGGATTACAGGCATGAGCCACCATGCCTGGCCTTAAAAGGTCAAATTTTCTAGCGGCCAGGCAAGGTGGCTCACACTTGTAATCCTAGCACTTTGGGAGTCCAAGGCGGGTGGATCACTTGAGGTCAGGAGTTCAAGACCAGCCTGGCCAACATGTTGAAACCCTGTCTCTACTAAAAATACAAAAACTAGCCAGGCGTGGTGGTGGGCGCCTGTAGTCCCAGCTACTCAGGAGGCTGAGGCACGAGAATCTCTCAAACCTGGGAGGCAGAGGTTACAGTGAGCCGAGATCATACCGCTGGACTCCAGCCTAGGCGACAGAGTCTCAAAAAAAAAAGAGGTCAAATTTTCTATGTACTCAAAAATGCCATAAACTGCCAGGCACGGTGGCTCATGCCTGTAATCCCAGCACTTTTGGAGGCCGAGGCAGGAGGATTACCCAAGGTCAGGAGTTCAAGACCAGCCTGGCCAATGTGGTGAAAACCTATCTCTACTAAAAATACAAAAAATTAACTGGGCATGGTGGCACACACCTGTAATCCCAGCTGCTCGGGAGGCTTGAGGCATGAAAATTACTTGAACCCAGGAGACAGAGGTTGCAGTGAGCCTACATCACACCATTGCACTCCAGCCTGGGAGTCAGCAAGACTCTATCTCAAAAAGATAAAATAATAAATAAAAATTTTAAAAATTTGGCCGGGCGCGGTGGCTCAAGCCTGTAATCCCAGCACTTTGGGAGGCCGAGGCGGGCGGATCACGAGGTCAGGAGATCGAGACCATCCTGGCTAACACAGTGAAACCCCGTCTCTACTAAAAATACAAAAAAAAAAAAGAAAAACTAGCCGGGCGAGGTGGCGGGCGCCTGTAGTCCCAGCTACTTGGGAGACTGAGGCAGGAGAATGGCAGGAACCTGGGAGGTGGAGCTTGCAGTGAGCTGAGATCCGGCCACTGCATTCCAGCCCGGGCGACAGAGCAAGACCCCNATAATAATAATAATAATTTTTAAAAGAACAAGGTAAAATTAGTTTAGCAAGTCTGGGATGAGCTCCGAAAATATATTTTTTTCAATGATATTCCCAGATAATTCTGACCATCAGTTAGTTTGTGAAACACTGTCATTAGAAACCTTTATTTTCCAACCAGACACAGTGGCTCATGCCTGTAATCTCAACACTTTGGGAGGCCGAGGTGGGCAGATCACCTGAGGTCAGATGACTGGAGTTCATAACCAGCCTGCTCAACATCGTGAAACCCCGTGTCGACTAAAAATACAAAAATTAGCTGAGCCTGGTGGCAGGTGCCTATAATCCCAGCTACTTGGGAGGCTGAGGCAAGAGAATCGCTTGAACCAGGGAGGCCAAGGTTGCAGTGAGCCAAGATCACACCATTGCAATCCAGCCTGGGCAAGAAGAGTGAAACTCTGTCTCAAAAAAAAAAAGAAGGAAATGTATATTTTTCAATGATACTCGCAGATAATTCTGATAATCAGTTAGTTTGTGAAACACTATCATTAGAAACCTTAATTTTCCGGCAGTGCGTGGTGACTCAGGCCTGTAATCCCGGCACTTTGGGAGGCTGAGGTGGGTAAATCACTTGAGGTCAGGCATTCGAGACCAGCCTGACCAACATGGTGAAACCCTGTCTCTACTAAAAATACAAAAATTAGCTGGGTGTGGTGGTGCAGGTCTATAGTCCCAGCTACTCGGGAGGCTGAGGCAGGAGAATCATTTGAACTGGAAGGCAGAGGTCGCAGTGCGCTGAGATTGCACTCCAGCCTGGGCGACAGAGCAAGACTCTGTCTCAAAAAAAAAAGAAAAAGAAAAAAAAAAACCTTTGGTAAAACATGCCATAACCAGCCTTTGGTAAAATATGCCATAACATTATAGCCATGATTTTAATTTTGAATATTCTCAAAATCCTAATTTCCTGGTTGAAAAAATTAGGCTCCAAACAAGACAAAAAGGCCATGTCACTCTTCTCCAAGTTGACTTACCAATCACCGCTTATCAATCCTTGTTGTTGGCTGCCTGGATGGTCAACATTTTGTTTTGGTTTTCTTTGAGATGGAGTTTCACTCTTGTTGCCCAGGCTGGAGTGCAATGGCGTGATCTCAGCTCACTGCAACCTCCGCCTCCTGGGTTCAAGGGATTCTCCTGCCTCAGCCTCCCAAGTAGCTAGAATTACAGGCATGAGCCACCACACCCAGCTGATTTTACATTTTTAGTAAAGACGGGGTTTCTCCATGTTGTTCAGGCTTGTCTCGAACTCCCAACCTCAGGTGATCCACCCACCTCAGCCTCCCAAAGCACTGGGATTGCAGGCATGAGCCACCGTGCCTGGCCTGGATGGTCAGCCTTATAGCAGTTGGGAGTCTTTCTCCCCAGGTAAAATTGACACTGGTGGGACGTCCAATGGCAGGTGAGTCACTGCTGTAGGCATTTCCTCTGCCATCCTCCTGCTCTCCAGGCACTCTGATGGAGCATGTGGCACCTCATCTCTAGGCCTAGGATATATCACTGCTTTTCTCTGATGGTGTTGACCGTCCACTGGACCCACCAGAGAATGGCAGTAGAAACTCTTTATTCCAAGAGCACCCCTAAAGTAAGATCAACACATGTAAGGCAGATGTCCGCTTATGGGGGCAACTCCTCTGTGCCTAACTACCATCATTAGCATCATCTTCTCACAAGGATGTAGCGCTGTGAAGGTAATGACCTCCCTCCATCTTGTCTTGTACTGGATCCCCAGTTCCTGGTGCTGAATTCCATCCTTTCTACCTAGCTCTATTCTAGGTGGCAAGAATCATGCACTTCTCCAGCTCAGCCAGGGCAGCAGATGAGAACTTTGACTATTTGTTCAAGATTATCCTCATTGGGGATTCCAATGTGGGGAAGACGTGTGTGGTGCAGCATTTCAAGTCTGGAGTCTACACGGAGACGCAGCAGAACACGATTGGAGTGGACTTTACCGTGCGCTCCCTTGATATTGATGGCAAGAAAGTGAAGGTCAGAGGGCACTGGGACGGGACTGATTCCCCTTTTTTTTTTTTTTTTTTTTTTGAGACAGAATCTTGCTCCGTTGCCCAAGCTGGAGTGCAGTGGTGCGATCTTGGCTTACTGCAAGCTCCACCTCCCAGGTTCACACCATTCTCCTGTCTCAGCCTCCCAAGTAGCTGGGAGTACAGGTGCCCACCACCATGCGTGGCTAATTTTTTTTTTTTT
>NW_016807151.1:44398-45568 GCF_001698545.2 Rhinopithecus bieti | reverse complement strand
AATTTTAAAATTTAAAATACCTCAAAGAAATCAACAGAAAGGGCTAGATGAAGCAAGTAACAAAATCTCATTAATTATTAAATCTGGATGATAGGTGTATGAGGGTTTTTTTTTATTTTTTTTTGAGACAGGGTCTCACTCTGTTGCCCAGATGGAGGGCAGTGGCGCATGATCTCAGCTCACTACAGCCTCGACCTCCTGTGCTCAAGGGATCCTCCTGCCTCAGTCTCCCAAGTAGCTGGGACTACAGGCATGTGCTGCCATGCCCAGCTAATTTTTGTATGTTTCATAGAGATGGGGTTTCACCATATTGCCAGGCTGGTCTCAAACCCCTGAGCTTAAGCAATCCGCCACCTCAGCCTCCCAAAGTGCTGGGATCATAGGCATGAGCCGCTGCACCCAGCCTCATTTTTCTATTATCTCTAGCTTTGGTGTATGGTTTGCAAACTTTCTCTAAAAAATAAATTTTATATAAATAGTATGAGAATATGAAGAAATTGTTACCCTCAGACACTGTGAGAGGCTGTGTGAATTGGTGCTGCCGCTTGGGTGGCTAATTTGGGAGGCATTATTGTGAGGACATTCCAGACATGAACAGCTTGAGTGTTCCTTTAAAATCAAAACAGTTCAGCCAATATTATCACCTTTGCCAGTGTTCAGATCCATGGGCAGCCTCAAAAGATGAGCCCCCAAATCTGGACCATGTGATGAATCAGGTGAAAAGGCAAAGAACACAAGACCCCAGGATAAAATAGGTCCGCCTCTCTGACAGCAGCATCCCTTCAATCAGGGCTGTCCAAGCTTCTGGTTTTCCTGGGCCATGTTGGAAGAAGAATTGTCTTGGGCCACACATAAATTACACTAACACTAATGATACCTGATGAGCTAAAAAAAAAAAAAAAAAATTCAAAAAAGATCTCATAATATTTTAAGAAAGTTTAAAAATTTGTGTTGGGCCACATCCCAACCTGTCCTGGGCCAAATGTGTCCCGTGGGTTGCAGGATGGACAAGTTTGTCTTAGATGGTCTTTCCCCAGCCAAGGAGCATACCCAAGTCATCCAGTGAAAAATTTAAAGAATAGATTCCTGCATCCTACTCTAGATCTGCTGGGTCTGAATATCTAGAAGTGAGACCCAGAAAACTTTTTTTTTTTTTTTTTTCTTTTGAGA
>NW_016807151.1:31631-42747 GCF_001698545.2 Rhinopithecus bieti | reverse complement strand
CCGTGTTAGCCAGGATAGTCTCGATCTCCTGACCTCGTGATCCGCCCGTCTCGGCCTCCCAAAGTGCTGGGATTACAGGCTTGAGCCACCACACCCGGCCTGTTTGTTTTTGAGACGGAGTCTTGTGCTGTCACCCAGTCTCGAGTGCAGTGGCGTGATCTCAGCTCATTGCAAGCTCCACCTCCCGGGTTCATGCCATTCTCCTGCCTCAGCCTCCGGAGTACCTGGGACTACAGGCACCTGCCACCACGCCTGGCTAATTTTTTTGTATTTTTAGTAGAAACGGGGTTTCACCATGTTAGCCAGAATGGTCTCGATCTGCTTACCTCCTGATCTGCCCGCCTCGGCCTCCCAAAGTGCTGGGATTACAGGCATGGGCCACCGCTCCCGGCCACAAGTGGATTTTTAAAAAGAAAAAAGAAGAGTCAATTTATAAGTGTTTACCAATAATTTACATTAAAATACATAAACTAGGTGGGGCGCAGTGGCTCATGCCTGTAATCCCAGCACTTTGGAGGGCGAGGCAGGTAAATTGCTTGAGCCCAGGAGATCGAGACCAGCCTGAGCAACATGGCAAAACCTTGTCTCTACAAAAAATAAAAAAAAATTAGCTGAGTGTGGTGGTGTGCACCTGCAGTCCCAGCTACTCAGGAGGCTGAGGAGGGAGGATTGCTTGAGCCCAGCAGGCAGAGGTTGCAGTGAGCTGAGATTATACCATTGCACTCCATATGGGTATCCAGTTTTCCCAGCACCATCTATTGAAGAGACTGTCCTTTCTCCAACATGTGTTCTTAGCACCTTTGTTGAAAGTGACTTTATTGTAGATGTATGGATTTATTTCTGGATTCCGTATTGTGTTCCATTGGTCTATGTGTCTGTTTTTATCAGTACCACACTGTTTTGGTTACTATAATTCTATAGTATAATTTGAAGTCAGGCAATGTGATTCCTCGAGGTTGGTTCTTTTTGCTCAGGATATCTTTGGCTATTCTGAGTCTTTCATGCTTCCATATAAATTTTAGGATAATCTTTTCTATTTCTGTGATGAATGTCTTTGGGCCAGGTGTGGTGGTTCATGCCTGTTCATGCCTGAACATCCCAAAGGTGTTCAGCACTTTGGGAAGCTGAGGCAGGAAGATAGCTTGAGACCATCCTGGTCAACATAGTGAGACTTCATCTCTACAAAAACTAAAACAAAATAAAATAGTGGGATGTGGTGGCACAGGCCTATAGTCCCAGCTACTTGGGAGGTTGGGGTGGGGGGATCACTTGAGCCCAGGAATTTGAGGCTGCAGGGAGCTGTGATCATACCACTGTACTCCAGCCTGGGTGAGAAGGCAAAACCTTGTCTCTTAAAAATAAATAAATAAATAAATAAATAAATAATAAAAGGAAACAGTTATGTCCTAGTAGAACAAAGATGGGAGAGCTGTGCCATGGCATACAAAGGGCCGGAGTGGACAGGCAGGTGCAGCCCATGCCCTCCAGGGGCAGAAGGAAACCCAGCAATGGTGACTCCTAGAGAAGGGCGGCACACGCATCTCACTTGAGAATGAAGCAGTTCTAAGCTATGTGCGGTTTCCCCAGGAATGTGGACCAGATCTACCTTTTTATTAAGGTCATGCATCTCCAGGACACAATGGAGGCAGTTCTTCCTCAGGGCTGAAGGGAAAGCTGTCCAACCTCAGGTGCCACCCTCTGTGCTACCTTCTCTCTTTTTGAGACGGAGTCTTGCTCTGTTGCCCAGGCTGGAGTGCAGTGGCATGACCTTGACTCACTGCAATCTCCGCTTCTCAGGTTCAAGCAATTCTCCTGCCTCAGCCTCCCAAGTAACTGGGATTACAGGCTCCCACCACCACCCTTAGCTAATGTTTGTATTTTTAGTAGAGACAGGATTTCACCATGTTGGCCAGGCTGGTCTGGAACTCCCGACCTCAGGTGATCCACCCACCTCAGGCTACCAAAGTGCTGGGATTACAGGCATGAGCCACCACACCTGGCCCCTCTGTGCTGTCTTTGAAGGCAGCTCCCTATCTCCAGCCCACAAGCCCCCAGCTGCCTCTCCCTCAGCCAGCTCCATCTTTAACTAGTCGCTCTGTGAAACAGATGCATCAGAGAAGGGTGACAGATGCCAGGATGTCGCAGGATTTCCAGGAGTCTCAGAATGTTCTCTTGGTATTTTTACCCTAGTCTGTGTTTCATAACAATCATCTCTGCCTCACTTCTTCCTCGGTTCTAAAAATGTCCCCAAAGATGACCTGGAGTGTTGCAGTCTCTCAGTTTATAAAGTGTCCATGTCAGAGGGCTGACACAGGGGCCTTCCTGTTTTCTGTACGTGGCCTCCCCACCTGAATCCAGAAAAATTTATGTCATCCCTCACGGAAGTGTCCCTCACACAGGTGCTTCTTTCTGTCTCAGAAGTTTATCCCCAGCTCCTTGAAGCCACTTCATCAGCACAGGAATGACCCCAGTGTCAGTGGTTGATTGCATGTTGATTGGTACAGCTCTTCCTCCTCTAGCTGGCCACAGGGGGCCCGGATCCTCCTAATGGCACCATGTAAAACCCTCAAAGGCCTCCGTTTCCCTTAGAATAATGCACATATTCCTGAACATGGTTCATAAGGTACTTCAGGTCTCAGCCCTGCTTTCTTCTGGGCATGGCTGGCTTCCCATCTTTCTCCCACCCCCACTCCATCGCAGCAAGGGCTTTAGGAGGTGACCTCATTTATGTATTTATTTATTTATTTATTTTTAATTTTTTTTTTGAGATAGGGTCTTGCTCTGTTGCCCAGGCTGGAGTGCAGTGGTGCAATCTCGGCTCACTGCAACCTCTGCCACCAGGGTTCAAGTGATTCTCCTGCCTCAGCCTCCCAAGCAGATGGGATTACAGGCACCTGCCACCATGCCTGGGTAATTTTTGTATTTTTAATACAGACAGAGTTTCACCGTGCTGGACAGACTGGTCTCAAACTCCTAACCTCAAGTGATCCATCCGCCTCTGCCTCCCAAAGTGCTGGGATTATAGGGAGCTGACCTTTTTTTATAGGTTATCCTGGATGCTCTGTCTCATAACTTCCTTCAGCATCTGATATTTGTCCCTCTAAGGATCTTAACCAAACCTTCCGCTTAAAGTCCTGTTATATTTACAGGTCCACAGTCACTCAACAAAATATTTTTCAAATATTTTTCAAATATTTCAGAGTTCAGAATTTGTCAGATTTTAGAAAAGTGTACTCTGTGTTACATAACACCCTCAGCAGGGTCTGGGCCAATGCCCCATGGCCAAATACATTACTATTTATGCAGTCAAATGTATAAATAGTCATACAGAACAGGTTGAATAAAATCTTCAAGGCCGGGCACAGTGGCTCACACCTATAATCCCAGCACTTTGGGAGGCCGAGGCGGGCGGATCACTTGAGGTCAGGAGTTTGAGACCAGCCTGGCCAACATGGTGAAACCCCGGCTCTATTAAAAATACAAAAAAAATCAGCCAGGCATGGTGGTGAGTGCCTGTAGTCCCAGCTACTTGGGAGGCTGAGGCATGAGAATCTCTTGAACCCAGGAGGCGGAGGTTGCAGTGAGCCAAGAGCACACCACTGCACTCCAGCCTGGGTGACAGAGCGAGATTCTGTCTCAAATAAATAAATACATACATACATACATAGTTGACTCAGTGGTATATGCCTGTAGTCTCAGCTACTCCAGAGGCTGAGGTGGGCAGATCACTTGAGGCTGGGAGTTCAAGGCTGAAGTGAGCTATTATTGAGCCACTGTGCTCCAGCCTAGGTAACAGATGGAGACCCTATCTCTAAAAAAATAATAATAATAAAACAAAAAAGTCAAAATCCACAGATGGAGCAGGATGCAGGGAGTAGATCAGAATCCTGGCTGCAGAGGTTCCTTTTCCCACCACATCCCTTCCTCCACCAGGGGCTCTCATTCCTTTCTTCTAGAAGCAGAGCTCAGCCCTGAGCTTCAGGCTCACCAGCTAAAAACACTCGCATGGTTCTCCTGAAGGTACGCACTATGCGAGCTTCCTGTGGCTGCTGTAACCAGCTGCCACAAGCTGGGAGCTGAAAACAGCAGATGTGTTCTCCCGCTGTTCTGGAGGCTACAAGTCTGAAATCAGTCCTGCGGGGCTGAAATGGAGGTGTTAGCAGGGCCGCGCCCCTCCGGACTCTCTAGGGGAGACTCGGTCCCTCACTTCCTCTGGCTTCTGGTGCAACCTTTGGCTTTGTGTGCCTCTGCCTTCACATCATGTTCTCCTCCCTGTATGGGATCAAGGCTCCTTCTGCCTCCGCCTTGTAAGGACACCTGCGATTGCATTCAGGGCCTGCCCAGCTAATCCAGAATAATCCCCACATCTCAAGAGCCTCAAATTAATCACACCTGCAAAGACCCTTTTAGCACTGACAGCTGCCTGAGGCTAGAGCCTGGTCTCCATGGGACCCCTTTCCCAGCACTCAAATGTGCTCATGTCTGCTGAAAACGGTCTTGGATTGAAACTTCTTTGGGGATCATTATGATCTAAGTCCAGCTTTGACACTGAGCAGGTTGATGACAGTGACTATGGGAAAGGATTTTCAAAATCTTTTTTGTTGGGACATATTAATGTATATAAAGAAAAGTACACATTGATTTATCTCAAAGGGAACAGCTGAGCAAACACCAGCTGGGTTAAGACAAAGAATATTGGCCGGGCGTGGTGGCTCGTGCCTATAGTCCTAGCACTTTGGGAGGCTGAGGTGGGCAGATTGCCTGAGCTCAGGAGTTCGAAACCAGCCTGGGCAACACAGTGAAACCCTGTCTCTACTAAAATACAAAAAAGAAAAGAAAATTAGCCAGGCATAGCGGCATGCACCTATAATCCCAGCTACTTGGGAGGCTGAGGCAGGAGAATTGCTTGCACCTGGGAGGCGGAGGGTGTGATAAGCCAAGATTGCACCACTACACTCCAGCCTGGGTGACAGAGACTCAGTCTCTAAAAAAAAAANAAAAAGAAAAGAAAATTAGCCAGGCATAGCGGCATGCACCTATAATCCCAGCTACTTGGGAGGCTGAGGCAGGAGAATTGCTTGCACCTGGGAGGCGGAGGGTGTGATAAGCCAAGATTGCACCACTACACTCCAGCCTGGGTGACAGAGACTCAGTCTCTAAAAAAAAAAAACAGGCCAGGCGTGGTGGCTCAAGCCTGTAATCCCAGCACTTTGGGAGGCCGAGACAGGCGGATCACGAGGTCAGGAGATCAAGACCATCCTCGTTAACACGGTGAAACCCCATCTCTACTAAAAAAAATACAAAAAAAACTAGCCAGGCGAGGTGGCGGGTGCCTGTAGTCCCAGCTACTCGGGAGACTGAGGCAGGAGAATTGCTTGCACCTGGGAGGCGGAGGGTGTGATAAGCCAAGATTGCACCACTACACTCCAGCCTGGGTGACAGAGACTCAGTCTCTAAAAAAAAAAAAAAAAAAAAAAAAAGGCAGAGAATATTGACTGCGTGTGGGCTCACACCTGTAACCCCAACACTTTGGGAGGCAGAGATGGGAGGATCTCTTGAGCCCAGGAGTTTGAGATCAGCCTGAGCAACACAGGGAGACCCCATCTCTATAAGAAATTGCAAATTAGCTGGGCATGATGGCATGTGCCTATAGTCCCAGCTATGAGGGAGCCTGAATTGGGAGGTTTGCTTTAGCCCAGGAGGTAGTGTCTGCAGTGAGCTGTGATCACGCCACTGCACTCCAGCCTGGGTGACACAGTGAGACCCTGTCTCAAAAAAAAAAAAAGAATATTACCAGACCACTCTCCACCCCCACCAGCTTTCACTTCGTTACTCCCTACTCCTTCTGCCCCAAAGGCAAGTGCTTTTATGATAAATACTTCTTTGCTTTTTTCTTTTTTAATCATTTTACTACCTAAGCCCACATCCCTAAATACTGCAGTTTTGTTTTGCTTTTTTTTTTTTTTTTTTTTTGAGATGGAGTCTCGCTCTCTCACCCAGGCTGGAGTGCAGTGGCCGGATCTCAGCTCACTGCAAGCTCCGCCTCCCGGGTTTACGCCATTTTCCTGCCTCAGCCTCCCGAGTAGCTGGGACTACAGGCGCCTGCCACCTCACCCGGCTAGTTTTTTGTATTTTTTAGTAAAGACGGGGTTTCACCGTGTTAGCCAGGATGGTCTTGATCTCCTGACCTCGTGATCCGCCCGTCTCGGCCTCCCAAAGTGCTGGGATTACAGGCTTGAGCCGCCGCGCCCGGCCTGCTTTTTTTTTTTTTTTGAGATGGAGTCTCACTCCATTGTCCAGGCCGGAGTGCAGTGCCATGATCTCGGCTCACTGCAAACTCTGCCTCCCAAGTTCAAGCGATTCTTATGCCTCAGACTCCCAAGTAGCTGGGATTACAGGCAGGTGCCACCATGCCCAGCTGATTTTTGTATTTTTAGTACATACAGGTTTTACTATGTTGGCCAGGCTGGTCTTGAACTCCCGACCTCAAGTGATCCACCCATCTCAGCCTCCCAAAGTGCTGGGATTACAGGCATGATCCACCATGCCTCATCTTGTTTTGCTATTGTTTTGTACGTTATATATAAACAAAATCATACCTTTTTGCCTAAGTTTATTTCCCTCGATATTGTTTATGAGTTTCATCCATTGTTGCATGTGGCTGTAATCTATTCTTTTGTATAATTTGTATACTATTCCTTTGCAAGAACACCCTACAGAGTATTTCTCTGTTCTGTTGGCAATGGACATTTGAGTTGTTTCTAGTTTAGGGCAACTAGGAAAATAATGCTGCTCTGAGCATTCTGGTACATGTTTATTGATGCCGATGGGCACACGGCTCTGCTGGGTAATACCCAGGAAAAAAATTGCATGGTCATGCCGCTCTAGATAATCTCAAACCACTTGCAGAGTTGTTGTTCTAGTCTATACTCCCATCAGCAGCGTGCCCAGGTTCCAACTGTTCTACATCCTCACCAACATTTGGTGATGTTAGTCCTTTTACTTCCATGCATCCTGAGAAGTGTGTCATGAGATCACTAGTGTTTTCCATTTGCACTTCCCTGTCTATTAATGAGATTGAACACCTTTCAGAGGTGTGTTAGCTATTTGGATATCCTCTGTTGTGAAATACTTTTCAAGTCCAAGTCCCATTTTTCTGTTTGTTATCTTTTTCTTGCTAATTCCTAAGAGTAGCTTATATCTTCTGAAAATGAGTCTGTGTCAGTGTGGGTCCTCCAGGAAGCAGATGTTGGGACAGGATAAGATAGACATGCAAGAGATTTATTGGGAGAAACAGCAGTGAGGGATAAAGAAGAAGGAGCAGGGCTGGGCACGATGGCTCATGCCTGTAATCCCAGCACTTTGGGAGGCCGAGGCAGGTGGATCACCTGAGGTCAGGAGTTCGAGACCAGCCTGTCCAACATGGTGAAACCTCGTCTCTACTAAAAATACAAAAAATAGCTGCGTGTGGTGGCAGGCGACTGTAATCCCAGCTGCTCAGGAGGCTGAGGCAGGAGAATCGCTTGAACCTGGGAGGCAGAGGTTGCAGTGAGCTGAGATTGTACCATTGCACTCCAGCCTGGGGGCAACAGAGTGAGACTCCATCTCAAAAAAAAAAAAAAGAAGGAGCAGAAGGAGGAGGCAGGGAGTCTTCTATGAGATGTAGACCTGCCCCTGGGAAGGAGTGAACGGAGGAAGGACAACTTGGTAGGTAGAATGAGTCTTAGACTAAGCACAACTCGAAGAAAGTTTATTTTTCTGGGATTACAGGCAGGTGCCACCATGCCCAGCTGATTTTTGTATTTTTAGTACATACAAAATGTGCTCAAAAGCCAAGGTTGCCTGATAGAGGAGTCGAATCCTGCATCTTCCAGCATGGTTGTGCATGAGTGCCTGCACGGTACAGGGGATGGGGTGCTATCCCCCCGGGGCACTGCACTAGGGTCCTGCTGGACTATCTGTCACCTGCATTCCCTGCACTAGGCTGTCTTGAAGGAGGCCCCAGCCATTGTCAGTTACATGTGTTGCAAACATCATCTTCTACCCTGTGGAGTAACCTTTCCCTGTCTCTTCTTAAAAATACCTGAAGGAAGGAACATTTTGGTTTTTTTATGTTTTATTTTTTATAGATAGGGTCCAACTCTGTCACCCAGGCTGGAGTGCAATAGTGCCATCCTAGCTTACTGCAGCTTCGAACTCCTGGGCTGAAGTAATCCTCCTGCCTCAATCTTCCAAGTAGCTGGGACGACAGGTGCATTCCACCATGTCCAGTTAGGTTTTGTTTTGGTTTTGGTTTTCTTTTTTCTTTTTTTTTTTTTTTTTTGAGGCAGAGTCTCGAACTGTGACCCAGGCTGGGGTTCAGTGGCCCAATCTTGTCTCACTGCAACCTCCACCTCCTGGGTTCAAGCGAGTCTCATGCCTCAACCTCCCAAGTAGCTGGGATTACAGGCATGTGCCACTACACCCAGCTAATTTTTGTATTATGAGTAAAGATGGGGTTTTGCCGTGTTGGCCAAGCTGGTCTCAAACTCCTGGCCTCAAGTAATCCACCAGCCTCAGCCTCCCAAAGTGCTGAGATTAGAGATGTGAGGCACCATGCCCAACCCCAGCTAGTTTTTTTTATGTTTTGTAGAGATGGAGCCTTGCTGTATAGCCCAGACTGGTCTTGAATTCCTGGGCTCAAGTGATCCTCTTGCCTCAGCTTCCCAAACCACTGGGATTACAGGCATGAACTACTATACCCAGCCTTTTCCTCTCTTGATGGTGTGTTTTGGTGAACAGACCCTCTTAATTTTAATATATTTCAATCTATTGATCTTTTCTTTAATAATGATTGCTTCCTGTGTCCTATTTAGGAAATTTTTTCTTAATTGAAATCATCAAGATTATATTACCTTTTAAAGTTTAATCGATTAATTATTATCATTACTCTGCCTTTTACATTTAGATCTGTGATCTACCTGTAATTGATTTTTTGTGTATGGTGAAAGGTATGGGTCAAAACTTTTTCATATAAAGATCTAATTGTCTCGGTACAGTTTACTAAAAAGGCAACCTTGGCCAGGCACAGTGGTTAACGCCTGTAATCCCAACACTTTGGGAGGCCGAGGTGGGCTGATCACCTGAAGTCAGGAGTTCAAGACCAGCCTGGCCAACATGGTAAAACTCCATCTCTACTAGAAAAATACAAAAATTAGCTGGGTGTTGTGGTGGGTGCCTGTAATCCCAGCTACTTGGGAGGCAGAGGCAGGAGAATCACTTGAACCTGGGAAGTGGAGGTTGCAGCGAGCCGACATCGTGCCACTGCACTCCAGCCTGGACAACAGAGTGAGACTCTGTCTAAAAAAAAAAAAAAAAAAAGGGCAGCCTTTTCCACTGCTCTGTGGCACCATCTTTTTGTAGAGTACACCATTTATACATGAGTTTGCTTCTGAGCTGTTTTTCCTCTCCATTGATCTTATTCATTCATGCTCTTGGGAGTGAAAATATCTTCAATATTACAATGGTTTATGACCCTCCAAAGGGCCATCCACAGTACATCTGTGGTATTAAATTTTCATAGGCCATGATCACTCCATTGAACTCCAGTCTGGGCAACAAAGTGAGACCCTGTCACACACACACAAACAAAACAAAACAAAACAAAACAAAAATTTGCCATGTGTGGTGGTGTGTGCCTGTAGTCCTAGCTATTTGAGAGGCTGATTGCTTGAGCCCAGAACATTAACGTTGCAGTGAGCTATGACCATGCTACTGCACTCCAGCCCAGGTGACAGGACATGACCCTGTCTCAAAAAAAAATGAATAAAGGCCAGGCACAGTAGCTCATGCCTGTAAGCCCAGCACTTCGGGAGGCCGAGGCGGGTGGAACACTTGAGGTCAGGAGTTCAAGACCAGCCTGGCAAACATGGTGAAACCCTGTCTTTCCAAAAAATACAAAAATTAGCCAGGCATGGGGGTGCACACCTGTAATCCCAGTTACTCGAGAGGCTGCGGCAGGAGAATCGCTTGAATCTGGGAGGTGGAGGTTGCAGTGAGCCAAGATCGCACCACTGCACTCCATCCTAGGCGACAGAGCAAGGCTGTGCTCAAATTAATAAATAAATAAGGTGGATGGTTAAACAAATATTGGTCCTTGGCTGGGTGTGGTGGCTCACGCCTGTAATCCCAACATGTAGGGAGGCCAAGGTGGGCAGATCACCTGAGGTCAGGAGTTCAGGCCAGCCTTGCCAACATGGTGAAACCCCGTCTCTACTAAAAATACAAAAATTAGCTGGGCATGGTGGTGCACTCCTGGAGTCCCAGCTACTTAAGAGGTAGAGGCAGGAGAATCCAGCCTGGGCAACAGAGAGACTATGTTTAAAAAAAAAACAAACCACAAATGTTGGTCCATGCATATTATTGAATACTACTCAGCAGTGAAAACCATTAGTGGTATGCAGAAAACAAACTACTGATTTATACAACAACTTGAATGGATCTCAAAGGAATTATGCTGAGTGAAAAAAAGACAATCTCAGAAGGTTGCGTATATGAATCCATTTATATAATGTTCTGGAACTAGAAGAGATTGGTGGTTAGCAGGGGCGGAGGACCGGGGGTGGTGAGAGTTATAAAGGAATAACATGAAAGAGAGCTTTGTGAGAATGGAGCTGTTCAGTGCTTTGACTGTAGTGGTGATTAAAGGAATCTACGCATGTGATCAAATTGTGTATAATTATAAACATACACACAAATAAGTGCGTGGGACATTTATTCATTTATAACAAGAAATCTTTTTATTTTTTATTTTTTAGAAAGAATTTTGTTCTTGTTGCCCAGGCTGGAGCGCAGTGGCATGATCTTAGTTCACTGCAACCTCTGCCTCCCAGGTTCAAGTGATTCTCCTGCCTCAGCCTCCTGAGTAGCTGGGATTATAGGTGCATGCCACTACACCCAGCTAATTTTTTGTGTTTTTAGTAGAGACAGGGTTTTTACCATGTTGGCCAGGCGGGTCTCGAATTCCTGACCTCAGGTGATCCACCCACCTTGGCCTCCCATAGTGCAGGGATTACAGGTGTGAGCCACTGCGCCTGTCCAAGAAATTGTTTTTTTTTTTTTTTTTTTTTTTTTTTTT
>NW_016807151.1:21657-31292 GCF_001698545.2 Rhinopithecus bieti | reverse complement strand
TTTTTTTTTTTTTGAGATGGTGTTTCACTGTTGTCGCCCAGGCTGGAGTGCAATGGTGCGATATCAGCTCACTGCAACCTCTGCCTCCTGGGTTCAGGTGATTCTCCTGCTTCAGCTTCCCAAGTAGCTGGGACTACAGGCATCCACCACCACACCCAGCTAATTTTGTATTTTTAGTAGAGATGGGGTTTCGCCATGTTGGTCAGGCTGGTCTCAAACTTCTGACCTCAGGTGATCCACCTGCCTTGGCTTCCCAAAGTGCAGGGATTACAGGCATGAGCCATCAAGCCTGGCCTCATGACAAGAAATCTGATTAAAGTCTGTGGATAGCACCCATGTCAGTTTCCTGGTATTGATAATGTGCTATAGTTATACAAGATATTACCATTGGGGGAAACTGGGTGAAGGGTAAACTGGACCCCCCCTTTCTCTCTCTCTCTATATATATATGTATATATATGTATAGATATGTGTATATATATGTATATATGTATAGATATGTGTGTATATATACATATGTGTGTATATATGTGTATATATATACACATGTCTATAATATATACATATATAATGACTTCCCGTATATCTATAATTGTTTCAAAATAAAAGGCTTAAACATGTTTTATGGAAGAAGGGGAAGTAGGGAAAAAAATCTCTACAGAGGCTCCTGTGGGGACAGTAATGAAAACCAGGTTGAGAAACACTAGTCTAGCTTGTCTTAATTACTACAGTTTTATAATAAATCTTGATGTCTGGTAGAACAAATCCTGTGGGAAAGTAATTTTATCTTTAGATTCCTGCCTCAGGGAAACCAAGGCAAACTTTTATTGTATGTAAATTATAGCTTTCTCAGAAAGTCCTTTAGGCCAGGCGTGGTGGCTCATGCCTATAATCCCAGCACTTTGGGAGGCCAAGGCGGGCAGATCACTGGAGGCCAGGAGTTCAAGACCAGCCTGGCCAACATGGTGAAACCTTGTCTCTACTGAAAATACAAAATTAGCCAGGCATGGTAGCACTAGCCTGTAATCCCAGCTACTCAGGAGTCTGAGGCACAAGAATAGTTTGAACCTGGGAGGCAAAGGTAGCAGTGAGCCGAGACAGCACCACTGTACTCCAGCCTGAGTGACAGAACGAGACTCCATCTCAGAAAAAAAAAAGAAAGTCTTCCATTATGCACCTCCAATCCAGCAAATCCTGATCACAGTCTACTCAGCTAAATGAGCCCTGTCTCACATAGCATCCAACACTCTGCTGTTTGAGGGGGGAAAAAAGAGAGTAAAAGAGGAGCAAGGGCTGGGTGCAGTGGCTCACACCTGTAATCCCAGCACTTTGGGAGGCCGAGGCAGGAGATCACCTGAGGTCAGGAGTTCAAGACCAGCCTGGCCAATATGGCGAAACCCCATCTCTACTAAAATACAAAACTAGCCGGGCATGGTGGCAGGTGCCTGTAATTCCAGCTGCTTGGGAGGTTGAGGCAGGGGAATTGCTTGAACCCAGGAGATGGAGGTTGCAGTGAGCCAAGATTCTGCCATTGCACTCCAGCCTGGGCGACAAATTGTGTATAATTATACACAATTTGATCACATGCATAGATTCCTTTAATCACCACCACAGTCAGATTGCACTCCAGCCTGGGCGACAGCCTACACTCCACCTTGAGACAAGAGTGAAACTCCGTCTCAAAAAAAACAAAAGAAACAAGCAAACAAAACAAAGTGCCCTCAATGACCGTTTGTGAATGAGTGCATGCATGCCTATTGAAGAACTAAAATGTTATTTGTAAAGTTCATCTTGAAAGAAACCAGATTTTTTTTTTTTTTTTTTTGAGACAGAGTCCTCACTCTGTCCCGCCCAGGCTGGAGTGCAGTGGCCGGATCTCAGCTCACTGCAAGCCCCGCCCTCCCCGGGTTCGCGACCATTACTCCTGCCTCGCCTCCCGAGTAGCTGGGACTACAGGCCCCACCACCTCGCCCGGCTTATTTTTTGTATTTTTTTTAGTAGAGACGGGGTTTCATCGTGTTAGCCAGATGGTCTCGATCTCCTGACCTTTGTGATCCACTCCGTCTAGGCCTCTTCAAGAGTGCTGGATTACAAGCTTGAGCACCCGCGCCCGGACCAGAAACCAGATTAAGTTTATTCAATGGAATATCTGCTTATCTTTTTCCTTCCAGGAAATAATGTGACTCTGGGAAAAGCGCATGTCCTGTCAAGATGCCTGCCACACTGGCTGAGAATATGGCCTCCTGGCCGTTTGGGGAGACATTCTGCCAAAGAACCAAGACATAGACGAAGTCTTCGTGCTCATGGCCAAGGAGCTGATCGCCCGCAACAGCCTGCACCATATATGGGGAGAGTGCCCTGAACAGCCTCCACTGACTCCAGCCCCGTTCTCATGGCCCAGGTCCACTGAAAAGACCCACTGCACTTGCTAAGATGTTTGCAAAGCCCATCACATCCCACCAAAGAGGCCGCCTCTGAAACTAAAAGTAGCCCAGGATACCGTAAGTGGTTGCCCCAGTGGCACTTTAGATCCCCAGCGTGGACTTGCCGCTCACCCCCTAATCCTCCAGTCCTGATGGGTCACGCTTTCTCCTTGACTCACACCACAGGTCATACTGCTGACCTCTCAGGAAAACCAGCACCATTGTTTTCACTGACTCTTGGACTCCTGGAAAGCAGGACTCAGGCCAGGAGAGGGAGGACGAATTGTACTCCCTTCTCCCTTTCAGTTTTCTGGTCTCCCAACCGCTTGCTGCCTGCTTTCTACTGAATCTTTAAATTTCTGCTTGAGAAAGCGTAGTAAAGGAGACGAGGGAGGCAAAACAGCAAGAAGATGAAGAGGCTGTTTGGAACATTCTGGAGCAGTTTGAAACAGCTCAGGCAGGGGAGATGAAACAAGCCTGCAATAAGAAACAGAGGTCCGCGCGGGCTCAGCTGTAATCCCAGCCACTTTGGGAGGCGAGACGGCGGATACGAGTCAGAAGATCGGAAACCATCCCTGGCTAAAACACAGTGAAACCCCCGCTCTACAAAAAATACAAAAACCGTAGCCGGGCGAGGTGGCGGGTGCCTGTAGTCCCAGCTACTCGGGAGGTCCTTGAGGCAGGAGAATGGCGTGAACCTGGGAGGCGACTTGCAGTGAGCTGCAGATCTGTCCACCTGCATGTCCAGTCTGGGATGACAGAGCGAGACTCCATCTCAAAAAAAAAAAAAAAGAAACAGAATGCCCTGCTATCATTTTGTTTGCCTGAATTCACGCGACCTCGGGTCACTTCACTTTGGGGGAGCAAAGCCTTTTAGCAGAATACCAGAAGTACCGTCTTGCCAAATGGTCAGGAAACTGTCTGATGGAGATTGAACTGATTCACTCTATTCTACAGGGGTCCCTTGCCAACCGTCACCTGGATAAGGAAACAACCTACAATTTTTTTTTCTTCCTTTTTTTTTTTTTTCTTTGAGACAGGGTCATACTCTGTCACCCAGGCTGGATACAGTGGTGGATCCTTAGCTCACTGCAACCTCCGCAGTTTCTGGGTTCAAGAGATTCTCCCAACTTCAGTCTCTCCAAGTGGGCTGTGACTACAGCACACCCACCCCGAACACCTGGCTAATTTTGCTACTTGTAGAGACGAGGTTTCACCATGTTGCTCAGGCTGATCTTGAACTCCTGAGCTCAAGTGATCTGCCCACTAGCTTCCCAAAGTGCGGGATTTATAGGCATGAGCCGACCACACCAGATATTCTTCTTCTTCTTTTTTTTTTTTTTTTTGAGACTGATCTTACTCTGTCACCCAGGTGGCAATGCCAGGGGTGCGATCTCCGCTCACATGGCACGTCAACCTCCAACCTCCTGGGTTCAATCGAGTCTCCTGCCTCAGCCTCCCCAAGTAGCTGGACTGATAGCGCCCACCACCACGCCCGAGGTATTTTTTTGTATTTTAGAAACAGACTGGGTGTTTCACTATGTTGGCCATGCTGGTCTTGAAACTCCTGAAACCTCGGATCTCCACTTTGTCTCGGCCTCTCCAAATGCTGGATTACGGGCAGAGCCACCATGCCAGCCTTTTTTTTTTTTTTTTTTTTTTGGACTGAGACGGAGTTTCACTCTTGTTGCCCAGGCTGGAGTGAAATGATGTGATCTCGGCTCACTGCAACCTCCCCCTTCCAGATTCAAGCGATTCTCCTGCCTCAACTCCCTAGTATCTGGGATTACAGGCGCCCGCCACCATGCCTAGCTAATTTTTTAGTAGAGATGGGGTTTCACCATGTTAGCCAGGCTGGTCTCGAACTCCTGACCTCGTGATCCACCCGTCTCGGCCTCCCAAAGTGCTGGGATTACAGGCGTGAACTGCTGCACCCAGTCTTTTTTCTTTTTTTTTAATTGTAGAAATGAAGTCTTGCTCTGTTGCCCAGGCTGGTCTCCAATTCCTGAGCTCACAGGATTCTCCCACCTCAGCCTCCCAAAAAGCTGGGATTACAGGCGTCAGCCACCATGCCTGGCCCAATTTCTTTCTAGAACCCCAAATCATCTGCCAGATCAGAAGTCATTTTTGAATTAAAATTAAATTGGTTCGTAGATGAATATCAAGCCAGCGTTGTATTGCTCCTTCTGTAAGATGTGGCCAGAGAGCAGCTGGTGCCTTCTGGAATGTAGTAACCCCGGATTTCAGAACTAAACATGTAAGAGGAGGCTGGAAGGCACCAGGTGCCCCTCGTTTCCAGGACTGTGTTAGGGGACATCAGGGCAGGCAGCAGGAGCAGGCCAGGGAGCCCTTCCAGGGTCCCAGGGAGCTGTGGACACTCACCTAGGGCTTCCGGAGGGCAAACACCACTTATGACTGCAGCTGCCACTTACTGAGCTGCTTCTTGTGGCCAGAAGTTGTGTGAGGTCTGTGGGAAGTGAATGGTCCCCTTGGTTTGTGATGTCAGTGGAGGGGAAAGAGGTACCAGCTGCATTCTGCTGCTCCTCTTTTTTTTTTTTGAGATGGAGTCTTGCTCTGTCACCCAGGCTGGAGTGCAATGGGGCGATCTCAGCTCACTGCAACCTCCAACTCCCAGGTTCAAGTGATTCTCCTGCCTCGGCCTCCTGAGTAGCTGAGATTACAGGGGTAGACCACCACACCTGGCTAATTTTTGTATTTTTAGTAGAGACAGGGTTTCACCATGTCGGTCAGGCTGGTCTTGAACTCCTGACCTCAGGTGATCCACCCGCCTCAGCCTCCCAAAGTGCTGGAATTACAGGCTTGAGCCACTGCGCCCAGCCTGCTACTCTTAACATCCTTGGACTTTCTCTCACCCAGCAGTAGCTCTCAGTCCCCCCTTTCCCTGCTCCACTCTTTTTCTTTTCTTTTCTTTTTTTCTTTTCTGAAACAGTGTCTTGCTCTGTTGCCCAAGTTGGAGTGCAGTGGCATGATCTCGGCTCACTGCAAGCTCTGCCTCCCAGGTTCAAGCGATTCTCCTGCCTCAGCCTCCTGAGTAGCTCGGACTATAGGCATGTGCCACCACACCCGGCTAATTTTTTGTATTTTTAGTAGAGATGGGGTTTCACCATGTTAGCCAGGATGGCCTCGATCTCCTGACCTCGTGATCCGACCCCTCGGCCTCCCAAAGTGCTGGGATTACAGGTGTGAGCCTCTGTGCCCAGCCCTTTTTTTTTTTTTTTTTTTTTTGAGATTGGGTTTTGCTCTTGTTGCCCAGGCTGGCGTGCAATGGCACGATCTGGCTCCCTGCAACGTCTGCCTCCTGGGATCAAGTGATTCTCCTGCCTCAGCCTCCCAAGTAGCTGGGATTACAGGCGTGTGCCACCACACCTGGCTAATTTTGTATTTTTAGTAGAGACAGTGTTTCTCCATGTTGGTCAGGCTGGTCCCGAACTCCCGACCTCAGGTGATCCGCCTGACTTGGCCTACGAAAGCGCTGGGATTACAGGCATGAGCCACTGCACCCGGCCCCCTGCTCCACTCTTAGCATCTGAGTATCAGGGCCCCAATCACAGCCCATCTGCCTTTCAGGGAGAGGAAGGCAGTCTTTGGGCTCCTTTCCTGGACTGGTCTTCTCCTTGGCCTTAAGTTATTCTCCTGCTCCTTTATACATTTCTTGGTCCCCAAGGAGTCCTTAGGTAGGAGCCAGAATTTAAATTCTGACCTTCGGGATACTTCCATTAACTAAGCCAGCCACAGAGAAGGACAAAACTATGAGACCTACGGAGCATGAGCCTCCTGCCAGTTCTCCTTCACCATCAGGAAGCACTCTTAATTTTTCTCAGTTAAGGTGCCTTTTAGAAATTTCTTATCTTGCGACAGAGTCTTCCTTCCTTGTTGATTAGTCTATTCTTGAGGAATGGATCCATCAATCTGTTCAGTGTGTCCCAGTGCCGGCTCAGGGTGGGCACCGATCAAGATGAACGGCCTGCCGTGCCTCCCATGGGGGCTAGCCCTCTCCCGTTCTGAGGAGCAGCCATGCAGCCTCCGCTGAAAGCAAGCCGCACCCTCTTTCCCCTCCTCCTCCACCCCCAGGAAGAGATCTCAGGTCAGAGACCAGTGGCAGCCTGGAGTACTAGTCTTCCCTGAGACATCTGTATTTTGATGGGAATCAAAGACACAAACCGACACATAAAGCTGTAAGGTTGGAACTGTAGCCAGGACTTCAGCTCACAGGATCACAGGAAAAGAAAGGCATCTAGAGAGAAGGAGGCCTTCTGGGAACCCCTGAGATCACCGCTAGGACAGCCATCATCCTAGTGTGGGACATCCCCACCGGGAGATTGTTTTTCTATGCACAGGTGTCCTCCACTCCAGGCCTCCCAGACAGGTGTTGAGGGGATGGAGATGGCTGCTTGGTGCCGGGTGGAGGGAGGGCTCCACACAAAGACACCAGTCACCTGAGCAGCTCCCCTAAACAAGCCGAAGCCCAGAGGAGTCATGTGAGTCCCTCATTTTTGCTGGAGTGTCTGCCTTTCCTTACAGAACCCTCCTCTCCTCACTTTGTTCACAAAGGGCAAGTTCTGAGACCAGCTGCCAAACCCTGGCTTTCACGGTCCAGTTAAGAATTTGCATTAGGCCGGGTTACCTGAGGTCAGGAGTTCGAGACCAGCCTGACCAACATGGTGAAACCCTGTCTCTACTAAAAATACAAAAATCAGCCAGGTGTGGTGGCGTATGCCTATAATCCCAGCTACTCAGGAGGCTGAGGCAAGAGAATCACTTGAACCTGGGAGGCAGAGGGTGCAGTGAGCCGAGATTGCACCATTGCACTCCAGCCTGGGTGACAGAGTGAGACTCCGTCTCAAAAATAAATAAATAAATAAAAAGAATTTGCATTAAAGTTCTGAGAGGTACTGCAGCCATATCCACAGGTCCTTCCTCACTCAATCAACTGTCTCTACCAGGACACCTACCAGAAAAACCAACTTCCTAGGTCTGTCACCAATATAGCAGCCTCCTGTGTTTGGGTGCAGGTACTTGGCAGTGTGTGTGCACGTGCCCAGGCTCACCCACTTAGTCAACAAGTCAAAGCAGGGGCCCACAGCTCTCTGCGACCCACCTGGACAAACGTGGCCCGTGATAGAAGGAGAGGGTGATGGTGTGAGACTCAAACCCCTGGGCTGGGGCACTATGTATCCTTGGACAAGTCACACACCTTTGTGAATTCCCTTTGCTCAAGCATATGATGCTGTTGCTTAATTAAACACTTGTGAGGTCCAAGAGAGGGAATGACTGTGAAAATACTTTGAAAATATAAAACCAGGCCAGGTGCGGTGGCTCATGCCTGTAATCCCAACACTTTGGGAGGCTGAGGTGGGAGGATCACCTGAGGTCAGGAGTTCAAGACCAGCCTGGCCAACATAGCAAAACCCCGTCACTACTAAAAATACAAAAAATTAGCCGGGTGTGGTGGCATGTGCCTGTAATCCCAGCTACCCAGGAGGCTGAGGCAGGAGAATCGCTGGAACCCAGGAGGCAGAGGCTGTAGTGAGCCGAGATTGTGCCACTGCACCCCAGCCTAGGCGACAGAGCAAGACTCCATCTCAAAAAAAAAAAGATATAAAAGCAAGACAACGGTGACAGGGAATCATTGTCATGCTGTTCAGCAGCCATCAGGGAACTGAAGCTCAGTGTCTGGACACTTGGTTTGGTATTTAAGGCCTTGCCACCTGGGAAGAGGTGGAAAGGGGTGCATCTTCCCTGTGGCCTACTAGTTCCTTGAAAATAAAGCTCTTCTGTACTCTATGTGTTGGCACAAATACTCTTGATGACATAAAGAAATTCTTGCCAGGCGCAGTGGCTCAAGCCTGTAATCCCAGCACTTTGGGAGGCCGAGACGGGCGGATCACGAGGTCAAGAGATCGAGACCATCCTGGCTAACACGGTGAAACCCCGTCTCTACTAAAAAAATACAAAAAACTAGCCGGGCGCGGTGGCGGGCACCTGTAGTCCCAGCTACTCCGGAGGCTGAGGCAGGAGAATGGTGTAAACCCAGAAGGCGGAGCTTGCAGTGAGCTGAGATCAGGCCACTGCACTCCAGCCTGGGTGACAGAGCGAGACTCCGCCTCAAAAAAAAAAAAAAAAAAAAAAGAAATTCTTGAGAAACCCACATTATCTGAAAATGCACATGTCAAAGCACTGTCCTCACAAGAAGCGATGGTAAAGGACTTCATTGTCCCTCCACAGAGCAAACAGCCCTGAACTACCTACACCCAACCTCACAGAGCCCCTGTGGCTGGTCCCTGCCACTTAGCCTGCCCAGGGAAGAGTTGTGGTGGGGGATGTGAAATTTTGGGGTGGTGTCTCTTCCGAAAGAGGGTTCGCAAAACCCTTCCTGCCGCTATTCCAAGCCCTGTGCCCTTCAGCTCCAGAAAGGACCTTTTACAGCTTCTTGGTGCCAGCATGTTCTGACAAACGCCATTTCTAGAATAATTTCCTAAAGGTTCCAAGATCAAATCACACATGGTTAATGCAGCATAATTTCCAGGGCATAGGAACAGAGGGATATGAAATTGACTGGGTGTCGGAGGGATGCTGTGCGTCACTCATGATGACGAATGCTGGAAAGGCCTCGGGTTGCCTGGCCCACAGCAAAGGCTGAGGCAGTGCTCCTTGGGTTCTCTGGACTATCTTTTTTTTTTTTTCTTTCTTTCTTTTTTTTTTTTTAGAGATATGGTCTCACTCTGCCACCCAATCTGGAGAGCAGTAACATGGTCATAGATAGCTCCCTGTAGCCTTGACCTCCCAGGCTCAAGTGATCCTCCCACCTCAGCCCCATGAATAGCTAGCTGAACTACAGGGTTGTACCACCATACTCGGCTCATTTTTTGTATTTTTTGTAAAGATGGGGTCTTGTGGCCGGGCATGGTGGCTCACGCCCATAATCCCAGCACTTTGGGAGGCCAAGGTGGGCAGATCACGAGGTCAGGAGTTAGAGACCAGCCTGGCCAACATAGGGAAACCCCGTCTCTACTAAAAATAGAAAAATTAGCCGGGTATGGTGGCACATGCCTGTAGTCCTAGCTACTCGGGAAACTGAGGCAGGCAAATCACTTGAACCTGGGAGGCAGAGGTTGTGGTGAGCTGAGATCGAGCCCCTGCACTCCAGCCTGGGCAACTGAGCGAGACTCCATCTCAAAAAAAAAAAAAAAA
>NW_016807151.1:5907-21433 GCF_001698545.2 Rhinopithecus bieti | reverse complement strand
AGACCAGCCTGGCCAACATAGGGAAACCCCGTCTCTACTAAAATAGAAAATTAGCCGGGTATGGTGGCACATGCCTGTAGTCCTAGCTACTCGGGAAACTGAGGCAGGCAAATCACTTGAACCTGGGAGGCAGAGGTTGTGGTGAGCTGAGATCGAGCCCCTGCACTCCAGCCTGGGCAACTGAGCGAGACTCCATCTCAAAAAAAAAAAAAAATAGATGGGGTCTTTCAATGTTGCCCAGGCTGGTCTCAAACTCCTGGGCTCAAGCAATCCTCCCGCCTCAGCCTCCCAAAGTGCTCGGATTATGGGTGTGAGCCACCACACTGGGCCCCTGGACTATATTCTTCTGACTTGGTCATGGGTGAAGCCTCTGGGGAAAGCAGTCTCCATTATGAACCCCAGGAAAGTGAGAAGAGTCAGATGACAGCTGCCCGCCTAGCTCAGACCTACTAAGACCTGGAGAAGGGTTGGGGTGAACAGCAGAGTTCAAACAACTTCAGTACAGAAAACCCTCCTACGTTTCTTGATGAATCCACTGACCAAGATGTAATCTTCAAAGAAAACTCCCTCTTTGGAGAGACTCCTACCTTATTCCATTTAAAAATTCTAGGGGCCAGGTGCAGTGGCTCACATCTGTAATCCCAGCACTTTGGGAGACCAAGGCAGGCAGATCACTTGAGGTCAGGAGTTCAAGACCAGTCTGGCCAACATGGTGAAACCCCATCTCTACTAAAAATAGAAAAATTAGCCAGGTGGGGTGGTGCACGCCTATGAAAAAAGAAATTATATTTTAGAGATGGAGTCTGTCTGCATTGCCCAGGCTGGTCTTGAACTCCTGGACTCAAGGGATCCTCCTGCCTCAGCCTCCCGCGCAGCTGAGATTACAGGTACCAAAGTTGGTGGCTCAAATTCCTCTGGGCTAGGGCGGGGCAGAGGTGAACAGGGAAGCGTTTGGGAGAGGCAGATATGGGTGTGGGCCTGGGTTCTTGCTGACGGAGGGAGTTAGGAGGGTGGCCTGGGCCTCAGGCTGGGTGGCCGCAGCTGTGCTCGCGCCGTGCCCAGCTCACCAGGTCCCTGATCGGGAACCACAGCGTGATCCGTCTCCGAGCCCCCTCCACGGAGTTTCTTGCCTGGAAGAGGTTCCTGCTGATGTGGGCGCTGAAGTCTCCCCATGTGGTCCCGGGGCGCGGGACCACACTGCACCCTTCGCAGGCCTTGGGTAGCAGGGTTTCCCCCGCGGGCGCTCGCGGTGCCCGACAAGGACGCGCTGTGCGCGAGCAGTGTTTTCATCCCCATCAGCGTGAAGCCGCCTCTCAAAGCGCTGGATCCCGTCCCCAGCGAGCCGCCGCTGCGCCCCATCTGGCTTCTCCGCGAAGAGGGACCACTCCAGGGTCCAGGAGGGCTCTCCTGAGCTGGGGTGCACCAAGGCTCAGCCGGGGCCCACAAGCAGCAGCGACACCCGCGCGCAACTGCCCGGAGAAGCCGCCTGTGACGCCGGCCCGCGGGTTGCCTGCTGAGCGCTAGTATCAGTTATTTCTACAACCTCACAACATGCAGCCACCCTGTACTCCCATTCCTCGCAGCCTCATGCAGCAGCGTGTCATTGGCACTCTTTGGAGTGTGGGGGTGTGTGTAACAGGGTCTCAGGTTAGGCGCGGTGGCTCATGCCAGTAATCCCACTTTGGGAGGCCGAGGTGGGAGGATCGCTTGAGCTCAGGAGTTGGAGATCAGCCTGGGCAATATAGTGAGGAGACCCCCATCTCTACAGAAAAAAAAATTTTAATTAGCCAGGCATGTTTGTGGGAGTCTGTGGTCCTAGCTAATTGGAAGGCTGAGGTTGGAGAATCGCTTTAGCCTGGGAGGCGGAGGTTGCAATGAGCCAAGATCCACAACTGCACTCCAGCCTGGGTGACTGAACCAGACCCTGTCTCAAATTAAATAAATAAATAAATAAAGTAAATTGATCTTTCTAGGTTGCCCAGGCTGGTCTCAAACTCCTGGACTCAACCAATCCTCCAGCCTCCCAGGTAGCAGTAGCTGGGATCGCAGGTGGCACCAGGGCACCTGGTTCTGGCACCACAATGTACTCCTATGCTTCTCAGGCTATTGGAATGAGGTGGTTTAAGACGAGGTTCTTCTTCAGCAGAATGAGGTTCTTTATGTAGTCACACAAGAAGCTTGTGATGAAAGAGCTGGGAACCTGGGTGGCTGGTTAATTCTCTTTGATCACTATTTATAATAAAATGCTGACTTGGCTTATATTAGCCAGCACTTCATCTTTGGATTTTTTCATTTCCCTGGCTTTTATGCAGCATCCCCCTGACCCCTGCCCATACATACACATACACCATCCTTCTAGTTCCCCAGCCCCTCAGTGCTATCTGCTGCTATGGACAGCAGAGTTTCCAAGCTTTTTCCCTTCCTGACTGTATTCTAGATAGCTAGTGAGATGTGAAAAATAATATTTCTCTCCTAACATTTTTTTTTTTTTTTTTTGAGATGGAGTCTTGCTTTGTTGCCCAGGCTGGAGTGCAGTGGTGCAATCTCAGCTCACTGCAGCCTCTGCCTCCTGAGTTCAAGTAATTCTCCTGCCTCAGCCTCCCGGGTAGCTGGGATAACAGGTGCCCACCACCACACCTGGCTAATTTTTGTATTTTTAGTAGAGACAGGGTTTCACCTGAACTCTGCCAGGAGCTCACCAGACAGGGTCTCGAACTCCTGACCTCAAGTGATCCACCCACCTTAGCCTCCCAAAGTGCTGGGATTATAGGCGTGAGCCACCGCACCTGATGTCTCCTAACTTTGTATATGAAAAACTTCAAACACAGAGAAAAGTTGAAATAATAGAACAGAACAATGAATGTCTACCCATCACCCACATACCTAGATTCGAATTTTGTTATAATTTTCCCGTATTTGATATATAGTAGATGTCACACTTCAGCCCTCCAAAGGTTTAATATGCATTTCCTACAAATAAGAGCATTCTCCTATTAGCTGGGCATGGTGGCCCACGCTTATAATCCCAGCTACTTGGGAGGCAGAGGCAGGAGAATCGCTTGAACCCAGGAGGTGGAGGTTGCAGTGAGCCAAGATCATGCCACTGCACTCCAGCCTGGGCAACAGACTAAGACCCTGTCTCGAAAAAATTAAAACAAAAAAAAGTTTAAAGAATATTCTCCTAAATACAATGATCACATCCAAGGAAATTTACAGTGATTCACTAATATCATCTAATATTCAGTCCAAAATGTCTTTGGTAATTTTACTTTTTTTTTTTTCATGCTCCCCTTGTTACCCAGGCTAGAATGCAATGGCACGATCTCAGCCTACCACAACCTTCGCCTCCCGGGTTCAAACAATTTTTCTGCCTCAGCCTCCCGAGTAGCTGGGATTACAGGCATACGCCACCACACCCAGCTAATTTTGTATTTTTAGTAGAGACAGGGTTTCTCCATGCTGGTCAGGCTGGTCTCAAACTCCCTACCTCAGGTGATCTACCCACCTTGGCCTCCCAAAGTGCTGGGATTACAGGCGTGAGCCACTGTGCCCGGCTTACATTTTTGTATCAAAAAAAAAAAAACAAAAAACAAAAAACACAGAATTCCAACGCTTGTAATTCCAGCTACTCAGGAGACTGAGGCACAAGAATTGTTTGAACCCAGGAGGCAGAGGTTGCAGTGAGCCAAGATCATGCCACTGCACTCCAGCCTGGGTGATAAAGCAAGACATCATCTCAAAAAAAGGAAAAAAAGGCCGGATGTGGTGGCTCATGCCTATATAATCCCAGCACTTTGAGAGGATGAGGCGGGCAGATCATGAGGTCAGGAAATCGAGACCATCCTGGCTAACACAGTGAAACCCCGTCTCTACTAAAAACACAAAATACTGGCCAGGTGTGGTGGTGCACACTTGCAATCCCAGCTACTTGGGAGGCTGAGGCAGGAGAATCACTTGAACCAGGGAGGTGGAGGTTGCAGTGAGCCAAGATCGAGTCATTGCACTCCAGCCCAGGAGACAGTATGAGACTCCGTATCAAAACAAAAACAAGAACAAAACAAAACAAAAACCCCCCAGAATCCCACATCTGTTAGAATGGCCATTATAAAAAAAAGATGAAAGATAACAGGTATCGGCAAGGATGTGGAAAAAAAGGAGACCACAATCACTATGGAAAATGGTATGGAGGTGCTTCAAAAAACCTAAAACTACAACTACAGGATCCAGCAATCTCCCTTCTGGGTAGCTATCTAAAGGAAGTGAAATCAATATGGGGGTTTTATTTTGGGATTTTTTGAGACGGAGTCTCGCTCTGTCACCCAGGCTGGGGTGCAGTGGCCCAGTCTTGGTTCACTGCAACCTTCGCCTCCCAGGTTCAAGTGATTCAACTGCCTCAGCCTCCTGCGTAGCTGGGATTATGGGCCCCACCACCATGCCTGGACAATTTTTGTATTTTTATTTTCATTTGTTTATTTTACTTTTTTTTTTAATTAAAAAAAAATTTTTTTTGAGACAGAATCTTGCTCTGTGTCAAAGGCTGGAGTGCAGTAGCGAGATCACGGCTCACTGCTATCTCCGCCTCCCAGGTTCAAGCGATTCTTCAGCCTCCTGAGTAGCTGGGACTAACTACAGGCACTTGCCACAATGCCCTGTTAATTTTTTGTATTTTTAGTAGGGACAGGGTTTTACCATACTGGCCAGGTTGGTCTTGAACTCCTGACCTCAGCTGATCTGCCTGCCTCGGCCTCCCAAAGTGCTAGGATTACAGGTGTGAGCCACAGCGCCTGGTCTATTTTTTTTTTTTTTTTTTTTTGAGACAGTGTCTCACTGCGTCACCCAGTCTGGAGTACCGTGGCACAATCTTGGCTCACTGCAACCTCCATCTCCCAGGTGCAAGCGATTCTCCTACCTCAACCTCCCAAGTAGCTGAGATTACAGGCATGAGCCATCACGCCTGGCCTAGTTTTTGTATTTTTAGTAGAGACGGGGTTTCACCATGTTGGCCAGACTGGTCTTGAACTTCTGACCTCACATGATCCACCACCTCGGCCTTCCAAAGTGTTAGGATTACATGCGTGAGCCACCGCGCCCAGCCGAAATCAATATGTTGAAGAGATAGCTGCACTTTCATGTTCATTGCAGCATTATTCATGATAGCCAATATATGGAAGCCACTTAAGTGCCCAGCACAGATACATAGATAAAAAAATATGGTATATATATATATATATATATATATATATATATATATACACACACACACACATATATACACACTATTCAGTGTGTGTGTGTATATATATAAAATATATATATACACACTATTCAGCAATTAAAAATAAGTAAATTCTGTCATTTGCAACAACATGGATGAACCTGGAGGACATTATGCTGAGTGAAATAAACCAAGCACAGAAACACAGATACCACATGTTCTCGCTGATATGCAGAATCTGAAAAAGTCGAACTCATAGAAGTACAGAGTAAAATGGAGGTTACCAGGGGCTAGAAGCGGGGTGGACAGGGAAGGAGAGAATGGGAAGATGTTAGTCAAAGCATATGAAGTTTCAGTTAGACAGGAAAAATAAGCTTTTGAGATTTATTGCATAGCTCAATGACTATAGTTAATATATATTTCAGGCTGGGCATGGTGGTTCATGCCTGTAATCCAAGCACTTTGGGAGGCAGAGGCGGGCAGATCACCTGAGGTCAGGAGTTCAAGACTAGCCTGGCCAATGTGGTGAAACCCCATCTCTACTAAAAATAAAAAAATTAGCCAAACATGGTGGTACATGCCTGTGATCCCAGCTACTCGGGAGGCTGAGCCAGGAGAATGGCTTGAACCCAGGAGGCAGAGGTTGCAGTGAGCCGAGATCACGCCACTGCCCTCCAGCCTGGGCAACAGAGCGAAACTCTGTCTCAAAAAAAATAAAAAAGGAAAATAAAATAATAATATATATTTCAAAATAGCTAAGAGTAAATTTCAAATGTCTCACCAGTGAAGGAAGTGAGATCATTGTTAATTAACTTGATTTAATCATTTCATGATGTATACAACACATTGTATCCTATAAATGTATATAATTATGATTTTTCAACTAAATATTAATAAAAATAACTAGGATCCAGTCATGTGTTTTCATTTTACATTTAGTTGTCATGTTTCTCCAGACTCCTCACTTTTTTCCATGACGCTGGCTGTTTGAAGATAAAGGTGTCCTTTAGAATTCTGAATTTGTTTCTTCAAGGTTAATTTCTTTTTTTTTTTTGAGACAGGATTTCACTCTATTGCCCAGGCTGGAGTGCAGTGGCACGGTCACAGCTCACTATGGCCTCAATTTCCTGGGCTCAAGTGATCCTCCCACCTCAGCCTCCCAAGTAGCTGAGACCACGGGCTGCTCTGGAATTCCTGAGCTCAAGGGATCCTTCTGCCTCAGCCTCCCAAAGTGCTGGGATTACAGGCGTGAGCCACTGGGCCGGCCAAGGTTACTTTCTTCTACCCACTGTTTTCCTCATCTGCTGGAAGTCAGGCCTAAAGGCTTGTTATTAGGGCTAAACATTTTGGGCACCACAGTCACCTGGGGGATGCTCTGTGCTTGCTGCTGTATCAGGCCTGAAGGTCATCTCTTCTCGGAAATGCTGAGTTCACTCACTTGTTGGAGGTGGAGACTGAAGATCTCTCTGTGAAAAAGCATGTTTCCTCCTTTGCAGTAAGATGTCCTCATTGAGCCGATACTTTGGACTATGCAAATACTGACATTTCACTAACTCTTTTCACCACCCACTGATGATACCTGTCTGAATCAGTTTAATCAAGGGTTATAAAATGGCGCTTTTCAAATTATATCATTTCTGCTACATTTGTTAACTGTCACTCTTCCATAAAAAAGAGCTTTCCCTCATCAACTGGGAATGAACCACAGAAGCACTAATGTGTCATATTTGCGTGCCTAGTAGAGGTAAAGATTTTTTTCATTTTCAAAACTGTCACTTGCAATAGCTACTATTCACATTTTACAAAGAGATTAAGGCTAAATAATTTGCCCAAGGTAACATTCCAATAAGTGACAGGAGACGCTTGGTCCCAGGATTTTGCTGATTAGGTAACCTGAAATCCCCTTACTATAAGTACCTGAAAACACTGGATAAAATATTTATAAATGGGCCAGGCGCGGTGGCTTACACCCATAATGCCAGCACTTTGGGAGGCTGAGGCGGATGGGTCACAAGGTCAGAAGTTCAAGACCAGCCTGGCCAACATGGTGAAGCCCCATCTATACTAAAAATACAAAATTAGCTGGGCAGGGTGGTGTGCATCTGTAATCCCAGCTCCTGGGGAGGCTGAGGCAGGAGAATCTCTTGAACCCGGGAGGTGGAGGTTGCAGTGAGCTGAGATTTCGCCACTGCACTCCAACCTGAGCAACAGAGCAAGACTCCATCTCAAAAAAAAAAAAAAAAATTATAAATGGTTGTAAATTCATAGTCAAACTCAAAAAAAAATTAAGGCAATGCCTAGGGGCTGAGAATGAATCAGCAAGGTCCCCCATGGTGGCCCACATCTGTAGTCCCAGCATTTTGGGAGGGTGAGGTGGGATGATGGCTTGAGCCAAGCAGTTTGAGACCAGTCTGGGCAACATGGCAAAACCCTATCTCTACAAAAATACAAATTAATTGGATGTGATGGTGCATGCCTGTAGTCCCAGCTACTCAGGAGGCTGAGGCAGGAGGATCACTTGAGCCTGGGAGGTCAAGACTGCAGTGAGCCAAGATCATGCTACTGCACTCCAGCCTGGGCAACAGAGTGAGATCCTGTCTCAAAAAAAAAAAAAAAAAAAAAAAAAAAAAAAAAAAAAAATTCCAGGTGTGTGCCAACATGCTTGGCTAAATTTTGTATTTTTTGTAGAGACAGGGTTTTGCCATGTTGGCAAGGTTGATATTGAACTCCTGACTTCAAGTGATCTGCCCGCCTTGGCCTCCCAAGGTGCTGGGATTTGGCCACTGCGCCTGGACAAAAATGTATGTTTCAATTACACACTCAAGGCCGGACGCAGTGGCTCATGCCTGTAATCCCAGCACTTTGGGAGGCCAAGGTGGGCAGATCACCTGAGGTCAGGAGTTCCAGACCAGCCTGGCCATCATGTTGAAACCCCATCTCTACTAACGCTACAAAAATTAGCTGGGTGTGGTAGTGGGCACCCGAAATCCCAGCTACTCGGGAAGCTGAGGCAGGAGAATTGCTTGAACCTGGGAGGCGGAGGTTGCAGTGAGCCAAGATCACACCATTGCACTCCAGCCTGGGCAATAGAGTGAGACTCTGTCTCAAAAATAAATAAATAAATAAATAAAATTATACACTCAAAAGAAGGAACCACAAAACTTGAACAAATACAACCCTAATGACACACATCAATCTACCTGCACATTTATCTGCACATCAATTCTAATCAATATTCTGAAAATCTCATCAATTTCTGGGATCATGCACTTTATGGGATTACTTACCATTGAAATTGTCCTGCCAACAAGTTACACAACAGGAGAACACAGTCACTGAAAACCATCGACCTGTAATTAACCAGCCTTTGCTTCTGTTGAAATTACAGTGTGCACTTGAAAGGGATCCATAAAATTTACCAGTTTCCCTGAATTAGAGGCTACAAGGGTCTTGTTTGCTGTGAAAACAGGGACAACTTCTCTGAAGTTTACCACAGTCCCATAACTGGCACTGTGAAACTGCCTCAGGCAGATTTTGCTTTATAGATATGGTACTGTGTGTTAATTCTGGCACTTTTTTCACATCTTCCAAATTGTGTAATTGGTAACAAACAAATGATATGAAATTAAGTGAGGGCCAAGCATGGTGGCTCACGCCTGTAATGACAATGTTTTGGGAGGCTGAGGTGGGAATATTGCTTGAGCCCAAGTTTTTGAGATCAGCCTGGGCAACACGGTGAGACTCCATCTCTATAAAAAATTAAAACATAAAAAATTAGCTGGGCATGATGGCATGAACCTGTAGTCCCAATTACTTGGGGTGGAGGGGGAAGCCTGAGGCAGAAGTATGCCCAGGAGATCGAAGCTGCAGTGAGCCATGATCATGGCACTGAATTCCAGCTTGAGCAACAGAGAAAGACCCTGTCTCAAAAAAATAAATAAATAAATAAACAAAAGTTCCAAGAGGAACATTTTGGGTTTTTTGTTGTGTGTGTGTGTGTGTGTGTGCTTTGTTTTTTACTTTTTTTTTTCTTTTTTGGAGATGGAGTCTTGCTCTGTCACCAGGCTGGAGTGCAGTGGCTCGATCTCGGCTCACTACAACCTCCGCCTCCCGCATTCAAGCGATTCTCCTGCCTCAGCCTCCCGAGTAGCTGGGATTACAGGCATGCACCACCATGCCCGGCTAATTTTTGTATTGTTAGTAGAGAAAGGGTTTCACCATATTGGCCAGGCTGGTCTCGAACTCCTGACCTCGTGATCTGCCCACCCCCATCTCCCAAAGTGCTGGGATTACAGGCGTGAGCCAACGCGCCCAGCCATTTGTTTTCTACTTTTAACCCAACACGAATATGTCTGAACAAAAGTACATTTCAGAAGAATACATTTAATATAATTTATTATATTATATTATATTATTGATTATAATATATTATAAAATGTCTCAATATTTTATTTTGTCTGCTGGTGTCAAATGTACTTTCATATGTGGGGGAATTGTTCAGTTAATATATCCATGTTCATAAATTTTTTCTCAATCTCTTCCCCCACTTTCTTACTTTTAAGACCTATTGGCCAGGGAGGTGGCTCACACCTGTAATCCCAGCACTCTGGGAGGCTGAGGCAAGCAGATCACCTGAGGTCAGGAGTTCAAGACCAGCCTGGCCAACATGATGAAGCCCCATCTCTACTAAAAATACAAAAAAATTCAGCTGGGCCTGGTGGTGGGCACCTGTAATCACAGCTACTTGGGAGGCTGAGGCAAGAGAATCACTTGAACTCGGGAGGCGGAGGTTTCAATGAGCCAAGATCACACCATTGCACTCCAGCATGGGCCACAAGAACGAAACTCCATCTCAAAAAAAAATATATATATATTAGTATTAATAGTAATAATAGTATAATAGTAATAATAGTGGTAAACACATATGGCAGTTACTACGTCCCAGCACTGTAGCAAACAATTTATCAACTATATTTTGGAGTATGTACTATTTATCATTCCTATTTTTAAAATGAGGCTATGAGACACAGAGACATTAAGGTTATACAGCTAGTGAATGGCAGAGCCAGGACTCAAATCCCAGCAATCTGATTCCAGAGTCCACTTTTAACAATTATGCTGGACTGGAGGCTGTGGCTCACGCCTGTAATCCCAGCACTTTGGGAGGCTAAGACGGGCAGATCACTTGAGGACAGGAGTTTGAAAACAGCCTGGCCAACGTGGTGAAACCCCGTCTCTACTAAAAATACAAAAATTAGCCAGGCATGGTGGTGCCTGCCTGCAACTTGAGCTACTTGGGAGGCTGAGGCAGGAGAATCACTTGAACCCAGGAGGCGGAGGTTGCAGTGAGCCGAGATGCCACCACTGCACTCCAGCCTGGGTGACAAAGCCAGACTCTGTCTCAGAACAAAACAAGCAAACAAAGAAACAAAAACAACTGGCCGGGCGCGGTGGCTCAAGCCTGTAATCCCAGCACTTTGGGAGGCCGAGACGTGCGGATCACAAGGTCAGGAGATCGAGACCATCCTGGCTAACATGGTGAAACCCCGTCTGTACTAAAAAATACAAAAAACTAGCCGAGCGACATGGCGGGCGCCGGTAGTCCCAGCTACTCGGGAGGCTGAGGCAGGAGAATGGTGTGAACCCGGGAGGCGGGGCTTGCAGTGAGCTGAGATCCGGCCACTGCACTCCAGCCTGGGCGACAGAGTGAGACTCTGTCTCAAAAAAAAAAAAAAAAAAAAAAAAAAAAATTATGCTGAACTCCCTCTCAGATAATGGCCAGCATCAGATCCATCATATTAACCCCATATTAGCTCCATCATATTAACCCCTCATCATTCTCAGCACACACACACACACACACACACACACACACACGAGAGCGAGAGAGAGAAACATACCCACTCCAAGATATACTCTCATGCATGTATTTCAATGTCTTCCAAAGTAAAATTGTGCAGCTCTTTGTAAAAGAAGCTAAATAGGAAGGAGTAGGTGGGGTGGAGAAGGTCTAGATGGCTGGGTGGAGTAGCCCAAATCCGTCTAACTGTAGGAGAATCAGGGGCAAGCTGTGCCTGAAATGTTCTAGGCCCGGCCTGTGTACACTCTCTTAGATCATGAGGAAACTCCAGTTCACTCAGTGCAAGGTTATTTGGGTGAGCCAGGGCAAATCAGGCTAAGCTCCACCCTATCATCCGAGTCCAAGGGTTGTAACAGACACTGGAAGGCAAACAGGGGTGGGGAAGGATGCAGTAAGGCAAGCACAGATCAGCGCCCCCTGCAGGTGGTTAGCAAAACTCCGGGTCATTGAGACGAGTTTCTGAGGATTCATTATCATCAAAGGCAGTAACAGAATCTGTTTGGCCGGGCTCGGTGGCTCACGCCTGTAATCCCAGCACTCTGGGAGGCCAAGGCGGATGGATCACGAGGTCAGGAATTCCAGACCAGCCTGGCCAAGATGGTGAAACTCCTTTTCTACTAAAAATACAAAAATTAGCCGGGCACGGTAGCCAGTGCCTGTAATCCCAGCTACTCAGGAGTCTGAGGCAGGAGAATCGCTTGACCCCGGGAGGCAGAGGTTGTACTGGGTCAAGATCGTACCACTGCCCTCTAGCCTGGGCAACAGAGCAAGACTCCATCTCAAAAACAAACAAAAAAAGTAGCCAGGTGTGGTGGCGGGCGCCTGCAGTCCCAACTCAGGAGGCTGAGGCAGGAGCATCACTTGAACCCGGGAGGTGGAGGTTGCAGTGAGCCAAGATTGCACCACTGCACTCCAGCCTGGGCAACAGAGCAAGACTCTATCTCAAAATAATAATGATAGTAATAATAGAATCTGCTTCAGTTTTTCATTTTCAAATATCAATATCCAGGCTGGGCGGATGGCTCATTCCTGTAATCCCAGCACTTTGGGAGGCTGAGGCGGGCGGATCACCTCAGGTCGGGGGTTCGAAGCCAGCCTGACCAACATGGAGAAACCCCATCTCTACTATAAATACAAAATTAGCTGGGCATAGTGGTATGGTGGTGCATGCCTGTAATCCCAGCTACTTGGGAGGCTGAGGCAGGAGAATTGCTTAAACCCGGGAGTGTGGTGAACCGAGATCAGGCCGTTGCACTCCAGCCTGGGGAACAAGAGTGAAACTCCGTCTCAAAAAAAAAAAAAAAAAAAATCAATATCCAAGCCAGTGGCTCGTGCCTCTAATCCCAACACTGTGGGAGACCAAGGTGGGAGAATCACTTGAGCTCAGGAATTCAAGATCAACCTGGGTAACACAGCAAGACTCCATCTCAAAAATTTAAAAAGTAACTGGGTGTGATGTCACATGCCTGTAGTCCTAGCTACTTGGAAGGCTGGGGCAGGAGGATCACTTGAATCCCTGTGTTTGAAGCTGCAGTGAGCTATGACTGTGCCACTGCACTTCAGCCCAGGTGACACAGCAAGACTCTCTTTAAAAAAAATTTTTGTAAGTACATCAGTAATGGAACCGGTTCAAGATCTATGATCAATTACTAAATGAACATATGCAAATGCCCACAAGAGGCACTTCGCTGGTTTACCTCAGCAGGATACTGCTAGCTTCAAAAATGGTCTTGACATCCATCCTACAGTTTGTTTTGTGTTTATTCTTCACTGTACATTGTTTAATTTGTGCTCAAAAATATTTGCCAACCCAGACACAGTGGCTCATGCTTGTAATGCCAGCACTTGGGGAAGCTGAGGTAGGAGGATGGCTTGAAGCCAGGAGTTGGGACCAGCCAGGGCAACATAGTGAGGCCCTGTTGCTACAAAAAAAAAATCAAAAGAAATTAGCCAGGTATGGTGGCATATGCCTGTGTTCACAGCTACTTGGGAGGCTCAGGTGGGAAGATCGCTTGACCCCAGGAGGTCAGGCTGCAGTGAGCTGTGATCTGTGATCGTGCCACTGCACTCCAGCCTAGGTGACACTGTGAGACCCTATCTCAAAAAAAAAAAAAAAAAAAAAAAAAAAAAAAAAATCCCTGGAATCACCAAGCATGCTAAAAGTAATAAGGAGCGCAATGATTTGCAATAATTCTGCAGAATCATCCAGAGGTTGCTCTTCACCTGATAGATGTTGCATCTGCTTATCAAAAGATAAAATTTTTTTTTTTTTTGAGATGGAGTCTGGCTCTGTTGCCCAGGTTGGAATGCGGTGGTGCGATCTTGACTCACTCCCGGGTTCACACCATTCTCCTGCCTCGGCCTCCTAAGTAGCTGGTAATACAGGCACCCGCCACCTCACCCGGCTAATTTTTTGTATTTTTAGTAGAGATGGGATTTCACCGTGATATCCAGGATGGTCTCGATCTCCTAACTTCGTGATCCGCCTGCTTCAGCCTCCCAGAGTGCTGGGATTACAGGCATGAGCCACTGCACCCGGCCCAAAATTCTTATATAGTGTATCAAGATATTTCCAGAACTTGAAAGATAGATATTTAAAATAAGTAACATAGCAATGATTATAGTCAATAAGATTTTCACTTGTTGGTATTAAAATTATCTGCATATAATTTTTTTTTTTAAGTTGCTTGCAAGCTGGGCGCGGTAGCTCATGCCTGTAATCCCAGCACTTTGGGAGGCTGAGGCATGCAGATCACTCAAAGCCAGGAGTTGAAGACCAGCCCGGCCAACATGGCGAAACCCCGTCTCCACTAAAAATACTAAAAAGTTGGCCAGGCACTGTCACTGATGACTGTAATCCCAGCACTTTGGGAGGCCAAGGCGGGCAGATCATGAGGTCAGGAGTTCGAGACCAGCCTGACCAACATGGTGAAACCCTGTCTCTACTAAAAATACAAAAATTAGCTGGGTGTGGTGGCATGCACCTGTAATCCCAGCTACTCAGAAGGCGAAGGCAGGAGAATCGCTTGAACCCTGGAGGTGGAGGTTTCACTGAGCCAAGATTGTGCCACTGCACTCCAGCCTAGACAACAAAGCAAAACTCTATCTCAAAAAAAAAAAAAAAAAAAAAAGCCGTGGTGGCACATGCCTGTAGTCCTAGGTACTCAGGAGGCTGAGGCAGGAGAATCGCTTGAACCCAGGAGGCAGATGTTGCATTGAGCCAAGATTGTGCCACTGCACTCCAGCCTGGGTGACACAGTGAGACTCAGTGAGTCTAAAAAAAAAATAATAAAAATTGAAGCTGGGCGTGGTGGCTCACACCTGTAATCCCAGCACTTTGGGAGGCCAAGGCAGGTGGATCATGTGAGGTCAGGTGTTCAAGACCAGCCTGGCCAACATGGCAAAACCTCATCTTTACTAAAAATAGAAAAATTAGCTGGGTGTCGTGGCATGCACCTGCAATCTCAGCTACTCAGGAGGCTGAGACAGGAGAATCGCTTGAATTCAGGAGGCAGAGGTTGCAGTGAACTGAGATTATGTCATTGCACTCCAGCCTGGGCAACAGAGCTAGACTCCATCTCAAAAATTAAATAAATAAATAAATGAAAATTAAGACACAAAATTTCAAATACAAAAATAAATTGTGGGCCAGGCACAGTGGCTCATGCCTGTAATCCCAGCACTTTGGAACGCTGAGGCAGACAGATCACCTGAGGTCAGTAGTTCCAGACCAGCCTGGCCAACATGGCAAAACCCCATCTCTACTTAAAAACACAAAAAATTAGCTGGGTGTGGTGGCGAGTGTCTGTAATTCCTGCTACTTGGGAGGCTGACACAGGAGAATCGCTTGAACCCGGGAGGCGGAGGTTGTGTTGAGCCAAGATTGCACCATTGCATTCTAGCCTGGGCAGCAAGAGCAAAACTCTGTCTCAAAAAAATTAATTAATTAATTAAAATTAAAATAAAAAATAAAATTCAAGCAATGTTTAACATAATTAAAAATAAACTGTGAACATTACCTTAAATATTCACTATATATATATTCTGCATATATATATTTCAATATATCAACATAAATTGTCAATATATCAACATAAAGTCAATATATCAACATAAATTGAAAACTCCACTCTCAGTAGTAGTTGAACAGCATTGTGAATATAATTAATGCCACTGAGTCGTGCACTCACAATGGTTAGAATGACAAATTTTCGGCTGGGCGCCGTGGCTCGTGCCTGTAATCCCAGCACTTTGGGAGGCCGAGCGAGGCCAGCAGATCACTTGAGGTCAGGATTTCACGACCAGCCTGGTCAACATGGTGAAACTCTGTCTCTACTAAAAATACAAAATTAGCCAGGCATGGTGGCGCAGGCCTGTAATCCCAGCTACTTGGGAGGCTGAGGCAGGAGAATCACTTGAACCTGGGAGGTGGAGGTTGCATGATGCCGAGA
>NW_016807151.1:0-2639 GCF_001698545.2 Rhinopithecus bieti | reverse complement strand
TGTGGGGAAAAGAAAGAGAGATCAGACTGTTACTGTGTCTATATAGAAAGAAGTAGACATAAGAGACTCCATTTTGTTCTGTATTTGAGATGCTGTTAATCTGTGACCCTACCCCCAACCCTGTCCTTGCAAGAGACATGTGCTGTGGTGACTCAAGGTTTAAAGGATTTTGGGCTGTGCAGGGTGTGCTTTGTTAAACAAGTGCCTAAAGGCAGTATGCTGGTTAAAAGTCATCACCATTCTCTTCATCTCAAGTACCCAGGGACACGTAGACTGCCAAAGGTAAAGGTCGCAGGGACCTCTGCCTAGGAAAGCTAGGTATTGTCCAAGGTTTCTCCCCATGTGATAGTCTGAAATATGGCCTCGTGGGAAGGGAAAGACCTGATCGTCCCCCAGCCTGACACCCGTGAAGGGTCTGTGCTGAGGAGGACTAGTACAAAAGGAAAGAAGGCCTCTTGGCAGTTGAGATAGAGAAAAGCATCTGTCTCCTGCCTGTCCCTGGGCAATGGAACATCTCAGTGTAAAACTCGATTGTATGTTCTATTTACTGAGAAAGGAGAAAACCGCCTTAGGGCGAAAGGTGGGACTTGCTAGCTAGCGCAATGCAGATCTTTATGCACTGAAAAGGTTTATGGAGATGTTTGCATATGCATATCAAGGCACAGCACTTTTCCTTAAACTTATGTCACAGAGATCTTTATTCATATGTCTTACTGCTGACCTTCTCCCTAAGATGATCCTATTATCCTGCTACTTCCCTTTTTCTAAGATGGTAAAGATAATGATCAATAAATACTGAGGGAACTCAGAGGCCGGTGGGTCCTCTGTATGCTGAGCACCGGTCCCCTGGGCCCACTTTTTCTTTCTCTATACTTTGTCTCTGTGTCTCATTTCTTTTCTCAAGTCTCTCGTTCCACCAAACGAGAAACGCCCACAGGTGTGGAGGGGCAGGCCACCCCTTCACACCATGTTGGCCAGGCTGGTCTCAAACTCTTGACCTCAAGTGATCTGCCCACCTCAGCCTCCCAAAGTGCTGGGATTACAGGCATGAGCCACCATGTCTGGCCCTTTTTATAAGTCTCTTCACGAGCAAATTCTCACAAGCCAATCCATAGACTGACATTTGGAAATCATTAGATTAAAACTGATCTCTCTTGTTCCTCCCAGCTCTCAGAGCTTCTGCACCCAAAGCCTTAGTAGCCAGAGACCACAGAGATCTAAAGCATAAATTGACATGCCAGAGAAGCCCACTGCTTTCTAGAAGCTTTTGCTAATCCAAGCATGTGTACCTTCTGCTCAAGTTAAGCCTTACTATATATTTTGTCCTGGGAGATGTGAGAGATAAAGGAGTATCAAGGAGTTTCCTGACCTAAAAGAACTCCATGTTTAGCAGGAAAGAAGCTGACATACCCAGAAGGGGAAACATGGCATAATTTGTGGCCACCAACGTGGACTCGCAGGGCAGTTCAGGGTGGTGAGAAAGCTCCGGGGCTGGCTGCAGAGTCTGGGAAAATGTCTTCCAGAAACTGGGACCCCAAGGGGTCCTGTGACAGAAAGGACTGCCAAGGCTGAATCAATGACTGGGGTGTGAACATGAAGGTGATGAGGAGGAGGACACAGCCCAGTGCTCCAAGTGAGGAAGGGCTGGTGCTGGAATGTGCTGGGGCCTGGGCCATTCTGAAGAAGCAGAATGAAGAGGTTCATGGATCTGATCCTAGTTCTGCAGGCAGCAAAAAGTACCCAGGGATTTGAAGGAAGGGAATTATATGATGCTATGAACAGAAATACATGAAGGCAAGGGGTGGGGCCAAATCTGAGATGAGGATGGTTTCCAGTTGCAGAAACTAATGATGAGGTGATCTCAGGGTATCACAGCTCTCCAGCAAGCTATTACTATTAGAGATCACACCAGCACTTGACAGAAGGCCAGGACTCAGGCACAATGTGAAGTCATGTGACACTGGGGATGATTATTATTGTTTCGGTGAAAACACTACTGGACACAGCTATTTGTGTAACTCCCTCGAGCTCCTCCTTTAAGGCAATTATATGTTGTCATTAACTTTGTGTCCCTACCATTGTGCCTTATACACAGAAGTTGCTTAAAATGTTATTTGGTGAGGCCAGGCACAATGGCTCACGTCTGTAATTGCAGCACTTTGGGAGGCCGAGGCGGGCGTATCACCTGAGGTCAGGAGTTCAAGACCAGCCTGGCCAACATAGCAAAAACCCCTTCTCTACTAAAAATACAAAATTAGCCAGACGTGGTGGAGAACACCTGTAATCCCAGCTACTTGGCAGGCTGAGGCAGGAGAACTGCTTGAACAAGGGAGGCAGAAGTCGCAGTGAAGTGATTTCACACCACGGCACTCCAGCCTGGGTGACAGAGCAAGACTCCATCTCAAAAAAAAAAAAACAACAAAAAACAAATAGAATAGATCAGCAGCTCCCCACCACTGCCCCAATATTTTCTTTTAAGAGACAGGGTCTCAGCCAGGCACAGTGGCTCACGCCTGTAATCCCAGCACTTTGGGAGTCCAAGGCGGGCGGATCATGAGGTCAGGAGATCAAGACCATCCTGGCTAATGAGGAGTGGAAAAATACTGAATATCAGAGGTCAGAAAAGTCAGGAAACTCCC
>NW_016807150.1:0-2522 GCF_001698545.2 Rhinopithecus bieti | reverse complement strand
CAGGAGAATTGCTTGAACCCAGGAGGCGGAGGTTGTATTGAGCCGAGATCGTACCACTGCACTCCAGCCTGGGTGACAGGGTGAGACTCCCGTCTCAGAAAAAAAAAAAAATTATTATTTTCAAAGGCACTCTCATACCTGTAATCCTAGCACTTTGGGCGACCAAGGCTGGCGGATCAACTGACGTCAGTAGTTCCAGACCAGCCTGGCCAACATAGTGAAACCCCATCTCTACTAAAAATACAAAAATTAGCTGGGCATGGTGGCAGTCGCCTATAATCCCAGCTACTTGGGAGGCTGAGGCAGGAGAATCCCTTGAACTGGGGAGGTGGAGGTTGCAGTGAGCCAAGATCGCGCCACTTCACTCCAGCCTTGGCAAAGGAGCGAAACTCCATCTCAAAAAAACAAAACAAAACAAAACAAAAAACACTGATATGAAAGATTATATGCATACCTAGAATCACGATGCTCAACACTATACCTTAACCCTGCCTTGTGCATCAGTAACGTTTAAAATACATTACCTAAATTATCAAGATATAGTACAAAATGTGTGCAGTCATTCACATCTTAAATGTGTCAACAGCAGACTTGGTGGAAAAATTATGAGACATGATAAAGTATTGTGCCAGAGGCATTGGCCTAAGAATTTTAGATGGAGTTAGGTATTTGAAAGAGTTAGGTATTTGATCCACATCTGTTTCTGGAAGGGTAGATGCAAATGGAGGTTGAGAAATTTCAGTTTTCTTTTTCTTTCCTTCCTTCCTTCCTTCCTTCCTTCCTTCCTTCCTTCCTTCCTCTCTTTTCTTTCTCTCTTTCTCTCTCTTTCTCCCTCTCTCTCTCTCTCTCTCTCTGTCGTGTCATATCCTGTCTTGTCTTGTCTTGTCTTGTCTTTTCGAGATGGAATTTTGCTCTTCTTGCCCAGGCTGGAGTGCAATGGCAGGATCTCCACTCACGGCAACCTTCACCTCCCGGGTTCAAGTGATTCTTGTTCCTCAGCCTCCCGAGTAGCTGGGATTACAGGCATGCACCACCACGCCCAGCTAATTTTGTATTTGTGGTAGAGACGGGGTTTCTCCATGCTGGTCAGGCTGGTCTCGAACTCCCGACCTCATGTGATCTGCCCGCCTCAGCTTCCCAAAGTGCTGGGATTACAGGAGTAAGCCACTGCGCCTGGCTGAGAAATTTCAGTTTCTTAAAGCCAGATCTCACTTCCCCTTTCTCCTTCAAGACAGTAGTTTGCCCTTATCATTGGTGTCAAAAATATACACAATCATGTACTTTCATTCTGCCCCAGTAAGTTTAGTGCAAAATAGGATAATTTAGAACAAAATGTGTTAATGATAAGTATGAAGGGATAAAATATTTGGCCAGTAATCCCAATTCTCGTTTTTTTGTTTCATTTAGATGAGGAAATAGTTAAGACTTTCTATTATTATTAATCTGTTTTCAATCTTTGCTTTTGTAGATAAGAATGGTCTATGAGCAAAGGTATATAATTGTTGTAGACGCACCAGGCTATCCTTTTAGGGCAAGCTTTTTTTTTTGTTTTCATTTGAAAAATTAAGAGAAAAAATATTAATCTTCACACAACCCTAACACTTTGTTTTGGTATGTTTTCTTCTAATTAAAAGAAAGATGCTTTTTTTTTTTGTGACGGAGTCTCGCTCTGTTGCCCAGGTGGAGTACAGTGGCATGATCTCGGCTCATGACAACCTTCGCCTCCTGGGTTCAAGTGATTCTCCTGCCTCAGCCGCCCGAGTAGCTGGGACTACAGGGGTGCGCCACCATGCCCTGCTAATTTTTGTATTTTTAGTAGAGACAGGGTTTCACTGTGTTGGCCAGGCTGATCTCGAACTCCTAACTTCGTGATCCGCCCACCTTGGCCTCCCAAAGTGCTGGGATTACAGGCATGAGCCACCACGCCCAGCAAAAAAAAAAAAAGATACATGTGTTTTTATATGGTTGTGATTTTATAATATCTATTAATTATGTCTCAGGTTTTTTTACATAGAATAATATGTCATAGTCAGGTATATGTGATCTTAATAGCTATCATTTTTTCATAATTGTGTGATATTCCATTGAGTGTATTTGTTATTTATTTAATTCATATTGGGAGATGTTTAGGTTGTTTCTGATTTTCTTCTCTAATAAACAATGCCATATTTAATACTTCTGTGCATATGTCCTGCTTGTTTTTTTTATTTATTTCCAAGTTCTTGTTTTGACCTATCAGCAGCATGAGCCAATTTAATCCTTTTTTTTTCATCCTTCAAGTACTTCTTCATTTGGCTTGTAAGATACTATTCTCTCTTGATTTTTCTCCTGCCTCACCAGCAACTTTGATAGTTCCTCCTTATGTCCCTGACGGCTAAATATTGTTGTGTTGTTTCAGGATTCAGTCTTTAGACCTTTTCTTTTCTCTGTGTGCACCAACCCTCTTGGTGATCTCATCCAGTTTTATGGCTTTAAATAGCATCTAAAGGTGGACAAGTTTCAAATTTATTTCTATCTCAGAC
>NW_016807149.1:0-2443 GCF_001698545.2 Rhinopithecus bieti | reverse complement strand
CAGGTAACAGTATTTTTTCACCTTATATTTCACAGCAAATCCTACAAAAATTGTTGGTCACAAATAAAGATGCAACACAAGCAGGGAAGAACAATCACCTAATTATAAACACATTCCATTTTGTAGCAGGCATACAGGATTAACCCTTACCCTTAAATAGTGTGAGCTACAATTAGGGCATGAACTTCAAAATAAACAGTTACTACTCTCATCTTTGATGACTACCCTTCCTTTCATCTCATGTCAAATAAGTTACTAAAAAATGCAGAGTCTGACTGGGCACAGTGGTTCACTCCTGTAATCCCAGCACTTTGGGAGGCTGAGGTGGGCGGATCAGCTGAGGTCAGGAGTTCGAGACCAGTCTGGCCAACATGGTGAAACCCTGTCTCTAGTAAAAATACAAAATTAGCTGGGCGTGGTGGTGGGCACCTGTAATCCCAGCTACTTGGGAGGCTGAGGCAGGAGAATCGCTTGAACCCAGGAGGCAGAGATTGCAGTGAACCGAGATCACACCACTGCACTCCAGCCTCCTGGGCGATAAGAGCAAGACACCATCTCAAAACAACAACAACAACAACAAAAAGTAGAGTCTAGCCTGGACAATATAGTGAGACTTTGTCTCTACCAAAACATTTACAAGATTAGCCAGGTGTGGTGGTTGGTGCGAGCCTGTAGTCCCAGCTACTCAGGGAGCTGAGATGTGAGGATCGCTTGAGCCCAGGAGGTCGAGGCTACAGTGAGCCATGATCGTGCCACTGCACTCCAGTCTGGGCAACAGAGCAAGACCCTGTCTCAAAAGAAAAAAAAAAGCAGTGTCTCCCTTTGGTCCCTTCAGTGTAACAACCACATACCGAAACACTATGTATCAAGCACAGTGTTGAGAACACTTTTCATTCTTTCTTTTTCTATTTCCAGTGGTATCATCAAGGTATAAGCCTTCATTACCTTTCAGCTAGAAAACTGAAACTAGATTGGTTACTCATAATATCCCTTTCTGCCTGCGTCCACTCCAATTCATCTTTTTGACAAATTCACTTTCTGAAATTATACAGCTTCAGTCATATGACCAGGCTGTTCAAAAACTCCTCCAAGTTTTCTCAAATTAAATGCACTGCTTCACCTGGGCATTCGAGGTCCTCTACAATACGGCCTCAACCTACTTTTGTGATATTATCTCCCAACATTCTCTTACACATAGCCTTTTGTCAACCCAGGTTATTTCTTATTCCCTAAACTTTTTGTTTTTAAAATCAAAGTAATACATGCACATTAGTAATAAACAGTGGCAGAACAGCTTATGGTGAAAAGCAAGTCTCTTCTCACCCTCATGCCTAGACTTGAAAAAAAATCAGTTCTGCATCTACTTTGATAATTTCTTAATTTATTAACCTTAAGACAATGTCTACTAACTTAAGGTGAGGGACTTACTTATATTATGCCCCTTCACTTCATCATCTTCTTCTCTATTGTTTGGTAATTATATTACCTTTACATAAACTTCTCATCTTTTCTCTGCTTTGGACAGAATCCTAACTCTTCCCTTTGAAAAAGGAGGCTAATAGTGCCCATATATTCTTCCTCTTAAACTTCTTCCCATTTGCTGCTAGCTGTATATAATTTTATTAATATTAAGGCTATTAATTTTAAGAAAATTAACATTTCCTCCTGCAACCACAACTAAATCCTTCATGCTCTATAGCCTGATTCTAAAGTTGAAAGCCTATAGACAACAGCATCCATATTATCATGACAATATATGGTTCAAATGAAGGCTAGGTAATATATTAAATTTCCTCTTATATGGGCCCATAACAACGACTCCCAGGCCAATCTAAGGGGACTTAAAAAAAAATTAAAATAAAACTTCATTTAATGTTAAAATGGTTACTTCACTGTTTTCAGTTTTCTATGTCTCTTTCTTAGATGACTGCCTTGTAACTTCCAAAGAAAGGTGTCGTGGAAGAAAACTTTCTGAACCTCACACATCTGTAAATGTTGTTATTTTGTCTTGCCATTTGTATAGTTTGGCTTAATACCAAATTCCAGAAGAAAAATAATCTTGCCTCAGAACTTTGACACCATAGATCCACTGCCTTCTAGCATCCAGTTCTGCTGATGAGATGGGTGATGCTAGTCTAGTCACACTTTTTGGTAGGTCTGGTTTTTCTTTCTGGAAGTTTTAAAGATTTTCTCTGTCCTTGTGTTTCTGAAGTTCCCCAATAGTGAGATAAACAGGGTCTTCTTTCCTTCAGAATGCTAGATGCTTGGTGAACCTTTATAATCTAAAGACCTGAATTCTTTAACTTTGTGGGGAATTCTAACATTTATTTGATAATTTCCTTCCACTCATTTTTCAGGGCTTCTCTTTTTGTGACTCTTCTACTAATTGAATAGTGTATGTCTGAAATGGAATCGTTTATGTCATTTTTTTCTCCTATTTTCT
>NW_016807148.1:0-1516 GCF_001698545.2 Rhinopithecus bieti | reverse complement strand
CAAGGACATGGATGGAGCTGGAAGCTATTATCTTCAGCAAACTAATGCAGGAACAGAAAGCCAAACACTGCCTGTTCTCACTTAAAAGTGAGAGCTGAATGATGAGAACACATGGACACAGGGAGGGGAACAACACACATGGGCCCGTCAGGGGAGTGGAGGGAGGAAAATAGCTAATGCATGCTGGGCTTAATACCTAGGTGATGGGTTGATAGGTGCAGCAAACCACCCTGGCACATATTTGCCTATGCAACAGACCTGCACATCCTGTACATATACCCCATAACTTAAAATAAAATTTAAAAAATCAACTAAATAAAAAAATCTAGATTGAAAATAAATATACATACATGCCTTTCTAGTAGTTAAAATTAATAGGCTTTGCCATTCTGGAAATATCTGACATTCTAAAATTTGAGTATAACCTTGTCAGTATCTTTCGGGAGATAAAATGTGATTAGTTGACATTTTAAAACTTAAGATAGATTGGAAGAATAAAAAAATTAAATATTAAAAGATGATTCATTGACATGATTTTAAAACTTAGATTACTTGGAAGAATGAAAAGAAATAATTTTTTAAAAAATTTAGGCCAAATTTTTTAGGCTAAAGTGTTCAAAGGAAATCAGATCTTTAAAGTGAAGTTGATTCTCAGCTTCATGGTATATATTTTTTGCTTCCCTTCTAAAAAGGCATATTGTGGGACCACAGATTTTAGTACAGGAAAAAAAAAAAGTCCAGAAGTAGCTAAATGACTTGAAGGGAGAAAGGCAGTATACATTCCCCTCCAGAATATGAAGACTCCAAAATAGAATACAAGTTATTTCATAACATTTTGTAAGACTGTTTTACATGAGTGGTGGGGTTTAAGCTAATAGTATGATATCCACACACACATTCCAAAGAAGATCGTGTTTCACCATTCATGATGAAAATATATTCTATGGAATTTAAGAGAGGGAGGTTATTGAGTCAATATTCTCATGTTACTTCTGGACAAAGGCTTAGAGATCTAAAGTGCCTTGTCCAATCTTTCACACACAGTTGCCAAGCCAGCACTAACCCTGGCTCTCTAGCTTCCTTCTTGGGACTCTGTTACTAAAATAAACTGTGTTTATCAGTAAGATAATTAAGAGACAGTGAACAAATATCTAGAATTGTATATGGCACATGTGCAGGAAGGACAAAGCTGTGTTTCTGCCGAAGATCATGAATGTACAACCAATCCGAACATGGATGTCATTTACAGTTGTCAGAGTGAGATGTTATCTAACAGAAGTCTGGGAAAGGAAGACAGAACTTTCAATCTAGATGGCTGACAAATCACTTTTAGGAACAGCAAGTGTGATATTTAGCAAAATTCCTGCAAAAACAATTTTCTAGATTTTTAAACCAAATAGTAGAAATTTGAGGTACAGTCTTACACAAATACAGAATAGAGTGTCAGTGATGTATTTATCCAAGAAAGTAGAGCCACTTTTAAACCACTGATGACAGAAAGGAATTTCTATTATTT
>NW_016807147.1:6244-7494 GCF_001698545.2 Rhinopithecus bieti | reverse complement strand
GAACTCAAACAAATTTACAAGAAAAAAGGACAGCAATTTCTAGTCATGTTGGGGAACTCCAGTTGGAAGAGGAAAGGAACACACACTATTCATCGTTTCAACCCCACAGCAAGCAGGCTGTGAAAACCATGACGCTAAACACTTCTCATTGCTCAGCCTGAAGGATTTTGCTCATTGCCAGCTGACTTTACCACTGCTCAACAGACATTTGTCTGGCACAAATTTTTAGAGTGGGCTCACTCAGATATGTGCCTCGAAACCCATCTTCTCAAGTACAGAAGTAGGATCATTTTTAGAACGACGATGAAGTATTAAAAAGAAATGCTGCTAGAAGACCCTTGAGTTTAGAGCTTTAATAGTGTAAAGGGAAGAAAAGATTCAAAAATCACTGTGTTTGATTGTAAAGAGTAGTAAAATAAATGAGTTATAATCTGGATAACAAAATGCATATATCTCATGTAAAGAAAACGTACTTTTGTTTTACAAAATGAGAATATACTATAAACACATACTTCATTCCACTTTGTCTTTCCACTTATTAGATATACTATTCTACTCTGTTTTTTTTCACTTAAATGTAGTTCTTGGTGGGCTGCTCTATTTGTCAGTATAGTTCTTCACTTTCCTTTTAAAATCTGCAGTGTTTTTATTGTTTGGATATATCATCATGGATTGTATCAGTTTGTAACTGATATATTTAAGTTGTTTCAAGTTTTTTCTTGTTATCTGAATCATAATTTTATTTTCAATGGTTACACTGAGATATTATTTGCATATATAGTGTACCCATTTAAAGCACATTATTTAATATTTTTTAGTAGATACAGAATTGTACAACCATCACCACAATCTAGCTTTATATTTTGTCACTCACAAACGAAATGTCATTTCCCTTAACAGCCACTCTCCACCATACATCCTCAGTCTAGTGTTAGTAAACCTTTAATCTACATTCTGTCTCTATAGATTTCCCTATTTTAGACATTTCATATAAATAAAATCAGATAACATATACTGTTTTGGACTGGCTTTTTCATTTAGTATAATGTTTTGAAGGTTCCACCCACGTTGTTGCATGTATCAGAACTTTATTCATTTTTTTTTTTTTTTTTTTTTTTCTTTTGAGACAGAGTCTCGCTCTGTCACCCAGACTGGAGTGCAATGACCGATCTCGGCTCATGCAACCTCCACCTCCCTGGTTCAAGAGATTCTCCTGCCACAGCCTCTGGAGTAGCTGGGACTACAGGCAA
>NW_016807147.1:0-1372 GCF_001698545.2 Rhinopithecus bieti | reverse complement strand
GTATCTCTTTCTCCTTCAGTTCTGCTCTGATCTTGGTTATTTCTTGTCTTCTGCTAGCTTTTGAATTTTGTTTGCTTTTGTTTGCTTTTGCTTCTCTAGTTCTTTTAATTGTGATGTTAAGGTGTCAATGTTAGATCTTTCCTGTTTTCTATTGTGGGCATTTAGTGCTATAAATTTTCCTCTACATACTGCTTTAAATGTGTTCCAGAGATTCTAGTACGTTTTTTCTTAGAACATCTTTATTTCCGCCTTCATTTCGTTATTTATTCAGGAGCAGGTTGTCGGTTTCTATGTAGTTGTGCAGTTTTGAGTGAGTTTCTTAATCTTGAGTTCTAATTTGATTGCACTGTGGTCTGAGAGACTGTTATGATTTCTGTTCTTTTGCATTTGTTGAGGAGTGTTTTACTTCCAATTATGTGGTCACTTTTAGAATAAGTGCAGTGTGGTGCTGAAGAGAATGTATGTTCTGTTGACTTGGAATGGAGAGTTCTGTAGATGTCTATTAGGTCTGCTTGGTCCAGAACTGAGTTCAAGTCCTGGATATCCTTGTTAATTTTCTGTATTTTAGATCTGTCTAATATTGACAGTGGGACATTAAAATCTCACACTGTTATTGTGATCACAGAGAGCAGGCAAACTCTCTGTCTTTTGACACCAGAGCCCAAAGCTGGATGGGAATTAGATTGATATTTTCTGCATTTAAACCAAATCAGAAAGTATCAGAAACTGGATTTTTATTTCTTCCCTCCACACCTCAAATTCTAAGATTTTTTTGTTTGCTTGTTTTTGTTGTAAAGTAAAATACCCTCTACATGTTTCAACAGTTTTATGTTCATATTTCCTTTTTGACATCCCTGACTTTAGCTCCTATTGTGCTCTAATCCATCCTTCTCACTATGTTCATTTTTCTTGTTGTATTACTCTCAGGTCCCAATTTTTCCAATTCAAAGTATTCATTCTTCTATGATTTGTATCATCCCACTTTTTGGTTTCATCATCCTGGAATGTCTTCCTATATATCTCATGTATGGTCTAGCTACATCTAAGGATAATATTTTCAATATTCTATGCTTTACGATTTTCATATGTTGAGGTTACTCTGAGGTTAACTTTAACTTTAAAATCTCCCATTTTTCATCCTTCAAAATGCAGTTCTAGAGTTTCTTATATATATAAAGATATAAAAAGTATAACATATGAATTATATAAATATAGAATCATATTAATAAATATATTCAAATACAGTATTCATATATCATACTCATTGATGTATATTTTATATATTACACATATTAATATAAAAATTAAATTAAATGTGTAAATATTGATATAAACTCATTTGTATATTAATATTTATTAAGTATAATAAATA
>NW_016807146.1:0-316 GCF_001698545.2 Rhinopithecus bieti | reverse complement strand
GATAGACCACAGTTTAGGCCATAAAAGCTCCTCGATAACATTTGGATAGAAAAATTCAAGTATGGTGGGTCATGGTGGCTCCTATCTCTCACCCCAGCACTTGTCAAGTTGGGAGGATCACTTGAGCTCAGGAGTTCCAGTGCAGCCTGGGAAACACGGTAAACCCTGTGTGTACAAAAAATACAAAAGTTAGTCAGGTGTGGTGGTAAACGCCTGTATTCAGCTCTTTAGGAGGCTGAAGTGGGAGGTGGAGGTTGCAGGGAGCCGGATCGCACCACTGCACTCCAGCATGGGTAACAGAGCCAGATGTTGTCTC
>NW_016807145.1:0-228 GCF_001698545.2 Rhinopithecus bieti | reverse complement strand
AAGGACATAAAACCAAACACCACATGTTCTCACTCATAGGTGGGAACTGAACAATGAAAACACTTGGACACAGGAAGGGGAACATCACACACCGGGGCCTGTCTTGGAGTAGGAGGATGGGGGAGGGATAGCATTAGGAGATATACCTAATGTAAATGATGAGTTAATGGGTGCAGCACACCAACATGACACATGTATACATATGTAACAAACCTGCACGTTGTGCAC
>NW_016807144.1:0-1115 GCF_001698545.2 Rhinopithecus bieti | reverse complement strand
CGCGCCCGGCCAATGACTTGGAATTTTCTTTGGGGAAGGTTTCTAATTAAAAAAATGTTTCCTTAATAGATATAGCACTGTTCTGTTTCTCTATGCTTATTGAGTGAGCTCTGGTAAATTTTGCCTTCTGAAGAAGTTTTACATTTCATCTAAGTTTTCAAGAAGTTTTTTTTTTTTTTTTTTTTTTTGAGACAGAATCTCGCTCTGTCCCCCAGGCTGGAGTGCAGTGGCACAGTCTCGGCTCACTGCAGGCTCCGCCTCCCAGGTTCACGCCATTCTTTTGCTTCAGCCTGCGGAGTAGCTGGGACCACAGGTGGCCACAGCACCTGGCCGGAAGTTTTCTATTTTACCTAGTTGAGGAGTTTATTGGCAAATGTTTTTAAGCATACTTATCAATTAACCTGTGACATTCAGTCTTTCATTCCTGGTATAGGTCTTTAGTGTCTTTTCTTCTTTTGTTTTTCTTTTCTGGTTCTCTGACTAGAGATTCATCAGTTGGATTGGTCTTTTCAAATAACTAGCTTTTTAAAATTATTTTTTATCCTTTATTTTTAAAATTTTTTATTTTCTTGTTTTTTGTTTTTATCTCTATGACTTCCTTCTTTTGTTTACCTTGGGTTAGATGATTTTTTTTTTAGCTTCATAAGGGGAAAGCTTAGATCATTGTTTTGAAATTTTTCTGTTTTAAATAAAATTATATAAGATTGTGACTTTTCTCAGCACAAATGTAGCTGTAACTCACAAATATTTATGTTGTGTTTTTATTTGTACTCAGTTCAAAATACTATCCATTTCTCTCATAATTTCTTTTCTGAGACATTAATTATTTAGAAGAAAGATACTGCATTTTTTAATAGGAATATATTTTCTGTTTTTCATTTCTAGTTTTAGTCCACTATTGTCTGAAGACATATTCTGTATTATTTTAGTCCTTTCATATTTACTAGAGTTTCATTATCACCCAGATTGGGCGGTCTGTGTTGGTGAATATTCCATAGGAACTTAATGTGCATTCTGCTACTATCACCTATATTTTTACTGATTATTTTGATCTATTTATTTTATTTATTTATTATTTTATTATACTTTAAGTTCTAGGGTACATGTGGACAATG
>NW_016807143.1:0-516 GCF_001698545.2 Rhinopithecus bieti | reverse complement strand
CTGATGATATTTCCTTTATCAGTGTAGGCCTCAATGCGATACAAAGAAGTCCTCTCAGGTTCCTCAAAAACAGTGATACTGGACTGATGCATGAAACATAAGTGTAACTCTGTGAGATGAAATGACACACCATGAAGAAGTTTCTAACAAAGCTTCTTTCTAGTTTTCATCTGAGGATATTTCGTTTGTCACTGCAAGCTTCTTTGCGTTCACAGGTATCCCAAAGCAGATTTCGAGAAAACTGTTTTAGCAAACTGAACGCTGAAGAGGAACGTGGAACTCTGTGAGTTGCATTCACACATCGAAATGCATTTTCACAGATGGCTTCATTTTTTTTTTCAACTGAGGATATTTCCTTTTTCACCATAGCCCTCAATGAGCTCCCTAATACCAGTTTGCAGAACACAAGATAACAGAGTTAGCAAACTCTTCCAAGAAGGGAAGGGTGGAACTCTGTGTGATGAAGTCGCACTTCAGAAAGCAATCTCTAAGTAAGCTTCTCTGCAGTTATTTTCA
>NW_016807142.1:237752-244258 GCF_001698545.2 Rhinopithecus bieti | reverse complement strand
GGCCCCTGCAACTTAGTGGAGTTCAGATCACACACAGAGAAATCCATTTAGTAAATTTCCAAAGTTGCAAACCGTGTGGACCCACCCAGAGTCCCACTAGGATGGGTCAGCCCCCACTGGATTATACTGGATATGTAGGTGTAGAGTTTACGCCAAATTACCTGACCAGTAGGCAGGTAGTTGTGTTATTGGCATTATTAAACCATCTTTCTTCCTACTGCCCATAAAAACAGGCGAACTCCTGGGCTTCCCTGTCTATGCTTCCCGTGAAAAGAGAAGCATAGTTATAGGAAATTGGAAAAATGATAAATGGCCCCTGAGAGAATCATACAATATTATAGGCTGGCTACTTAGGCACAAGATGGCTCATGTGGATACTGGACCCCCATTTACATGATCAACCAAATCATACGGTTACAAGTTGTCTTAAAAATAACCACTAATAAAACCAGCAGAGCCTTGACTATTCTAGCCTGGCAAGAAACTCAGATGAGAAATACTATCTATCAAAATAGATTAGCTCTCAACTACTTGCTAGCACCTAAAGGAGAAGTCTGTAAGAAATTTAACCTTACTAATTGCTGCCTACACATAGATAATCAAGAGCAAGTAGTTGAAGACATAGTTAGAGATATGACAAAACTGGCACATGTGCCTCTGCAAGTGTGGCATAGATTTAATTCTGGGGCCATGTTTAGAAAATGTTTCCCAGCGCTAGGAGGATTTAAAACTCTTATAATAAGAGTTATAACAGTAATAGGAACCTGCTTACTTCTCCCTTGTTTGCTACCTGTACTTCTTCAAATGATAAAAGCTTCATCGCTACCTTAGTTCACCAAAACGCTTCAGCACAAGTGTACTATATGAATCACTATCAATCTGTCTTGCAAGAAGACATAGGTAGTAAAAATAAGTGAGAACTCCCACTATTAAGAGTCTCAAAGGGGGGGAATAAGGGAGGAGACCACCCCTCATATTGTCTTATGCCCAATTTCTGCCTCCAAATAAAGAAAAAGTAAAAACTAAAAGGCAGAAATGAAATCCACAAGCAGACATCCCAGCACCACACCCTGGGCCTGGTAGTTAAAGACTGACCCTTGACCTAATCCGTTATGTTATCTATAGATTACAGACATTGTATAGAAAAGTACTGTGAAAATTCCTATCCTGTTTTGTTCCGATCTAATTACCGGTGCGTGCAGCCCCCAGTCACGTACCCCCTGCTTACTCAATCGATCATGACCCTCTCATGTGCACCCCTTTAGAGTTGTGACCCCTTAAAAGGGACAGGAATTGCTCACTTGGAAAACTCGGCTCTTGAGACAGGAGTCTTGCTAATGCCCCTGGCCGAATAAACCCCTTCCTTCTTTAACTTGGTGTGTGAGGAGTTTTGTCTATGGCTTGTCCTGCTACAGTACTCTGTCTCATCTTTTTACTTTGCATTTCCAGTTTGCCTTGCACAAGGTCTCTTCTTCCTCTGTGGCTCCTCCACCTACATGTGTCTACCTGCTAATTGGACAGGCATATGCACACTAGTTTTCCTTACTCCAAAATTCAATTTGCAAATGGGACCAAAGAGCTTCCTATTCCCCTCATGACACGGACATGACAAAAAAGAGTCATTCCACTAATTCCCTTGCTTGTTGGTTTAGGACTTTCTGCCTCCACTATTGCTCTTGGTACTGGAATAGCAGGCATTTCAACCCCTCTCACGACCTTCTGTAGCCTTTCTAATGACTTCTCTGCTAGCATGACAGACGTATCACAAACTTTATCAGTCCTTTAGGCCCAAATTGACTCTTTAGCTGCAGTTGTCCTCCAAAACCACCAAGGCCTTGAGTTACTCACTGCTAAAAAAGGAGGACTCTGTATATTTTATTTTATTTTTTGAGATGGAGTCTCGCACTGTCCCCCAGGTCGGACTGCAGTGGCACCATTTCAGCTCACTGCAAGCTCCGCCTCCTGGGTTCAGGCTATTTTCCTGCAGCAGCCTCCCAAGTAGCTGGGACTACAGGCGCCCACCACCACCACCGGCTAATTTTTTGTATTTTTAGTAGAGATGGGGTTTCACCGTGTTAGCCAGGATAGTCTCGATCTCCTGACTTTGTGATCTGCCCTCCTCGGCTCCCCAAAGTGCTGGGATTACAGGCATGAGCCACCGCGCCCGGCCAAGACACATTTTCTGAACAGATCAAATTCGTCTGCGAGGGGGCTCTCCCTAAAAGCACAGGCCCGCAATGCCCTATTTCCTTCCTGGGCGGAGGAAAAGCCCACGTCTTCAGGCTCTGAGTCCCGCCTCGTCACCATTCCGATTGACACTCACGTTGACCAATCAGCGCGCTGGCAGGAGCGTGGCGCTGCCCCTCTGAAGGTACATGCGCGCTGTACTGGCTCCGGAGATGGACTGCCGCCGTGTTTTGGGTCGGGTCTGGAGTGGCTGGCGGCGAGGCCTGGCTGTAAGCACAGCGCCCGAGGACGCAGGCTTTGGCATCGAAGCCCGGTGATTAAGTACCCCCTCCCTCATGCGGGACGGAGGCTAGGGCAGGGGGAAGGCACGTGGGGATCTGGATCAGGTAGATGTTACCCGAAAACAGCCCCTGGGCCTCTCTCAGCCTGGTTGCCCTCGACAGTAGAATGGGACCGGTGGTACCTGAATTTTCGAGGTCAGCCCAGACATTGTGAGGCATTTGTCAGAGGCCGCAGGATTTGGGAAGAGGCGTCTGGAGATAGGAATGGGCGGCACCTCGGGACGGAATGACTCCCATTGCTTCTCCCTCGTTGTCCAGGCATCAGAGGCAACCCCGCGGTTCCCGCCTACGGTCGGGGCCCCTCGGGGACCAGCCCTTCCCGGGGCTGCTGCCAAAAAACCTCAGTCGGGAGGAGTTGGTTGATGCGCTGCGGGCAGCCGTGGTGGACCGGAAAGGTGAGGGGTGAGAGGCACGGCCGCACAGGGATGGGGAGGGGACTGCCGCGGAGTGCGGCTGGGCTCTCCATTGAAGCCACGGGATCAGCCCTGCTTCTGCCTCCCACCAGCAGCATGAGCTGGGACGAGCCACCTAATTTGCACCCCTCCCCGCTTTTAACCTTACTGCCATGATACAATAGGGTTAAGAGTGGGGAGAGGATGCAAATAACTACCAAGCCTTGCACATAGCCGGCGCTCAGTTAACGGGAGTTGCTATACTAGATTATTGTTTATTGGCCGCGGTGGCTCACGCCTGTAATCCCAGCACTTTAGGAGGCTGACGCGGGCGGATCACCTGAGGTCAGGAGTTCGAGACTAGCCTGGCCAACGTGGTGAAACCCCGTCTCTACTAAAAATACAAAAATTAGCCAGGTGTGGTGGCGTCCGCCTGTAATCCCAGCTACTGGGGAGGCTGAGGCAGGAGAGTCACTTGAACCCGGATAGCGGAGGTTGCAGTGAGCCGAGGTCGTGCTACTGCGTTCCAGCCTGGGGCAACAGAGCAAGACTCAGTCTAAAAAAAGACAACAAATTATTGTTTATTGATAGACAAAACGCAGGCTTTGAGTCAGACATATCTAGGCTCTGTGATCAGCTTGCTGTGTAGCTTTAGGAAAATAACTGAATTTCTCTGAACCCCACTCTCCATTCAGTGATTTATTTCTTTTCTCAACTATTTCTTAAACATATGCTGTGTTCCAGGCACTGTTCTAGGCAGGCTATACAGTGCTGAAAAAGATAGATATGGTTTCCGCTCTCAAGGGAGAAATGGATTTCTCTCTAACGGGAGAAATGGATGTCAGAAAATAAATGAACAAGTTACTAGTGATAAGTGCTATGCATAAACTAAAACAGGATGTTCTGATGGTGAGGAACTGTAGGAAGAGGGCAGACATTGGATTGGAGATTCAGACTTCTCTGTGATGTGACATTTGAGCCAAGGTGATAGGGAGCCAGACCTGGGAAATTTGGGGACAGAGGAAACAGTAAGTGCCAAGGCTCTGAGGTGGCAGAGGAACAGAAAGCAGTTCAGTTTGGTGTGCGGTAGATGAGTCATGTCTGAGAGTCATGATGGGGCCATGTGCTAAGATGTGTGAGAAAGTGCCCTGGAAATTCTTAAGTGCTGCATAAAGGGTTACTGTTGCTTTTGCTGATGTTCATGTGATGTATGTTTCAGGACCTCTAGTGACGTTGAACAAGCCACAGGGTCTACCAGTGACAGGTACAGGCTGGGTATGTGGGAAGGGAATGCAGCAGAAGGGGGTTTGTATCTGGGGAGGGAAAAGTGAAGGCGTGAAGCTTTGGCCTCTTGTAATTTTTCTTTCTTACTTTCCAGGAAAATCAGGAGAACTGACGTTGTTGTCAGTGCTGCCAGAGCTGAGCCAGTCCCTGGGGCTCGGGGAGCAGGAGCTTCAGGTTGTCCGAGCATCTGGGAAGTAAGTGGTAGGGGTGACAGGAAGCTAGGAGTACAGGCATCCATCTATGGTGGGGAAACAGCTGCTTGGGGATATGCTGACACATTTTCCATAGGAAGGTTTGAGATCGTAGAGGTGGATACAAGTACAGTGAAGAGGAGGAAGCCAATGACTCTGGGTTCAAATCCTCAAGTACAAATGGTGTGATACCAGGCAAAGCATGACACCTCCCTGACGCTGGGCACAGTGACTCACACCTGTAATCCCAGCACTTTAGGAGGCCAAGGCAGGAGGATCACTTGAGCCCAGGAGTTCGAGACCAGCCTGGGCAAAATAGACCCCATCTCTGGAAAAACAACAACAACAAAACCTTCCCTGAGGCTGGCCGTGGTAGCTTATGCCTGTAATTGCTAGGACTCTGGGAGGCCGAGGTGGGAGGATTGCTTGAGTCCAGCAGTTCAAGACCAGCCTAGGCAACATGGCAAACCCCTATCTTTACTTAAAAAAACAAAACAAAAGAAACACACACACACACACATGCTGGGCATAGTAGCACATGCCTGTAGTCCCAGTTGCTCGGGTGGCTGAGATGGGAGAATCACTTGAGCTCAGAAGATGGCAGCTGTAAGAAGCTGAGATCCTGCCACTGTACTCCAGCCTAAACAACCTGAGTGAGACCCTGTCTCAAAAAAACAAAACAAAACAAAACCCTCCCTGAGCCTCAGTTCCCCTAATGGTAAAATAGAGAAAATAATACCTATGCTTAGTGTGCAGTCATTTCTCCATGACTGTACTCATGGCAGGCATTGCTAGTCGATCCATGATACTCTTTCCTCTAACTGCCATCAGTTAAAGATGGTGCTTGAGATTAAATATTTCTGCAGTTCCACAAACTCATGAACTTTTTTGTGGGGAACTTATTTAAGAGCTACTATGTACAGAATTTCTAGTAGAGTTCTGGCACATGGTAGACAATCCTTACGACATTTGGCTCTGAGCTCCCTGAGGGCTGGGGCAAAATGAGAAACACATTAAGCTACAAAGTCTTGATATCAAAGAAGGGGAAACCTTACTTCTTTCTCAGGAGGTGGTCTAGGTTATAGTCCTGGTGTTAGTGTTTGGCCTGAAGCAGGTCAGTGTTCCTTCCTAAGAGTCTCCTTTTTAGTGGGCGAGTTCAAGGGACTTTAACTTGTGTGATTTGTCTCCTTATTCCAGGGAAAGCTCTGGGCTTGTACTCCTCTCCAGCTGTCCCCAGACGGCTAGTCGCCTCCAGAAGTTCTTCATCCATTCACAGAGGGCCCAGAGGCCCACAGCTACCTACTGGTGAGAGGTGCTGGGAGGTTCCTAAGGTGGTGGGGAGGTCCCAGCAAGCCACTGTGTGACCTCCTGCTGCCCCTTCCTCAGTGCTGTCACTAATGGGATCCCAACTGCTTCAGAGGGGAAGATCCAGGCCGCCCTGAAACTGGAACACATTGATGGGGTCAATCTTGTGAGTCCCGGTCTGGGCAGGGAAGAGGAGGGATGCTTCTAGATATAGTACCCCTACAGAGAGGAGTCAGGGGTATGGATTTGGGAAGGCTGGCTCTCCTGTCCCCTAAAACAGGCAAGTGACCACTGCCTATACTGTGGCCCTGCCCAGAGTCTGTTGGGAGCAGGGAGGGTCTGGGTATAGCTCTCAGGCCTGAGTAAGGCTTGTTCACCCTTGACCGGCACCACAGACAGTTCCAGTGAAGGCCCCGTCCCGAAAGGACATCCTGGAAGGTGTCAAGAAGACTCTCAGTCACTTTCGTGTGGTAGCCACAGGCTCTGGCTGTGCCCTGGTCCAGCTGCAGCCACTGACAGGTAGGTCTGGCACCCCAGCCAGCCTTTAAAACTGCACTTGATTTGAGAGACTGAGGTGGGTGGATCACGAGGTCAGGAGTTCAAGACCAGTCTTGCAGGGATGGCGAAACCCTGTTTCAACTAAAAACTATAAAAATTAGCCAAGCATGGCCGGGTGCGGTGGCTGACGCCTGTAATCCCAGCACTTTGGGAGGCCAAGGTGGGCGGATCATGAGGTCAGGAGATCGAGAACATCCTGGCTAACGCGGTGAAACCCCGTCTCTACTAAAATACAAAAAATTGGCCGG
>NW_016807142.1:215759-237341 GCF_001698545.2 Rhinopithecus bieti | reverse complement strand
AAAAAAAAAAAAAAAAAAAAAAAAAAATACAAAAAATTAGCCGGGTGTGGTGGCGGGCGCCTGTAGTCCCAGCTACTCGGGAGTTTGAGGCAGGAGAATGGCATGAACCCAGGAGGTGGAGCTTGCAGTGAGCTGATATCGCGCCACTGCACTCCAGCCTGGGTGACAGAGCGAGACTCTGTCTCAAAAAATAAAAAATAAAAAATTAGCCGGGCACAGTGGCAGGCACCTGTAATCCCAGCTACTCAGGAGGCTGAGGCAGGAGAATCGCTTGAACCCAGGAGGCAGGAGTTGCAGTGAGGCAAGATCACACCACTGTACTCCAGCCTGGACGACAGACTTCGTCTAAAAAAAAAAAAACTGCACTTGAGCCGGGCACAGTGGTTCACACCTGTAATCCCAGCACTTTGGGAGGCCAAGGCGGATGGGTCACTTGAGGTCAGGAGTTCAAAACCAGTCTGGCTAACATGGTGAAACCCTGTCTCTACTAAAAATACAAAAATTACCTGGGGTTGGTGGCATGCACCTGTAATCCTAGCTACTTGGGAGGCTGAGGTGGGATAATCGGTTGAACCTGGGAGACTGAGGTTGCAGTGAGCAAAGATTGCACCATTGCACTCCAGCCTGAGAGACAGAGTGAGACTCCGTCTCAAAAAAAACAAACAAAAAACCCCAAAACTGCACTTGGCTCAAGGGGGCAAGGGGCTGGGGAGATGGTGGTATCAACAGCAGCCTGGGAAGCATTTGATGGCCCCCAGAGGTGTATGGGACCAGGCCCAGCTAGAGGAGGCAGCTTCAGGCTAGCACCCCAGCAGGAAAAAACAGTCCTTATGCCTGGTGACTTCAGCAATTAAATCAGGGTTGCATCTCATCATGAGTGGATCCCACAACCAGGCAGATTGATAGCTGTGGTCGTCCTGACGTGTTGTGTGTCTCTCTCTGGATGCAGGGGCCATAGTACCGACCTCACTGAAACATATGATCTGAGAAAGGGGGTGGTGTTTCCCCAAAGGAAAGGGGGAGGGGTGAGACTGGGTGGGACAGAACGAGCAGCTGCCCACTGTCTCTCTGGGCTCTCCTGTTGCCCAGTGTTTTCCAGTCAACTACAGGTACACATGGTACTACAGCTCTGCCCTGTGCTTGGGGACCACACATACTCTGCCCGTGTGGGCACTGTCCTGGGCCAGCGATTTCTGCTGCCAGCTGAGAGCACCAAGCCCCAAAGACAGGTACTCCAGCCCACCTGCTTGCTGCTTTCTGAGGGGTGGAGGGAGAGGTGAGCATGGGCAGCATCTCAAGACCTTATCTTTGCAGCTTGGGACTACTGGGAGGCAGCCCTTTTGGCTCCCAAGGCTGTATCTGTACCCACATCTTGGTGTGTGGCCTTGGGCAAGTAATAGTCTCTTGGGCTTCATTCTGTCCGTGTGTTCAATAAAGGAGTTGATGTGGCTGATTTCTAAAACCCTCTTAAGTCTGCCATTCTTTGAGTCTGGTACAAAGGGTCAAAGGCATGCGTGTATTAGGACACCAGATGCCTCTACCTGCTCTAACAGAGTAAGCCCAGACTACCAGAGTCTTAACACACGAACTGTGCCCTCATGTTAAGGTCAAATAACGGGAGTGGGCTCTGCTCCAAGCAGTAAGTATTCAGGGACCCAGGCTGTTGCTATCCAGCCAGATGAGGCAGACAGTGTAGGTTCAAGTGGGTAAGGTTTTTCTGGGCCAGGTGTGGGAGTGGCATACATACTGCCACCTACATTCACTTGGCTAGAGCTCACTCACGTCTTACCAAGCTGTGAGAGGGCTGGGAAATGGAGTTGAGGTGTGTGCCTAGGAGGAAACTGATTGGGTGACCCCCTAGCCAGTCTCTGCTGCAGGGTGAGTGCCTGTGTGAATGTGTACATCTGTGTATAAAGAAAAAGTGATTGGCCGGGCGCGGTGGCTCAAACCTGTAATCCCAGCACTTTGGGAGGCCGAGACGGGCGGATCACGAGGTCAGAAGATCGAGACCATCCTGGCTAACACGGTGAAACCCCGTCTCTACTAAAAAAATACAAAAAAAAAAGCTAGCCGGGCGAGGTGGCGGCGCCTGTAGTCCCAGCTACTCGGGAGGCTGAGGCAGGAGAATGGCGTAGACCCGGGAGGCGGAGTTTGCAGTGAGCTGAGATCCGACCACTGCACTCCAGCCTGGGCGACAGAGCGAGACTCCGTCTCAAAAAAAAAAAAAAAAAAAAAAAAAGAAGTGATTAACAGCAGCAGAACAGTGGGGAATAGAGGAAGCGCCCACCTTACTCCCATTTCCCTTAGAAGTGGGTACTCAGCTGCTTGGAAAATGTGGGGCTCAACACAGCGTACCTCTCCGCTCCAGGCCCTGGATGAAGCCCTCCTCAGACGCCTCCACCTGACCCCCTCCCAGGCTGCCCAGCTGCCCTTGCACCTCCACCTACATCGGCTCCTCCTCCCAGGCACCAGGGCCAGGGATACCCCCATCGAGCTCCTGGCACCACTGCCCCCTTATTTCTCCAGGACCCTACAGTGCCTGGGGCTCCACTTACATTAGCCCTCCCTCTGTTCCTGACCCCCTCAAACACACTGGACAGTGAGGGTGGGGGCTCTGCAGTCGGACAAACCTAAGATCACATCCTGGACAGGCCACTTGCTTGCTGTGTGGCATTGAGCAAGTAAGTTTACCTCTCTGGACTTGTGATAATAAAAGTTCCTACCTCATGTTATGGTTTTGAGGATTTGCTAAGAAAGTAAATGTTTATTACAGATCTTGCTTTCTGCTGAGTTGACTATGTAGTCTTTTTATTTGGTGGTTTCCATCCTGATCCTGGCTGGGAGATGTTAGATTTTTGTGTGTTTGTGTGGTAAAATACATATAAAAGTTACCATCTTGGCCAGGGGCAGTGGATCACTTGAGCCCAAGAGTTCAAGACCAGCTTGGGCAACATGGAGAAACCCTCTCTACTAAAAATAGAAAAATTAGCTGGTTGTGGTAGCACATGCCTGTAGTCCCAGCTACTTGGGAGGCTGAGGTGGGAGGATCACCTGAGCCAGGGATGCAGAAGTTGCAGTGAGCTGAGATCGCACCATGCCACTCCACTCCATCCTGGGCCACAGAGTAAGACCCTGTCTCAAAATAAAATTTACCATTTTAGCCATTTTAAGTGTACAGTTCTGTGGCATCAAGTATACTCACATTGTTGTGCAACCAGCACCACCATCTCCAGAACTTTTTTATCTTATAAAACTGAAACTTTGGCCAGGCACAGTGGCTCATGCCTGTAATCCCAGCACTTTGGGAGGCCAAGGTGGGTGGATCACAAGGTCAGGAGATCGAGACCATCCTGGCTAACACAGTGAAACCTCATCTCTACTAAAAATGTAAAATTAGCGAGGCACACTGGCAGGTGCCTGTAATTGAAGCTACTAGGGAGGCTGAGGCACGAGAATCACTTGAACCCGGGAGGTGGAGGTTGCAGTGACCACGAGATGGCACCACTGCACTCCAGCCTGGGTGATAGAGTGAGACTGTGTCTCAGGGCTGGGAGCTGTGGCTCATGCCTGTAATCCCAACACTTTGACAGGTGAATCACCTGAGGTTGGGAGTTCGAAACCAGCCTGGCCAACATGGTGAAACCCTGTCTCTACTAAAAATACAAAAATTAGCTGGATGTGGTGGCAGGTGCCTGTAATCCCAGCTACTTGGGAGGCTGAGGCAGGAGAGTCACTTGAACCCAGGAGGCAGAGGTTGCAGTGAGCTGAGATCACATGACTTCACTCCAACCTGGGCGACAGAATAGACTCCGTCTCAAAAAAAAGAAAAAACCTTTCTCCCCATTAAACACTAATCCCCATCCCCCCAGCCCCTGTTAGCCACATTCTGCTTCTGCCTCTATGAAGCTATTCTAGGAAGCTCATCAGTGGAGATGTTAGATCTTTTTCTTTAAAAAATTGTGAAATATAGCAAACATCAAAGCGTACCTAAAACATGTCTATGATTTTTTTTTTCCTGATATAGTGTCTCTCTCTGTCACCCAGGCTGGAGTGCAGTGGTGCAATCTTGGCTCACTGCAAGCTCTGCCTCCTGGTTTCACGCCATTCTCCTGCCTCAGCCTCCCGAGTAGCTGGGACTACAGGCGCCCGCCACCACTCCTGGCTAATTTTTTTTATTTTTAGTAGAGACGAGGTTTCACTGTGTTAGCCAGGATGGTCTCGATCTCCTGACCTTGTGATCCACCCACCTTGGCCTCCCAAAGTGCTGGGATTACAGGCGTGAGCCACTGTGCCTGGCCATTTCTATGATTTAAAATAATACCATCACGGGGTGTGGTGGCTCGTGCCTGTAATCCCAGCACTTTGGGAGGCCAAGATGGGAGGATCACTTGAGCCCAGCAATTCAAGACCAGCTTGGGCAACATGGTAAAATCCTGTCTTGGCCGGGCGCAGTGGGTCACGCCTGTAATCCTAGCACTTTGGGAGGCTGAGGCGGGCAGATCACCTGAGGTCAAGAGTTTGAGACCAGCCTGGCCAACAAGGTGAAACCCTGTCTCTAGTAAAAATACAAAAATTAGCCAGGCGTGGTGGCCTGCACCTGTAATCCCAGCTACTTGGGAGGCTGAGGCAGAAGAAATGCTTGAGATCGTGCCATTACACTCCAGCCTGGGGGACAAGAGCAAGACTTCATTTCAAAATAAAAAAATAAAGAAAGAAACCCTGTCTCTACAAAAAATTAGACGTGGTGGTGCACACCTATAGTCCCAGCTATCCAGGAGGCTGAGGTGGGAGGATCACCTGAGCCCAGGAGGTTGAAGCTGCAGTGAGCCGTGATCTGCACTCAGCCTAGGCAACAGAGTGAGACCTTGTCTCAAAAGAAAACAACAGGCCAGGCATGGTGGCTCACGCCTGTAATCCCAGCACTTTGGGAGGCTGAGGCAGGCAGATCACTGGAGGTCAGGAGTCTGAGACCAGCCTGGCCAACATGGCGAAACCCTGCCTCTACTAAAAATAAAAATGCCTGGCGTGGTGGTGGACACCTGTAATCCCAGCTCCTCAGGAGGCTGAGGTAGGAGAATTGCTTGAACCCAGGAGGTGGAGGTTGCAGTGAGCCAAGATCGCACCACCACACTCCAGCCTGGGCGACAAGAACGAAACTCCATCTCAAAGAAAAAGAAAACAACAACAAATACCATCATCCCCTCAGTGTCCACAGAGGATTGGTTCCAGGACCCCCTTCAGACACCAAAAATCTGATACCAAAACCTGTGGATACTCAAATCACTTATATGTAAAATGGCACAGTGTTTGCATATAGCCTATGTACATCCTCCTGTATAGTTTAAATCATTTCTATATTACTTATAACACTTAATGCAATGTAAATATATGACAGTTGTTATACTGTATTTTAATTTGTATTTTTGGTTGTATCATTTTTTATTTATTTTTTCATCTGTGGTTGGCTGGGTCCACAGATGTGGCACCTGTGAATAGGGAGGGACAATTGTAATTATAAAGTAGTACCCATATTACTCCCCTTGGGGCACGAAATACAAGCACCCACTCCTTTCTTATAGAGCAGCAATGATCAACCCTGGCCCTGGATTAGAATCCCCCTCCCCCAATCCCTCAGGAAGCTTAAGTCCCCAATTCTGCACCCCCAAAGATTCTGGCTTAATTGGCCTGGGGTGGATACCCTGGCACTGATCTTTTAAAAAACTACTTGAAGGGGTTCTACTGTTCAGTCTAGGTCAGAAACGACTGCCCTGGTTTGGGAGAATTACTTTGTTTTCAAGTTGACTGCGTACATATGCATCCCTAACCAATGTATTTCATTTTGCCTGGTTTTGAAGTTTCTGGAACCACGCTGTATATACTCTTTCATGCTTTGCTCTTGCTCCTAATTGTAAAGTGCATCTGTGTTGTATGGTGTGTGGTTTGAATTCCATACTTGGAATAGACCAGTTTGCCCATTCTACTGTTAGTGGACAGTTAGGTCATTCGGCTGTTACCACAATGTTGCTGTGAATCTGCTTGTATGGATTTCCTGGTGCAGTTACACAAGGATTTCTGGATTAGAATGTCTGGCCTGGTGTGTTAGTTTGTTAGAGCTGCCACAACACATTAACACAGCCTGAGTGGCTTAAAATGTATTAATGTTCTCTTGGTTCAGGAGGCCAGAAGTCCCAGCACCACCTCACTCTTGAAGGCTTGGGGGTTAGAATCCTTTCCAGATTATCGGATGGCTCCAGGTGTCCCTTGGCTTGTGGCTGCATCACATCAATATCTGTTTCCATTTTCTTTCTTCTTCTTTTTTTTTTTTTTTTTTTTTTTTTTTTTTTTTGAGATGGGAGTCTTGCTTTGTGGCCCAGGCTGGAGTGGAGTGCAGTGGTATGATCTCAGCTCACTGCAACCTCTGCCTCCCGGGTTTAAGTGATTCCCCTGCCCCAGCCTCCCTAGTAGCTGGGATTACAGACATGCGTCACTACACCCAGCTAATTTTTGTATTTTTAGGAGAGACGGGGATTTCACCATGTTGGCCAGGCTGGTCTCGAACTCTGGACCTCAGGTGATCCACCTGTCTCAGCCTCCCAAAGTGCTGGGATTACAGGAGTGAGCCACCGTGCTGAGCCTTTTTTTTTTTTTTTAAATTTTTATTTTTTGAGACAGTCTCGCTCTTGTCACCAGGCTGAAGTGCAAGCAGCATGATCTCGGCTCACTGCAACCTCTGCCTCCCAGGTTCAAACGATTCTCATGCCCTAACCTCCTAAGTAGCTGGGATTACAGGTGTATGCCACCAGGTCTGGCTAATTTTTGTATTTTTAATAGAGATGGGGTTTCACCATGTTGGCCAGGCTGGTCTTAAACTCCTGACCTCAAGAGATCCACCCACCTTGGCCTCCGAAAGTACTGGGATTACAGACCTGAGTCACCGTACCCGGCTTGCTTCCATCTTCACATGGCTTTCTCCTCATGTCTGTCTGCTCTTCTGGGTTTTTTGTTTTTGTTTTTTGAGACAGGGTCTCATTCTGTCACCCAGGCTGATGTGCAGTTGTGCAAGCACAGCTTACTGCAGCCTCAAACTCCTGGGCTCAAGCCGTCCTCCTACCTGTGCTGAGTAGCCGGGACTACAAGCACACACACTGCACCCTGCTAATCCTTTTAAAAATTGTAGACTGGGCGCAGTGGCTCACACCTGTAATCCCAGCACTTTGGGAGGCCGAGGTGGGCGGATCACGAGGACAGGAGTTCGAGACTAGCCTGGCCAACATGGTGAAACCCCGTCTCTACTAAAAGTACAGAAATTAGTTGGGTGTGGTGGTGCGCGCCTATAGTTCCAGCTACTCAGGAGGCTGAGGCAGTGAACCTGGGAGGTGGAGGTTGCAGTGAGCCAAGATCGCACCATTGCACTCCAGCCTGGGCAACCAAACAAGACTCCATCTCAAAAAAAAAAAAAATTGTTGAGATGGTGGCTGGCCTCAGTGGCTTATACCTGTAATCCCAGCACTTCGGGAGGCTAAGATGGGTGGATCACTTGAGCCCAGGATTTCAAGACCAGCCTGGGCAACATGGCAAAACCCTGTCTCTAGAAAATATGCAAAAAAAAAAAAAAAAAAAAAGCCAGGAGTCGTGGCACGCACCTGTAGTCCCAGCTACTTGGGAGGCTGAGGTGGGAGGATCATCTGAGCTCAGGAGGTGGATATTGTAGTAAGCCAAGATGTTGCCACTGCAACTCCAGCCTGGGTGACAAAGTGAAACCTTATCACAAACAAAACAAAACAAAAAAAAACTGTGATGGGGTCTTGTTATGTTGACTAGGCTGGTCTTGAACTCCTGGCCTCAAGCAATCCACCTGTCTTGGCACCCCCCCATCCAATGTGCTGGGATTACAGACATGAGCCACTGCACCCAGCCTTCTTACTCTATTTATACACACACACACACACACACACACACACACACACACACACACACACACACATATATATATTTTTTTGAGACAGAGTCTCGCTCTGTCACCCAGGCTGGAGTGCAGTGGTGCGATCTCCGCTCACTGCAAGCTCCGCCTCCCGGGTTCACACCATTCTCCTGCCTGAACCTCCTGAGTAGCTGGGACTACAGGCGCCCGCCACCACGCCTGGCTAATTTTTTTTTGTATTTTTAGTAGAGACAGGGTTTCACCGAGTTAGCCAGGATGGTCTTAATCTCCTGACCTTGTGATCCGCTCACCTCGGCCTCCCAAAGTGCTGGGATTACAGGCATGAGCCACTGTGCCCAGCCTCTATTATATTTTTTAAAGCAGGGTCTCAGTATGTTGCCCAGGCAGGCTACCCTCCAACTCCTGGCCTCAAGCAATCCTCCCACCTCAGCCTCCTTATCGTTTTTTTTTTTTTTTTTTGAGACAGAGTCTCACTCTGTTGCCCAGGCTGGAGTGAAGTGGCATGATCTCAGCTCACCTCCAGGGTTCAAGCGATTCTCCTCCCTCAGCCTCCCGAGTAGCTGGGATTACAGGCACATGTCGCCATGCCCGGCTAGTTTTTGTATTTTTAGTAGAGACAGGGTTTCGCCATGTTGACCAGGCTGGTCTCAAACTCCTGACCTTAGGTGATCCACCTACCTCAGCCCTCCTAAAATGCTAGAATTACAGGAGTGAGCCACTGGCCTTTATCCTTTCTTATGAAGACACTTGTCGTTGAATGTAGGCACCACACTGGTCATTGGGATTATCTCATTTAAGATCTTAAACTTATTTACATCTGCAAAGACTTTTTTTTTTTGATAGAGGGTTTCACTCTGTTTCCCAGGCTCAGAGTGCAGTGGCATGATCACAGCTCACCACAGTTTTGATCTTCCCGGGCTCAGGTAATCCTCCCACCTAGGCCTCCCAAGTAGCTAGGACTATAGGTTCGTGCCACCACACCCAGCTAGTTTTCTGCAGAAAGGGTTTCACCATGTTGCCCAGACTGGTCTTGAACTTGTGGGCTCAAGTGATCGCCTGCCTTGCCCTCTCAAAGTGCTGGAATAACAGGCATGAGCGACCATACCCAGCTACAAAGACTCTTTTCCTACATAAGGTCACATTCACAGGGTCCAGGTAGACATCTCTTTTCAGGGGACCACAGTTCCACCCACTACAACTAAGCAGTGCCACACTTTTTTTCAGGTAGGTGTGGCTTATTGGATATTTCATTTTTAGGTGACCTTGGCCCCTTGCTGAAGAAGGGATAGACCCACTCCCTCTGCAGAAGGGCTGAGGTTTAGGCAAGGTCAACTCTTTCCCCTGTCTCATGACATTAGCATTCCTATGCCCATTAGGTGTCATCTGCCAGCCCGGCTTGTTCTCTGGTGTTGGGGGGCTCTCCGTGGTCGGCAGTTCTGGCAATACGTCCCTGAGTCTACTCACTGCCACGTGATCTTGGGCAAGCCATGCCTCCTGTTTCAGACTCAGTTTCTTCATCTGTGAAGGCTCGTGCTCCCCACCTCTGGATCGGAGATGCTGGGGGAGTCCCTAAATAGGAAGCCCCATGTCTGTCCTTAGGTGGGAATTCTGGGCCTCGCTGCATGGTGGAGCTGCTGATGGCCTCAGACTCTTGCTGTGGACCCTGGGGTACACGGCCTCGCCCCACCCACTCTTGACCCTCCAACAGCAATGGAACCAAGCCCCAAATACTTCACTTGTTTCATTTTATTTGGTGTTGGATCCAGGACAAGGGCAGTGGGGAATCGAAGCAGGGGCTTCCCTAGCTTCATACCCCCAGGCCCCTGTGCCTCTGGAATGTACCAACAAGGGGCAGGGGCAGGGGTTTCAGGGGGCTTAACCTCTTCATGGGGCATGCCTCAGCCCTGGGTTTGTTGCAGTTTGGCCTTGAACTTGCCTTTGGCCTTGACCTTCCTACGGGTGCTAGGAATTGTTCCGACCTCAAAGGGCAGAGGCAACAAGGCACTTCCACCTGGCGGCCTCGGAGGCACAAGAGAGCAGAAGCCTCGGTGTGAAAGGTGGGGAGAAGAGGGAGATGATCAGAAATCTGTTGAGGAAGGGGCTTCTGAGGGAGACAAGCTCTTCCCTTGGGGTGCCAGCCAGCCTGGGAGCTGCCGTCTGCCTGTGCCCTCCAGCCCTGACCCCATGCTCAGCACGGTCCACTGGGTATGAGCCACAGGTCGAGGCCCACCTTTCTTGGCTTCAGGATGCTGGGTGCCACCTTGAAATCAAGGTTAGGTGGGAGGGAAATGAAGACCTTGGCTGTGGGTAGAGTCATCAAGGCCTTGCCTGTGGTCGACAGGGCCTTAGTGCCCACCAGCTTGCTGTGCTGTCGTCTGAGGACCTGGCCCTGGTGTCGGAGTACATGGGGAGAAGGCAGCTGGGCCTTGTTGTGGAGGCTGGGGAAGTGGTGAGGGGCTGTGGGAGCAAGAGAAGCTGTGAGGGCCTGGGGGGCCCCAAGGTGGCCTAGCTGCCCTAAAAGGTGTGTGTGGAGGATGGGGGGATGTGGAGGGGGCAGGGTGAAGGCAGATGGAGCCCTCCGGGTTCCTCCTCCAGAGGCAGTGAGAAGAAAACAGGGTAGAGTCCAACAGACCTGGGTCTGCATCCCAGCTGTGCCCCTTCTGAGCTGTGCAACCTTGGGCAACTTCCTTAAACTTCCTGATACCTCGGCTAGAAAATGGGGATAATAGCACCTACCTTGCTAGGTTGGTGTAAGCACTAAAGGAGCTGGGCAGGTAGTGGCATGGGGCAAACTGTTAAGTGCTGGACACATGTTAGTTCTTTTCCCCAGAGGTGACTGCTTGAAGGCAAAGGCAGAATACTGCAGTGGGAAAAGCGTGGGCGCTGGAGAGAGCAACCTGGGCTTAAGTTCTGGCATCTTTGAAATAAGGTCATCTTTGAAATAAATCACTCTGCCTCACAGAGTGACTACTCTGGAGGAGACAATATCTATTTGGCCGGGTTTTCTTTGTTTTTTTGGTTTTTTTAAACAGAGTTTTGCTCTTGTTGCCCAGGCTGGAGTACAATGGTGCAATCTCAACTCACTGCAACCTCCGCTTCCCGGGTTCAAGAGATTTTCATGCCTCAGCCTCCCAAGTAGCTGGGATTATAGGCACCTGCCACCACACCCCGCTAATTTTTGTATTTTTTAGTAGAGTAGAGATGGGGTTTCACCATGTTGGCCAGGCTGGTCTCAAACTTCTAACCTCAAGTGATCTGCCCGCCTCGGCCTCCCAAAGTGCTTTTTTTGTTTGTTTGTTTTTAAGACAGCATCTCGCTCTGTCTCCCAGGCTGGAGTGCAGAGGTGCAATCATAACTCACTGCAGCCTTGACCTCCCGGGCTCAAGCCATCCTCATTAGCCTCGCGAGTAGCTGGGACCACAGGCTCGCGCCACTATGCCCAGCTAATTTGGCTGTGTATTTTTAAAGAATACTTTGTGAGTAGTGGCTTTTACTTGCTACTGGTGGCTCTTTGGTGGGGTGGCTGATCCAGGTGGTTAAGAGGGGCCTGGAGAGCAGGAATAAATCGCCTTGGGACACTTGGGTGTTTTGGGGGAATGGTCTTACCCAGGGCCTGGGGGTTCTTCGGACTCAACGGCAATCTGTTCAAGTGGTGGGGTTGCGTGTCCCCACTGGAAAAGGTCATGGTGAAAATGCAGCCTATCCTGGTGCTGGGGGCGTCCCACTCTGGGAGATTGGGGCAGACCAGGGCTGTGGCACTTTTCGCCTTGCCTTTCTTCCCCTTTCCAGGGGCTGAAGTGGTGGCAGTGGAGACTGGCTTCTCACTGTGCCCCAGGCTCCTGGCCCCAGCACCTTTCCTAGAAGCTGACCTGTGGGTAGGGGTCCCCGAGTCCTTGCCTTCCCCAGAGCCTCGCTGGGTCAGCAGAGGGACTGCTGGGCGGACCCCCATCCGCCGATGACACATCGCCATGGGCTTCTTGATGGTGGAGCCCTCTACCAGGAGCCGGATGCCCACATATTGGGGTACCTCCACAGCAGGCTGTGGGCAAGAAGAGGAGACAAGGCCCACTCAGTCAGTGGTAGTGGAATCCTTGGCCCAGCAGGACCCAGGGTAGAGATGGGTGGAATTACTTTCTGAGGCACCTGGTCAAGGAGACATTTCTGAGCTGAGAAATGGAAAGCCCACCTCTGAGTCAGTACCTAGAGTCACAGAGCTCCAGGAATTGCTAGCCCAGAGGAATGGGGGAATCCCAGCCATGTCCCACCAGCACCCCTCAGCCACATTTCCCTCCTAAGCTGCCCCCAGCCCCTGCTGGAACGTGTGTGGCTCCACTGCACAGACCACCGCAGGTGGACAGCTTCCTGAGCTCAGCCAATCAGATTCTCTGCACCGGGAGTTTGAGTTACGCCACCAGACAGGTAAGAGGCTTGGAGCCTGCCTAGAGCCTCGTGTGAACCCAGGTTATGGGGGAGCAGAAATTAAGAACCTTAAAGAAGACAGTCTGTGGAGAGAATGAAGTAGTGAATACGCAGAGGAAGGCAGAGAGGAGGGTCCAAGGAGAGGGACTCCCTTACAACTTTCAGTTCCTATCAGGCCAAGCTGTATGTCCTGCCCTCAGCTGGGCTCCAGGAGAGCTCCCTGTGCCTTGCCAGCAACCTGGAGTCAATTGGAGGTATCTTCTGTGCCACTGAAGGATCCTGATCAGAATCTATCTAAACATCAGAATTACTTGGAGCTTGTTAAAAATACAGCTATCGGCCAGGCACAGTGGTCACACCTGTAATCCCAGCACTTTGGGAGGCTAAGGCCGGCAGATCACTTGAGGTCAAGAATTCGAGACCAGTCTGGCCAACATGGCAAAACCCTGTCTCTACTAAAAATACAAAAAAATTAGCAGGTTATGGTGGCAGGCACCTGTAATCCCAGCTACTTGGGAGGCTGAGGCAGGAGAATTGCTTGAACGCAGGAGGTGGAGGTTGCAGTGAGCCGAGATTGTGCCATTGCACTCCAGCCTGGGTGATAAGAGTGAAACTCCATCTCAAAAAAAAAAAAAAAAAAAAAATACAGCTATTGCCAGGTACGGTGGCTCATGCCTGTAATCCTAGCACTTTGGGAGGCCGAGGCAGGTGGATATCTGAGGTCAGGAGTTGGAGACCAGCCTGGGCAACATGGCAAAACCCCGTCTCTACTAAAAACACAAAAATTAGCCAGCCATGGTGGGCACATGTAATCCCAGCTACTTGGGATCTAAGAAGGAGAATCACTTGAATCCGGGAGGCGGAGGTTGCAGTGAGCTGAGATAGCACCACTGCACTCCAGCCTGGGTGGCAGAGCAAGACTCTGTCTCAAAAAAAAAAAGAAAAATTAAAAAAAAATTTTTTTAATCAAATAAAAATAATAGCTATCAGCACTCCCGAGTAGCCCCAAATGATGAGGGAAAGCTCATCTTTAAAGAAGAATCTCAGCTAATAAATGCAGAAGGAACAACAGAATTAGACATTTGCCATTTTGCAACTCTAATAAAATAGGCAAAAACTGGTATCAAAACAATTAGATGAATGGATGACAGGAAAATGACAGTAATCTGGACAGAGCCAACATAACACCTAACAAAAAAATTAATTGCAAAAGGGAGATGTAGCTTATAATGGAGAGATCTGGTAACCACCACTGTAACCCACAGTCAAACTCAGCAGCACTAACTGTGAGACACTGTCATAGGATGTGCCTTGTGATGCCACATGAGGTACCCAACATCACCTCTGAAGTGCTCTTGGCAAAAATGTTTAACCTGAACCTCATCAAGCTGTCTGACCTAACTTCTAGTTCCTGAGACAATCAGCTAACAAAAGACCAAGGTAAATAACACCATAAGGAAACAATCAGATAAATCCAGAATGCGGGACAGTTCTATAAAACAACCGGCCTGGCCCCTCAAAAGATCAAATCTATGGTGTCAAAAGGCACTGGGGCTGGCCTAGATGAAACGAGACAAAAAACCAGTGCAAGGTGTGAACCTTCACTATGTGCTGGCCTAAAAACAAAAACAAGAACAAATCAGCAATAAAAGACATTTAGAAGGCTTGGCGTGGTGGCTCACGCCTGTAATCCTAGCACTTTGGGAGGCCGAGACCGGCGAATCACGAGGTCAGGAGATTGAGACCATTATGGCTAACACAGTGAAACCCTGTCTCTACTGAAATACAAAAAAGTAGCCAGGCATGGTGGCAGGTGCCTGTAGTCCCAGCTACTCATTGGGGTGGAGGCAGGAGAATCGCTTGAACCCGGGAGGCAGAGGATGCAGTGAGCCGAGATGGTGCCACTGCACTCCAGCCTGCGTGACAAAGTAAGACTCTGTCTCAAAAAAAAAAAAAAAAAGATGTTTGGGGACATTTGAAAATGCAGATGCGTAGTCACCTCCCCAAGCTAGATATCTTGGGTCAATCTCTGGGGGTGGAGCCTCCTGACATCCATACCTTTAGAAGCTTTCACATGCTTCTGGCCTGGGCACTGGCACTGGGAGCACTGCACTACAATGGCACCTTTTCCCTCAGCTTGCTCATATTTTCCTGCCCATATATTTCTCCATTTACATTTTTTGAAACCAAAACGCCAATATATTAATTTAATGATCGGGGCCGGGCGCGGTGGCACACGCCTGTAATCCCAGCACTTTGGGAGGCCAAGGTGGGTGGATCATGAGGTCAGGAGATCAAAACCATCCTGGCTAACATGGTGAAACCCCGTCTCTACTAAAAATACAAAAAATTAGCCGGGCATGCTGGTGGGCGCCTGTAGTCCCAGCTACTTGGGAGGCTGAGGCAGGAGAATGGCGGGAACCCGGGAGGCGGAGCTTGCAGTGAGCCGAGATCATGCCACCGCACTCCAGCCTGGGCAACAGAGCAAGACTCTGTCTCGAAAAAAAAAGAAATGATCAATAACTGTAATAAAGACGAGGTCACTTAGGTCATGTGATCGGTATGCTCTCTTCCTGTAACCAAACCTTGACGGAAGCCGAATGCTAATCAGAAGCCACTTAAACTGCCACAAGAAATTCTATCCAGAGCTCAGAAAGCCTTGCAATCAATTTTCTGACTGATTTTTTAAAATGCTGTTCTATTTTACAAGTAGACTCCAATCTCTCTTTGAAGCAAGATGAGTGAAATAATTATACTACTACTAATAATAGTAGCTACCAGTAATTGCCTATTACTATACATTCAGGCACTTTACATGTTATATATGATGAAACTCCTAACCTTATTAGGTAATAACAACATTAGCTAAAACTTAGTAGCATTTACTATGTGCCAGGCACTATTCTAAAGTACTTTACTGGCTGGGCACGGTGGCTCCTGCCTGTAATCCCAGCACTTTGGGAGGCTGAGGTGGGCAGATCACCTGAGGTCAGGAGTTCGAGGCCAGCCTGGCCAACATGGAGAAACCCTGTATCTACTACAAATACAAAAATTAGCCAGGCGTTGTGGTGGGCACCTGTAATCCCAGCTACGTGGGAGGCTGAGGCAGGAGAATCGCTTGAACCCAGGAGGTGGAGGTTGCAGTGAGCCAAGATTGTGCCACTGCACTCCAGCCTGGGCAACAGAGCAAGACTCAGTCTCAAAAATAAATAAATGAAAATGAAGTACTTTACGTATCAACTCATTTAATTCTCACAACTCATAGTACCTAACTTTGTGAGTTAGGTACTATTTTTATTCTTACAGATGAGGAGACCTAGGGGTTAGGAACTTGTCCAAAGTCACACAGCTTGTTGTCACTGAACAGGAATTTGAACCCAAGGAGATTCCAGAATCTCTGCTCTTATGACTATGCTATATGCCTCTCTAGAAATATTATCCCCATACACTAATTCATTTTATTCTCCCATTCCCATGAGAAAGTTGGTAATAATATCCCCATTTCAAAGATCAGGAGACTGAGGCTCAAGGAGGTGAGGTCACCTTAGCAGGACTAGGACTTGAATCTGGGTCTTAAACTAGGTCTGACTGCAGAGCCCTATACTCCACTATGGGCTGCCTGGTAGAGGGTGCAGACTCTCTGGGGTCCTGCCTGGGCCCAACCTCCTCACCTGCTTATAGATGAGCTCAAAGGCTCCTGTGTCACAGTTGCGGTCCAGCCGCCGGTCAATGACCACGCGCAGGGTGTCAGCTTGCACGCCAGCACAGAGCCGGGCTGTGACTGCCGTGGAGGGCGCCATGGTGGGGCTGGCGTTGATCTCAATCAGCCAGGGCTGGAAGTCCTCCCCGAACACAAAGTCAGCACCATAGAGCTCAAAGCTGGCCTTCCGACACTGCACGGTGTCCTGGGAGGTCTGAAGTGCGTGGATTACAGCATCCTTCATGCCAGGCACGATGATGGTGGACCAAGCATTTGGGGCCCCCATCTCCTGCAGGTGGGCCTGGAACCTCTGGCTGGACCACATGTTGTCTGGGGGAAGCAGTGGATGCCGATGGCATGAGTTCTCCAGGTGCTTCTGGATGGAGTTGTTACACAGGTGCACTGAGCTGGGGCAGAGAGCAGAAAACTGAGGTCCAGGCCCTTGTGTCTTTCCCATCTAAGTTCAGGGAGGACAGGCAAGTCCTGGAACCAGCCCTGGGCCACCCTGTACTATTCAACTTGAGATGGGGCCCTACTGGGAAGGACAAAAAGGACAGAGGCCTGGGCCCCACCACATTCCTTTAGGGCCAGAACTACTCTTATCTCTCAGGGCTGCTCTGAGGGCGCTAATTATGGGGGCCACAGTACTAAGTGCTTTGTGCATAGTCTCAGTTAACCATCTCAGTGTTTGGAAGATAAGAGGGTGGGTAAGGGTATGGCTCCATCATCGCCAGGACATGTTCAAGTGCCATCTCCACACTAGTTGTGAGACCTTAGGCAAGTCATCTAACCTGCGTGCTCTTCACATCTGCAAAATGAGGGTAGTAACAGTACCCACTTCACTGTTTTTTATTTTTTTCTTCAGACCTGGTGAACAGGAAGTATTCACTAGGCTCTTTTTTTGTTTTTGTTTTTGTTTTTTTTTTGAGACGCAGTCTTGCTCTGTGCCCCAGGCTGGAGGGCAGTGGCGCGATCTCGGCTCACTGCAAGCTCCGCCTCCTGGGTTCATGCCATTCTCCTGCCTCAGCCTCCCGAGTAGCTGGGACTATAGGCGCCCGCCACCACGCCTGGCTAATTTTCTTGTATTTTTAGTAGAGACGGGGTTTCACCGTGTTAGCCAGGATGGTCTCCATCTCCTGACCTCGTGATCCACCCGCCTCGGCCTCCCAAAGTGCTGGGATTACAGGCTTGAGCCACCGTGCCCGGCCTCACTGGGTTCTTATGAAGAATAAGATAATGGATACAAAGTGCTTAGCACTATCACATATGAAGCACTCAATAATTGATAGCTACGAATTTCATACTACTGCCTCCATTCTTCAGACGTGGAAACCAAGGCTTAAATAGGTTTTCACATGACCAGAGTCAAACAACTTGGAAGCTGCAGAGACAGAATTTGAATTCAGGCTTCAACAAGGCTTTCTCTCACCCCAGAAGTTAACACGACATCTTGGTTTTCAAAACGTCTGACCTCCTTTCCCCTGCTCTACATTTGCTTCCCTTCTTCCCCCAACGACAAATATAATCTTTCTTTTTTTTTTTTGAGACAGAGTCTTGCTCTGTTGCCCAGGTTGGAGTGCAGTCGCACGATCTCAGTTCACTGTAACCTCCACCTCCCAGGTTCAAGCAATTCTCCTGTCTCAGCCTCCTGAGTAGCTGGGACTACAGGCACCCACCAACATGCCCAGCTAATTTTTATATTTTTAGTAGAGACGGGGTTTCACCATATTGGTCAGGCTGGTCTTGAACTCCTGACCTCAGGTGATCTGCCTGCCTCAGCCTCCCAAAGTGCTGGGATTACAGGCGTGAGCCACTGCGCCTGGCCCAAATAATCTTTGAACCTGTTAGATAATTTAACTTGTGTTCATTGCTTGTCTGTTTCTCCCTGCTAGAATGTAAGCCCTTGAGAGCTGGGATCTTGTTTTGTTCACTGCTATACCCCAAGTGCCCAGAACAGTGCATGGCATAAGGTACACACTCGGTCAAATCTGTTGGAGGGGCGAGGCACGGTGTAATCCCAGCACTTTAGGAAGCCAAGGTGGGACGATCGCTTGAGCCCAGGAGTTTGAGACCAGCCTAGGCAACATAGTGAGACCCCGTGTCTACATAAAAGAATTCAAAAATCAGCTGTGGTACATGCCTGTGGTCTCAGATACTTAGGAGGCTGAGGAGGAAGGATTGCCTGAGCACAGGAAGTCAAGGCTACAGTGAGCCGTGACCATGCCACTGCACTCCAGCCTAGGAAACAGAGTGAGACCGCCCCCTGTCAAAAAAAATAAAAATAAAAAATCTGTTGGATGCAAGGACAGCTGGCTGGATGAGAACCCGCCTGCCTGCAGTCTGTGTGTGGAGCCTAGCGCTGCTGCGCGAGTCCCCTGCACTGTAATTGCCTGTTTGCTTGCCAGTTCCCCAACTAGGCAGGGAGCTTGTGGGAGGCGAACAGAGGGGCTCACTTGTCCAGGTTCTTCAGGGAGAAGGGCTGTGTGGAAAAGCGGATATAGCTGTTGCGGTAGAACCACACAGTAAGTGGGTTCCAGTCAGTTACCAGGAACCACTGTCTCAGGTCAAATTTGGTGCCAAAGATGAGCAGGGGCCGCTCAATATACTTCTGCACCACCCATTTGCCGTCCTTCATCACCATGGGGTTGCCATTCACCAGCTTCAGCATCTCCTCCAGGTGGTCCATGCATATGATGCCTACGGGGGAAGAGGGCAGTCAGGGATTGAAAGGTCAGGCGTGGGCTGGGAGAAGGGCCAGCTTGTCATGAGCTCTCATCCCCTCGGAGCTGATAGGGCTGCGTGGGTAAGGCTGTCTCCCTCAACCAGAACTCAATTCCCTTTGGGAAAGCCAGGAATTTGCTAAGGATTTAAAATTTTTCCTAATTAACCAGTTTTGTTTGATTAAACAGGAATGTATACATGGATACAAATTTAAAGTGCTGGGCTTTTTTTTTTGAGACAGTCCTGTCACCCAGGCTGGAGTGCAGTGGCACGAGCCCGGCTCACTGCAACCTCCGCCTCCTGGGTTCAAGCGATTTTCCTGCCTCAGTCTCCTGAGTAGCTGGGATTGCAGGTGCCTGCCACCACGTGTGGCCAATTTTTGTATTTTTAGTAGAGACAGGGTTTCACCATGTTGGCCAGGCTGGTCTCCAACTCCTGACCTCCAGTGATCCACCTGCCTCGCCTCCCAAAGTGCTGGGATTACAAGCGTGAGCCACCGCGCCCGGCCAGTGTTGGGCTTTTTAAAAGTATGTGCACCTATTACTTTCCTACCAATAATAGACTATAAAACAAAACAAAAATTAGTACAAAAGGGCATACAATATACATTACATCTCCTTGTCCAGAGGCAGCCAACTGCTGCTTCCAGGTCCTTATGGATATCCTTCCGGATCATGTGAGAGCCTACACATGCCTTAGTTTCCCAGGACTGTCTAAATTAAAGCATGTTAAGGATTTGGAATAGTGCTTTAGATGCATGACTGCATTTAATCCTCACCTCACAGGAGGTATTATCATCCTCCTCATTTCACATATGAGGGAACTGGGGTTCAGGGAGGTGATAAAACCTGCTCAAGGTCACAAAGAATATTAGTAGCAGAGCTAGGACTCAAACCCATTCAATCTGGCTTCAATAGACCTACACTACTAACTTCCTTAGCATTTACTGGGAGATGGGAGGTGCCAAGGCAGGAAGCAGGAGCTGACCCCCACCTCGTCCGCGGGACTTGGCTCCTGGCTTCACAATCCAGATGTTGCGATCCCCTTCCATGTCTATCTGGGGTACCACGGCCCGCAGCTGCTGCAGGATGTCCTCACAGCGCTGGATCTGAGTGTCGAGGTGCCTGAGTTCTGCCCCTTCGCTGTGGGGAAATGATGGAACTTGGGCAGGGCTGGACCTGGGACATGTGGGTGGAGAGGGCAAGGGGAGATATATTCCACCACCCCCCACTACCACCCCCCACTCTCTTCCAGGCAGCCTCGGTCATGCCCTCCCTGCAGATATCCATAGGTCCCTTCCAAGCCTCCGGCCCCACCTTCAAGCCACCCCTGAAATCCTAACCTCCCCAGACTACACGAAAGGGAAAGGTTGATAAAATTCCATTAACTGCAAACCACCCCCTACTCCAACACTCCACCTGTGCCACTCCCATTCCTATTACATTAAAACTGTCTTTGACAGAATTTAATCTTTCCAGTTCCTAATGATAAAGCACCACTATGTGCCAGGCACTGTGACAAGGGCTTTCCATATATTTTCACTAATCCCCTCAAGGCCCTGCCAGGGAAGTATTACTGGTACCCCACCCCCTTACCCCCCGACTTTTTTTTTTTTTTTTTTTTTTGTGGAGACAGGGTCTTGGTCTGTCACCCAGGCTGAAGTGCAGTGGTGAAACCATGGCTCACTGCAGCCAGGAACTCCTAGGTCCAAGTTTCAGCCTCCCAAGTAGTTGGAATTATAGCCATACGCCACCACACCCAAGCTAATTTTTATTTTTGGCAGAGATGGGTCTTATTATGTTACCCAGGCTGGTCTTGAATTCCTGGCCTCAGGCGATCCTCCTGCTCAGCCTCCCAAAGTGCTGGGATTGCAGGCATGAGACACCACACCCAGCACTAGTCCCATTTCAGAGAAATGTAAACTGGGCCAGGCACGGTGGCTCATGCCTGTAATCCCAGCACTTTGGGAGGCAGAGGCAGGCGGATCACCTGAAGTCAGGAGTTCGAGAACAGGCTGGCCAACATGGCAAAACCCTGTCTCTACTAAAAATACAAAAATTAGCCAGGCATGGTGGCAGGTGCCTGTAATCCCAGCTACTTGAGAGACAGGACAATCACTTGAACCAGGGAGGCAGAGGTTACAGTGAGCCAAGATCCCGCCACTGCACTCCAGCCTGGGTGGGTGACAGAGCAAGACTTGGTCTCAAAAAAATAAAATAAAATAAAATAAAAAGTAAACTGGGCCGGGCACAGTGGCTCATGCTTGTAATCCCAGCGCTTTGGGAGACTGAGGTGGGCAGATCACAAGGTCAAGAGATCGAGACCATCCTGGCCAACATGGTGAAACTCTGTCTCTCCTAAAAATACAAAAATTAGCCGGGCGTGGTGGTGGGCACCTGTAATCCCAGCTACTCGTTAGGCTGAGGCAGGAGAATCGCTTCAACCCAGGAGGCAGAGGTTGCAATGAGCCGAGATCATACCATTGCACTCCAGCCTGGGCGACAGAGCGAGACTCCATCTCAAAAAAAAAGTAAACTGAAGCTTTGAGAGTTAAGGGACTTACCCAAGGCCATACACCGAAAGCTGAGTGGTACAGCAGGGATTCAAACTCGGTCCTGTCTGATTCCTCCATGCATAGGTGCTTTTTGGGGTTCATTCCTCTCTTAATCTGCGCCTAATATTGGCTGATACAATGTTAGCCTAATTCCTTTCAAGCACATCTATATCACACCTCTTCTTGCTTTTCTCCCCATCATTTACGTCCCTCCTGTCCACCCTTTCACTTTTTTTTTTTTTTTTT
>NW_016807142.1:196500-215443 GCF_001698545.2 Rhinopithecus bieti | reverse complement strand
TTTTTGTATTTTTTAGTAGAGACGGGGTTTCACCGTATTAGCGAGGATGGTCTCGATCTCCTGACCTCATGATCCGCCCATCTCGGCCTCCCAAAGTGCTGGGATTACAGGCTTGAGCCACCGTGCCCGGCCTAATTTTTGTATTTTTACAAAAGATGGGGTTTCACCATATTGGCCAGGCTGGTCTTGAACTCCTGACCTCATGATCCACCAGCCTTGGCCTCCCAAAGTGCTGGGATTACAGGCATGAGCCACTGCCCCGAGTGGATTTGTTTTTTTAAAAAAGTTGAGAAGCATTAACAGTAAATATTGAATGAATTAGGCCGACCAAACAAAAATTTGCCAGGCCTGGTGGCACACACCTGTAGTCCCAGCTACTCAGGAGGCTGAGGTGGGAAAAATCACTTGAGCCTGGGAGGCAGAGGTTGCAGTGAGCCAAGATTGCACCACTGCACTCCAGCCTGGGTGACAAAGTAAGACCCTGTCTCAAAAAACTAAAGTAAACTAAAATATTGAAGGAATGAATGAATGCTGGTCATTTGTACTGAACACTGTGTACGTGTGTTATATGATGCAATATTTTATGTAATCCCGACTTTAGAGAGATTCCTATAGCCCTCTAGAACTTGCCCCCACACACCAGAAATAAAAAGGACTCGTGCTTCATGACTAATGTTCGAAGTCTTGAAAATTCTTTTTTTTTTTTTTTTTTTTTTTGTTTGAGACAGAGTCTCACTCTGTCACCCAGGCTGGAGTGCAGTGGCACGATCTCGGCTCACTGCAACCTCTGCCTCCCGGATTCAAGCAATTCTCCTGTCTCAGCCTTGGCCTCCCAAAGTGCTAGGATTACAGGCATGAGCCACCGCCCCAAGTGGATTTGTTTTTTTAACAAAGTTGAGAAGCATTAACAGTAAATATTGAACAAATTAGGCTGAGTGCAGTGGCTCACACACTACTCAGTGGCTCCTGAGTAGCTGGGATTACAGGCATGTGCCACCATGCCAGTTAATTTTCGTATGTTTAGTAGAGATGGGGTTTCGCCATATTGGCCAGGCTGGTCTCCAACTCCTGACCTCAAGTGATCTGCCCGTCTCCGCCTCCCAAAGTGCTGGGATTACAGGCGTGAGCCACCACGCCTGGCCGCCTTGATAATTCTTAATTTAAGATGGGTAGCTTTACATTTTCCAGTAGCTAAAGAGAAAGTATTGGGCCACCTAAGTTATTTCCTGACATTTAGAACAGATGCAATGAATTACTTGCTAATGACGTGGGTCTGCTGCTCATGTCATTCATTAGTTCTTCAGTTTCCCCTATTGAGTAATTAAATCTGTCCATTTGTTTCTGTTCTTCAGTTTCCCCTATTGAGCAATTAAATCTATCAATTTCTTTCTGTTACCACCACCCCAGCTGAGATTCCTAGCACTCCCACCTGGCTTCCTGCAGGTCTCAAACCTTAAGCTGTGTCCCGGTTGAGAACAGGGGCTACGCTTCATTTCTGGTACCTGGCACAATGCTTGGCACGTTGGAGTTGCTCAAGAAATGCTTACTGTGTGTTCTGCCTTCAGGGCTGTTCTCCCTCCAGTTGCTCCTGCATGCTTCTCCTGAATGGAATCTCCCTAAAGCAGCACCAGGCCCACCTTGATCCTCCCTTCCCCCGCCTGAGAACTTTTTTCCAAAGTGTGTTTGGAAAACACTGCCCCAGGCCAGGTGCGGTGGCTCATGCCTGTAATCCCAGCACTTTGGGAGGCCGAGGAGGGTGAATCACAAGGTCAGGAGATCGAGACCATCCTGGCTAACATGGTGAAACCCCGTCTCTACTAAAAATATAAAAAATTAGCCAGGCGTGGTGGCGGGCGCCTGTAGTCCCAGCTACTGGGGAGGCTGAGGCAGGAGAATGGCGTGAACCCGGGAGGCGGAGCTTGCAGTGAGCCGAGATCGTGCCACTGCACTCCAGCCTGGGCGAAAGAGCGAGACTCCATCTCAAAAAAGAAAAAAAAAAAAAAAAAAAAAACACTGCCCCTCAGGATGCTTGGTGGGAGGCAGGGCAGGGTGGGAGCCTACAGAGAGAGTACAGGATACACTCTCTCTGTAGGCTTACACCACCCATAGGTTCTGAAAAGTACTGCCCCAGGGAAGCCTCTTTAATTAACTGCTTAATCCAGTGTTTTCCAAATGTGATGGACCACAAAAGCCCTTTTTCCATAAAATCTACTTACTTCCTGGAGAATTAACATCCATACAACACACACTTTGGGCAATGTGCTGTCCATTTGGTGGCACAGGCCATGCTCTTAGAGACTATGCTATGCCAAGAACCAAGAAGAGTGGCCCAGACCCTATCATGGAGGCAGTGGGAGTCCTTGAGGGTTCCCAAGCAGAAGAAGGGCAGGGTAAATGAGCGGGAGGCTTGGGGAAGGGGTGGGGGCTGCCCGAGACAGAAAGGGCCTGTCTGTAAGCACCTGCCCACAGCCCAAAGTCCCAGCTGCAGGGGACTCACTGGACCACTTGGTAGTAGCGCTGGAGGAAGAGGGACCAGCCCTCGGGGGTGAGGTACAGTGGGGCCTCCAGGTCCTTGTCGATGTCCATGTGGGCCAGGTTGCTAAGGTACTCCTCGCACACACACAGAGCTTCATCCACAAACTCTGGGGACACCGACACTGGGTTTTTCTCCTGTTTCTTGCGCTGCTTGTCTCCTGCACATAGGGAGGGGCCTGTCACGATCCCATATCAAGGCAGGTAACCTGACACATGCCACAGCCCCCATTGTCCTAAGGCCTGTCACTTACATGAGGCCCAGCACGTACCTAGATAGATCCCTTACTGCCCTGGGATGTGTCACTTAGCTGAGGCTTTGCTCTAAATTCACTGCAACTCTAGCACTTGCCCCTGGCTCCCACTGTCCCAGGACCTGTCACTCACTTAAGACTCTGCCCTAAATGTCCCCAAGACCTCTGACAGCACCTATAGCCTCTCTGCCCCTGGGACCTCTAACACACCTGAGGCTCTGCCTAAAATGCACCTGGGAGCCTTGGCCTATGTGAACCCAGTTATACATGAATACCCTCCTCCAAGTCTGACACAGCTTCTTAAGTCCACGCAACAGAAATCCAGACCCACTCCCAGAATCCTGATACAGAGCTACAATCATTAGCCCACAGAAGCACTAACCTGTGTGTGTACTGTGACTGCACAAGGCCCTGACACACCTGAAAGTGATTACAGAAACTGACCCTTCAGAAGACCTCCATGCACATCCACAGACCTGACTCACCCGGCACATCGCAATGCACTGAAGACCCTGATATACAACTGAGGCCCTCAGACCCCTGCAGCCTGACCTATACCATAAAAGCTTAAGCACAGGGTCTCTAGCCACACCCAAGGTCCTTTTGCCCCTTATCCTGGCACACAACCAAGCCTTCCCTGTACGTGACACATGCAAGAGACAGCAATGGGGAGGTCTCCCTCTGGAAGAGGCAGGGATTTTCCTCCTTCCTGGAGAGCTGCCTCTACTTCCCTGAATCCCTCACTGATGGGTCCCTGGATTACAGGACTAGGAGCCTGGAGGCACGAGCTAAATCCAGAAAGGGAAAGGGCAGGCAGTGGTTGGGCTGGCATGCAATGATAGTGAGGGTTCCTCTTTGTCCCCCTCCATTCCAAGCTCTTCCTTATGTTCAGGCCTAAGCTGTTCTCAGGCCATGTGTAAAGCCCGGTTTCACTGCTTCCTCCTCCTCAGAGACCTGAGCTCCTCACAGGCAGGGACGGACCATGTCTTCTTAGTCTGCCCTCTCCAGGGTGCTTGGCCACATGCCAGGCCCATGGGAGGGCGGAATGAGGAGTGGATCAACTAACAAATGGATGGGAAGACAAGTGTCTAGGTACCTGGGACAGAAAAATGGATGAGTGGATGGACTGGAGGACAAATAGGTAGTAGATAGGAGAATGGAATAGCAGGTAGGTAGATGGGTAGATGGATCTGTGGAAGGATAGGTAGGCAGGGAGTGGATAGATGGATGGGGAGTATGGAGCTGACGTCAGGTAGATGAATGAAGAGATTAACAATGGGTGACAGGTGGGAGGATGGAAGCATGAATGGAAGTGTGGGTGGGTGAATCGGTAGATCAGAGAGTAGGTGAATAAGTGGGTACATAGGTGAATGGATGAGTGGATGGATGGATGGATGGATGGATGGATGGATGGATAGATAGATGGGTAGATGTGAATCATACACAGATGTGTAAATGAACCAGTAGGTGGGTGGATGAATAGATAGGTAGAAGGGCAGATAGGGGGAAGGGCAGCTGGGTGGAGGATAAATGGGTGGGAGAGTGGAGGTAATCACAGTACTTACCTGAGGCCTCTTCCTCTACTGCCTGGATAGGGTATGACTTCCACTCAGACTTCACCACCAGCTTGAGAACGTTGCGGGCAGCTGTCAGCCAGAAGTCCTCTGCTCCCAGGCCAGGGGATACCCTGCTCAGCCCCTAGGCTTGAGGCCTGTTCTGGTTCCAGAACCTGATCATGACTTGCCCCATTTTGGATCCAGAACCTGATCATGACTTGCCCCATTTTGGATCCAGAACCTGACTCTACCTTTTCGGACTCTAGAGCCTGAGTTTAGAACGTGCTCCTGTTTCAGGCCATGTACGGTGGCTTATGCCTGTAATCTCAGCACTTTGGGAGGCTGAGGTGGGTGGATCACGAGGTCAGGAGATCGAGACCATCCTGGCTAACACAGTGAAACCCCGTCTCTACTAAAAATACAAAAAATTAGCTGGGTGTGATGGTGGGCGCCTGTAATCCCAGCTACTAGGAAGGTTGAGGCAGAAGAATGGCATGAACCTGGGAGGCGGAACTTGCAGTGAGCCAAGATCGAGCCACTGCACTCCAATCTGGGTGACAGAGTGAGACTCCGTCTCAAAAAAAAAAAAAAAAAGGACTTGCTCCTGTTTCAGTTGTGGAACCAGACCCCAAATCTGACCTGACTTGGATCATATTCTGCCTTCAGAATCTGGCTTGGACCCATTGTCTGATTTATTTCTTCTGTTCATCACCTACTTGTGATACTTACTCTATCCTGAGAACCAGACTGTGTCGTATTTCAGATTTTGAATGTAATTTAAACCTAGCATAGAATCTGGATCCAAATTCTAACCTGAATTTAGAACATATTGTGGAATTGGAACCTAGTCTGCCTTAGAAACCCAAAGCCTGCAGCCTTTTTTGGAACCCAATTCAACAAGTGGAACTTGATATAAGCCTGGAATCTGTTCTGGATTCCAAACTCAAGGGACTGACCAACTTTTAGAACCTGCTCTAGAATATAAGCCAAGCTACCTGAGCTTTTCTGGAGGTCAGAGTTGACCAAGCTAAGAGGCTCATTAATGGAGGGCACATTAGGGAAGGATAAGGATTGAGGGTGGAAAAGGAAATCTGCTGGGGCAGATGAGGACATGAAGAGAGGCCTGTCGCTCTCCAACATGAGCCAGAGCTTCAGCCCTGCTCCGTCAGCCTGAGGTCCAGGCATGGGACTGGGGGTCTCCTTACCTATGAAGGCTTTTTTGTCATCCTCAGCCCCCAGGCGGTAGCAGCGTGGGAAGAAGGAGTTGGCATCAACCTCATCAAACCACGGCAAATTCCGGAGATTGAGACATAGACCCACCTACGGAGTTAGTGCTGAGAGGGCAGGGCAGGACTGCCCATACTCAGCACACACCCAGACAGCTCAGAAAGACCCTAAATGGATATGCTCTCAGAGCCTTGGCCCCACTTGCAAGGTCTGAGTTGCTCACATCTATCACCATATATTTGCCTGGGCAGTGTCCTTTGCCAAGAATACCTGACGTCCCTCCTGTCCACCCTTTCACTTTTTTTTTTTTTTTTTTTGAGACGGAGTCTCACTCTGTCGCCCAGGCTGGAGTGCAGTGGCCGGATCTCAGCTCACTGCAAGCTCCGCCTCCCGGGTTCACGCCATTCTCCTGCCTCAGCCTCCTGAGTAGCTGGGACTACAGGCACCCAACACCACGCCCGGCTAATTTTTTGTATTTTTTTAGTAGAGACGGGGTTTCACCGTGTTAGCCAGGATGGTCTCGATCTCCTGACCTCGTGATCCGCCCGTCTTGGCCTCCCAAAGTGCTGGGATTACAGGCTTGAGCCACCGCACCTGGCCAACTCTTTCACATTCTTAAAGAGCTGCCAAGGCCAAGCACAGTAGTTTACACCTGTAATCCCAGCACTCTGGGAGGCTGAAATAGGAGGACTGCTTGAGGCCAAGAGCAGCCTGGGCAACATAGCAAGATCTCACCTCTTAAAAATAGAACAAAACAAGAGCTGCTTCTTCTAGAATCCTTCCTAACCCACACCAATAATATAATGGCAGGTCATTATTACAAAGCCCTTCATCCTTGCCACAACCCCAGAAGATAGTCCTTACTGGTATTCTCACTGAAAGATGAGAAAACTGAGGCTCAGACAGGTGAAGTCACTTGCTAAGAAACCCAGGTAAGTCTGGGCATGATGGCTCATGCCTGTAATCCCAGCACTTTGGGAAGCTGAAGTGGATCACCTGAGGTCATGAGTTCAAGACCAGCTTGGCCAACAGGATGAAACGCCGTTTCTACTAAAAAATACAAAAATTAGCCAGGTGTGGTGACACATACCTGTAGTCCCAGCTACTCAGGAGGCGAGGCAGAAGAATTGCTTGAACCTGGGAGGCAGAGATTGCAGTGGGCAGAGATTGCACCACTGCATTCCAGCCTGGGAGACGGAGTGAGACTCCACTCAAAAAAAAAAAGAAACCCAAGTAAGACAGAATGGGTTCAATAGCCAGATATCTTCTGCTTAGGAGGTTAAGAGTCTGCTTGCTCACTATCATTGGGTTTGGTGATTGTTCTACCTCCAGACCCATTTGAATGCTGGAGCCCATTTTAGTCACTATATCTACACATGCCAGATACGGTACAGGGGCTGGATTTGAACCAGCCAGATGCTGGTCAGACTCCAAATCTTCTGAATTATATACTTCCCCTTGCCCTGAGAATTTCCTCTTACTAACAAGGAGAGCAGGGAGGAGGGCTGCCAGCCCAAGGGCGGGGAGTTGGAGGCTGCCCTGCCTGCTCCTCTAGGGAGCCCACCTTTGTGGTAAAGGAGCCAGCCCGCGCGTAGTGGTTTATCATCTGATCCTTGGAGAGGAAGCGACAGTCGAGCACATCTCGCCGGGTGGTCCAGATGAAGTAGGGGGTCTCATTCTGAACCATGCGGGACTGGGGAGACAGGGAGGAGACAGAAACACAGAGGCCAGTGTGGGTAGCAGGGCCTAAGGCAGCCTCTCCCTGCCCTGCTGAGCAGGGTGGGTGAACAGGAAGGAGAGGATGCTTCCAAGGTGGACTCTAGCCCACACGTCATCTTTGTGTAAGTCAAGATTTCTCTTCCTCCAGGGCACAGGTGGGCAGAGGCCAAGCCAGTCTTTCAGGCTCCTTTTGGCCTTAGGGATGCCAAAGACTCCCTTCTGCCTCCCTTTGTCACTGCTTAAGGTGTCATATGAGGCTTGTCATTCTCAGCCCCCAGGCGGTGGCAGCGTGAGAAGAAGGAGTTGGCATTAGCCTCATCAAACCACGGCAAATTCCAAAGACTGAGACATAGACCCAACTATGGAGTTAGCCGCTGAGGGGGCAGGGCCCCTAAGGGTGTCCCCAAGCAGTGACAAAGCTGCACAACTGAATGTCACACTTTGTTCTGGCCCATGGTCATCAGTGACTTGCCCAGGGGCAGGACAGTGACTCCAACCTGATGGGCACACAGCCTGTGACAAAGGCTCTCTCATGGACCCCACCTCTCGCCATCCTTCCTACAATTCTGAGAGGTGGGATAATTATTCATAACCAATGTCAGCACATGCTGGGCCCTGCTCTAAGCACTTTCCATGCCAATTCATTCAAGGTTCACCACAGTTCTACGTGGTAGGTGCTAAGGTAATCTCTATTTTGCAGATGAGGAAACTGAGGCATAGGAAGACAAGCGACTTGCCCAAGGGCTCATGAGACTGACCCATATGAAGCTGCCAATATTCAGCCATTCCTGACATAGAGAAATGGCTTTTTTTTTTTTTTTGAGATGGAGTCTGATTCTGTCACCCAGGCTGGAGTGCAGTGGCATGATTTTGGCTCACTGCAACCTCCGTCTCCTGGGTTCAAGTGATTCTTCTGCCTCAGCTTCTCTAGTAGCTGGAATTACAGGTGTGTGCCACCAGACCCAGATAATTTTTTTCTTTTTTTAAATATTTTTAGTAGAGACGGGGGTTTCACTATGCTCCCCAGGCTGGTCTCGAACTCCTGACCTCAAATAAGCCACTCACCTTGGCCTCCCAAAGTGTTGTGATTACAGGCATGACCCACTACGCCTGGCCAGAAATGGCAATTTTATATAGTTGACCTCAGTAAGTGGCACTACCAAGATGCAAACCCAAGTACCCTCACCTCAACATGCATGTCCTCCACATCATCACACCCGACTCTTTCAGCTTTTTTTTTTTTTTTCAGATGAAGTTATCGCTTGTTCTGTCACCCAGGCTGAAGTGCAGTGGTGCGATTTCAGCTCACTACAACCTCCATCTCCTAAGTTCAAGCAATTCTCATGCCTCACCCTCCCGAGTAGCTGGGATTACAGGTGCCCGCCACCACGCCTGGCTAATTTTTGTATTTTTATTTTATTTTTGAGACAGAGTCTTGCTCTGTCGCCCAGGCTGGAGTGCAGTGGTGTGATCTCAGCTCACTGCAACCTTCGCTACCCAGATTCAAGCAATTCTCCTGCCTCAGCCGCCCAAGTAGCTGTGATGACAGGCATACACCACTACACCCAGGTAATTTTTATATTTTTTTAATAGGGACAGGATTTCACCATGGTGGCCAGGTTGGTCTTGAACTCCTGACCTCAGGTGATCCGTCAGCCTCGGCCTCCCAAAGTGCTGGGATTACAGGCGTGAGCTACTGTGCCCGGCCTTTATTTTATTTTTTATTTTTATTTTTTGAGACAGAGTCTTACTCTGTTGCCCAGGCTGGGATGCAGTGGTGTGATCTCAGTTCACTGCAACCTCCACCTCCTGGGTTCAAGCGATTCTGCTGCCTCAGTTTCCTGAGTAGTTGGGATTACAGGCGCCTGCCACCACACCCGGCTAATTTTTTTTTTTTTTTCCAGTAGAGATGGGTTTTCACCACGTTGGCCAGGCTGGTCTCAAACTCCTAACCTCAAGGGATCCGCCCTCCTCAGCCTCCCAAAGTACTAGGATTACAGGCATAAGCCACCCCACTCCGCCTCTTCCAGAGCTTTTTAAGCCCTTCCTTCCTACCTTCACTTACCAAAAGCAGAGGGAGAAAGTGAACTATGGGGTTTTTATTTGAAGGGGGAGTTACCATGCATGGAGGCTATGCTGGCATCTGGTATGACCTAGCAGAGCTCTGAATCATAGGCCAGATGGGACACAGGCCTGATGTGTCCCTCCCCACTCTGCGGCCCTATCCAGCCTTTATTCACTTATTTCTTTTTTAGAGATAGAGTCTTGCTTTGTTGCTCAGGCTGGAGTGCAGTGGTGCGATCATAGCTCACTGCAGCCTGTAATTCCCGGGTTCAAGCGATCCTCCCACCTTAGCCTCCCAAGTAGATGGGACTACAGGAACATGCCACCACACCCGGATAATGTTTTTCTACCTTTTTTTGTAAAGACTGAGTCTTACTATGTTGCCCAGGCTAGTCTTGAACTCCTAGCCTCAAGTGATCCTCCCACCTTGGCCTCCTGAGTAGCTGGGACCACAGGCGTGAGCCACCATGCCCAGCTCTATCCAGCCTTTAAAGAAGCAGTTTTTACTACAGATAGGGAAACTGTGGCTCAGAGAAAGAAAGGACTAGTCTGAGGTCACCCAGCTGGACACCAATGCTCTCCCACTAAGCAGGCAGCCCCTGCTTCATCTTGTCCCCCAGGGCCCTCACCATCAGAGCGTGTGTTCCATCTAGGTCATCAAATTTCAGTAAATCATCCAAGTCGAACAGCTGTGGTGGCTGGAACTCCTCATCCTCATCTTCATCCTCTGTGGATGCAGAGCCCAGAGCTGATGAGTTTCCTCTCCCTGCCCCATAGTCCATAAGGCCTCAACCCTGGGACAGTGGGACTCAGGAGGGACAGCTGTGGAAAGGGAGGGAACCACTCACCATCCTCAGTGGTGTCACTGTCACCCATCGCTGAGCTATCCAGATCCTTTTGGGGTGGCAGCAGGGTGGGGCCTGAGCGATGGACCATCTTCTTCTCCACCCAGCCCCTCCGGCGCAAGAGACACCGGATCACTGGGTAGCAGCCTTGGATTGTAAAGATCTTCTTCTGCTGCAAGGTGAGAGATGGATACTTCTTCAATAAGTATTGCATAAGTGCCAGACATAGGGGATATAAAGGTGAACCAGATAGTATGGACACTGCCATCAGGAAATTTTTATATTCCAGTAGGAGAAATAAACAGACTATACATAAGTAGAGAAATAAATATGCATGGTAATAATAATAGCAATGGCTACTATTTATTGAGGACCTACTACGTGCTGAGCACTTACATGCATTACTAACAATACTATGCGTTTTTGTTTTGTTTTGTTTGAGATAGGGTCTCACTCTGTTGCCCAGGCTGGAGTGTAGTGGCACAATTTCGGCTCACTGCACACTCTTCCTCCTGGGTTCAAGTGGTTCTCCTGCCTCAGCCTCCTTGAGTACCTGGGATTACAGGTGTGCACCACCATGCCCAGAATTTTTTTTTTTTTTTTTTTTTTTTTTTTTTTTTTTTTTGAGACGGAGTCTTCCTCTGTCACCCAGGCTGGAATAGCATGATCTTGGCTCACTGCAACCTCCACCTCCCGGGTTCAAGTGATTCTCCTGCCGCAGCCTCCCCAGTAGCTGGGAGTACAGGTGTGTGTCACTACACCCAGCTAATTTTTGTACTTTTAGTAGAGACGAGGTTTCACCATATTTGCCACACTGGTCTCAAACTCCTGACTTTAGGTGATCCACCCACCTTGGCCTCCCAAAGTGCTGGAATTACAGGCATCAGCCACCGCATCTGGCGCCCCAGATAATTTTTATATTTTTTGGTAGAGACTGGTTTTCACTGTGTTGGCCAGGCTGGTCTTGAACTCCTGGCCTCAAGTGATCCTCCTGCCTTGGCCTCCCAAAATGCTAGGATTACAGGTGTCAGCCACCTTGCCTGGCCAATACTATGCATTTTTATTAGATACTGTTATCTCCATTTTACTGGCTATGAAACAGAGGCATAGAGAAGTTGAGCAGGGTGCCTGAGGCCCCACAGTGGTTAAGCAAAAGAGCAGGGATTTACATCCTGGCAGTTTGGCTCCAGAAACTGCATACTTAATGGGATCCAGAGAAACTATTTAGAAATACATGGTGAGGGAAGGTTGAAAGGAAGCCATGAATTTACAGAGCTGGGAAATGGCGATTCAGGCAGAGGGGAAAGCATGTGCAAAGGCCTTGAGGCTGGAGAGAGGTCAGAAGGAACTGAAGGGCCAGGTGCGGTGGCTCAAGCCTGTAATCCCAGCACTTTGGGAGGCCGAGACAGGCGGATCACGAGGTCAGAAGATCGAGGCCATCCTGGCTAACACGGTGAAACCCCGTCTCTACTAAAAAATACAAAAAGAAAAAAACTAGCCGGGCGAGGTGGCGGGCACCTGTAGTCCCAGCTACTCGGGAGACTGAGGCAGGAGAATGGCGTGAACCCGGGAGGCGGAGCTTGCAGTGAGCCGAGATCCGGCCACTGCACTCCAGCCTGGGCGACAGCGCGAGACTCCGTCTCAAAAAAAAAAAAAAAAAAAGAAGGAACTGAAGGGAGACCAGAGTGAGTAGAGCATGGAAAATGATGGGGAAAGCCCCAGAGGAGGTAGGCAGTGGCTAGACTGTGGAAGGCCTGCAGGCCTTGGAACGGACTTGGATTTCATACTAAGAGTGTCGTGAGCACAAAAGGTAGGGAGTCTTTCCAGGCTTGACTTGCTGCTGTATGGCAAAAAGATGAGGGGACAGGATGGAGGCAGACCAGTTAGGAGGCTGTCATGGTTTGCCTAGGAGAGAAATCACAATTACTATAATGAAGGTGGTTATATCACAGACTGGAGAAGGTGCTAGAGTTGAGAATCGTTTTGGAGGTGGAGATGACAAGTGGTTTTGCTGATGGGATTAGACCTGTGGGTGAAGAAACAGAAAGATGAGATTTCTGGCATGAGGAACTGAGAGATGGGAAAGACCAGAGACTGGGAGGACAACAGGTTTGGGCAGGAAGATCAAAGTCTGGCCGGGCGCGGTGGCTCAAGCCTGTAATCCCAGCACTTTGGGAGGCCGAGACGGGCGGATCACGAGGACAGGAGATCGAGACCATCCTGGCTAACACGGTGAAACCCCGTCTCTACTAAAAAATACAAAAAACTAGCCGGGCGAGGTGGCAGCGCCTGTAGTCCCAGCTACCCGGGAGGCTGAGGCAGGAGAATGGCGTGAACCCGGGAGGCGGAGCTTGCAGTGAGCTGAGATCCGGCCACAGCACTCCAGCCTGGGTGACAGAGCTAGACTCCGTCTCAAAAAAAAAAAAAAAAAAAAAAAAAAAAAGGAAGATCAAAGTCTGGTTTGGGACATGAATTTGAAATGCTTGTTAAGTTTTCTGGGTGTAGATGATAGGTAGGGGGCTGGATCTACGGGATGTGGAGTTCGAGGCTGGGCTGGAAGGGGCACAGAGGGGGTGCAGCACACTGACTGGACTCAGCCAAGGCCACAGCCAAAGGAGACAGACCTGGGGAAGGGGTCAGGGGGCCCCAACCTTCAAAGGCCACTGAAAAGCGGCAGCCAAAGAGGGAGAAAGGAAAACGAGGAGCGTGCAGTCAGACAGCCAAGGGGAAGAGTGTGTGGGGCAGCGGTGTACAAAGATACAGGGTGCCCAACCGAGATCAAAACAGAAAGGCACTGCTGGGTTTGGCTCCCTGGAACTCACCAGGCACCTTGATTAGAGTGGGACATCACAGGGAACCAGAGTGGAGGGAGCCCAGAAGTTTGGTGCTGAAGGGGTAAATGGGGAGGTAGTTGAAGATGGGTGTGGTGGTTGAGGGTTTTTGCTGTTGTTTTTTCTTTTGCTTTTGTTTTTTAAGGATATAAGAAAATAGCGCAGGGAGACAGGTTGAGCCGCTCCCAGGGCCCTTTCTAAGTGCCCCCGCCCCTCCTCTGACCTTGACAGCTCTCTCCACATAGATTTTGGCGTTTCTGAGCCGGTTCATGTGGGACGCCTTGGAGGATCCTCGCCAGAGGACCGGGAAACCTGCAGAAAGATGCGGAGTAGGGGCGGGGTAGACTGGGCCTGGGCCTAGGGTCCCGGCCTAGGATCTTTTCTGGCCGCCGATAGCCACGCCTCTTCTCTGCCTCCCGCCTTCATCCGGATGTCCACCCTTGGCCGCTCTTCTCCCGACCCCCATTCCCTCCCTCCACCCCAGCATCTTGTCGTCCTCGCAGCCGCTGTAGGCCAGAGCGAACGGGCTGCACGGGGCCTCACCATTCTGCGGAGAGGGGTCATCCAGGACCGGGGTGTGCGGGGGGCCGAGGGGGCGGGGATCCGCGGCGCCCTGGGCGTGGGTGCCTGGGACCAGCGTCTTGAAGGCGCGGCCGAGGCGGCGCGCAGGGACGGGGCTGCCCGCCTGGCATCTACCGCCTGCGTGACCCTCCTCGGGCTGGGCGGAGGCAGGGCCGGGCCATGGCAGCCTCCAGGGTGGACGGAACTCGGAGCGGTGGGCCGAAGGGAAACTGGTGCGTGGCTCGAGCGGCTGCGGCTTTCGCAGCCAGTTGCACACCGGGCCGCCCCCCTGGCGGTACCAGGAGGCCAAGCCCCGGCGCCCGGGCCCCAGCTCCCCAGCGCTCAGGAGCAGCGGTGCGTCGGGGCCCTGCATGCGCCCCTCGCCGCGCTCGCCCTCCCAGCGCCCCTGATCCCGCCTCCCCTCCGCGTCGCCGCCTCCTCTCCCGGGAAGGTCCTGCCTAGGCTCGAGCCTTGTCCTCCGTTCCAAGCCCCGCCCCGTTTGCTATTGCCTTGGAAACCATTCCCTGGGCACCATCAGACCGCTCGGGGTTGGTTGGAGGCTGCAGTGGGCCCCGGGGCAGTCAAGCGAGGGCTTCCTCAGGACCTGAGGCCTCACCCAGACCCTTGATGAGCGGGGCACTGAAGGCGGAAGAGAGCACTGAGCCCCAGTTAGTGTCGCCGTTCCTTATCCAGTACTTCCTGGTGCCACCGGCCCTGGGGTTTGAGCGATTCTACAGTATTTATAGGCGCTAACAAATGTCTCCTGACCTCATGGAGCTTACAGCCCAGTGAGGGGAATAAAAAGTAACAAAGGGAATAGTTACAGGTATAATAAGGGCAATGAACAAGCAGAGGTGAAACCAGGAAGAGGGCGCATTTTAGATAAAGTGGAGTTAGAGGATGTCCTCTCTGAAGAGGTGATACATTTAAGCTGAAGATGTAAATGCGAGGAGTCAGGAGTCACCAGGGAAAGGGGAGCAACAGCACTTCAGGGAACAAACAGTCCCAGCAACAGCCCTGAGAAGGGTTAAGAACCCTTGTGCGAACTACAAGACAGCCAGAGTGGCTGGAGCCTGGTGAGGCCAGATCAGACCTGCCGGGCCTGGCAGATGGGCCTAGGGTAAGGTCCTTAGCGAGGGCAGCATATGGGGGTAACACAAAAGTGCAGAGCACACCCTCCCCAGGAACTTGGAAATGGAAAAACGGATCATCATTTGAGTCAACTGTGAAAGAAATGTAATAAATCAGAACAGTTATGCCTGGCCCCCAGGCTGACTGTAAGCAACCTTTTTGGAAGCACTGGCAAAGTATTATCCTCAAAAGTCACAGGGGAGATAAGGTTCCAAGATGTTAAACAATTTGCCTCAAATCACACAGCAGAGGCAGCATTGCAACCCTGGTCTGACTCCAAAGCCTGTCTCTTAAACACCTGTATGTTATCACGCAGGTTGCCTGTTAGTCACAGAAGGACCACATGGGGACAGTTTGAGAGGCCAACTCTAGCAGTGCCCATGCAGGCAGAGTTGAAGAGAGTACCCTGGTCAGAGCCCAGCTTTGTTAGTCACTGGGTAGATGTGCTCTTAAGAGTGAAGGTGGATCCCCCACCTTCCTGTCCAGCTGACCCCAACCCCCCTTTAGCTGTGTTCCCAAAAGGCACATCCCCAGGAGAGGTGATTTAGGGAATTTGGACCCTGGGAGAGAGATACGTGACAAATGAGGGTTGTGGCTGGCTCACCCAGGCAATGCTGTCCTGTGAGGGTTGTTGAGTGACCAGCTGCTATACCCTATTAGTCACCCAGTTTCACTGTGACCACCTTTAACATTCGCTGCAAAGCTAGAACATAACCATGTGCCCTGGAGGAGGGAACATCTAATTCAGAGGGGTAGTGAGGTAGGTCACAGAGGAAATGTCATAAAGGGGATGATAACACTTGGGTAGGCTGAGGCGGGAGGATCACCCAAGGCAGCCCAGGCAACATAGCGAGAACTAAAAAAAACTAAAAACAAAAAAAAATCAGCTGGGCGTAGTGGCACAGGCCTGTGGTCCCAGCTACTCAGGAAGCTGAGGTGGGAGAATCACTTGAGCCTGGGGAAGCTGAGGCTGCAGTGAGCCACGACTGCACCACTGCACTCCAGCCTGGGTGACAAAGTGAGACCGTCTCAAAAATGAAAAAAAAAAAAAAAAAAAAAAAAGGTGGCGGGGGAGAGGGGCAATAGCTGTTCCAGTTGCCCTCACCCACTCCTCCCTTTAACATCACCTTGTCCACCCCATCAAGAGAGACCCCTCTGGCCATCTGTAGGAATCCCTTTTCAAAGCTCAGCTCAAAGGTTAACCCTTCTTGAAGCTTACCCTGACACTCTCTCCTATATTTACCTCTTGGCCCCCTGACTTCCAATATTAAATATAAAACACTTCAGTGAACCTTTTACATACCTAGCCCTTTTCCTGGACCTCCAAGTCTCTTCAAGGCAAGGATAACATCATGAACACTGGAAATTATTCAACAGCCCAGCCACTGGGCTGGTGAACAACTACGGTTCAGTCAGTACCTGTGTGGTAGGGACCGTGTCAGATTATTCATATTCATTATCTCTACTGAGACACAAAATAGAAACAACTTGACCAAATTTTTCAAGAAGAATCAGGATTCAAACACAAGGGTTTTTTGTTTTTTTTTTTACTTCAAGGTGTTACTAAGGTGTAGTACTATCCAATGGAACTTTCTGCAATGATAGGAATCTCTATGTATGTGTTGCATATGCTCTATGTCTATATATGCTGGTTTTTTTTTTTTTTTGAGACGGAGTCTTGCTCCGTCGCCCGGGCTGGAGTGCAGTGGCCAGATCTCAGCTCACTGCAAGCTCCGCCTCCTGGGTTTACACCATTCTCCTGCCTCAGCCTCCTGAGTAGCTGGGACTACAGGGGCCCGCCACCTCGCCCGGCTAGTTTTTTGTATTTTTTAGTAGAGACGGGGTTTCACCATGTTAGCCAGGATGGTCTCGATCTCCTGACCTCGTGATCCGCCCGTCTCGGCCTCCCAAAGTGCTGGGATTACAGGCTTGAGCCACCGCGCCCGGCCTATACATGCTGTTATACATGGTAGTCACTGGTAGCTGTTAAGTTGCCAGTGGGACTGGGGAACTGGATTTTAAACTTTAATTGTAATAATTAAAATTTAAATAGCCACTTGTGGATGGTGATTACTGTTTTGGCACAGGCAAAAGTCTACTCTCTTGCTCACTGGCTAGATTTGGGGCAAGTTTTTACATCTCACGTTTGGAATCTGTTTCCTTATCCACCAAATGGGAGCACTGTTTCTCTGAGGTTACTTTTTAGCCCAAGTAAGTTCATTATGTGAAAAGCACCAAAGCTCTGTATAGGCAGAGAGAGCAGTTTCAGAAATGAATGGTGCCTGGACTACAATGAATGGAGTCTCTGGGTTGGGGCCCCTGATAGGAATAATGGTGGGACCAATCATGAGAATTTGCACCCAGTGGGGAGCTCCAGGCACAATTACCAGCCATCTGGTCTCAGGGAAAAGAAGCCCCACCTCCCCTCCTTTCATACACACAGACAGCAAAGACCTCATGCAGCCCCAAAGGGGCAAAAAGAGACTTTAATTAGGGGAGGGAGGATCCACCAGAATCAGAAAAGGGACAGCTAGCGTGGGAGCAGACGAGCCAGAACAGGCAGGAGGAGGGCCCAGCTGGGAAGCTCTAGAGGACTCACCTCGCAACCTCTGGCACAGGCACTGGTACTGACGGACAAGGCGAAACAGCGGCCCCTCTCAACTGGGAGGGTACCCAGTGGCCCCTGTAGTCAGGGGTTGCCTGGCTTTTGGGCCCCAGGTCCTAGGCATGACTGGTGGTCACCAATTTGGCCCTTGTCCCCAACCAGTGCTGGGGGGCCATCTTCAGGCAGAACTCAGGAAGCTGGCAGAGGGTTCCCACCACTTATATTGGGGCCAAGGAGGCTTAGGAATAAAAGGGTAAGGGAGAGAAACTGGAGTCTGAAACCTCCCTCCCTCCCCACCTGGGGTGGCATAGGAGAGAAAAAATAAAGTCGCCTTCTGGCTCCAGGCCCGCCCAGACCCACAGCAACCAATAAGGTACAATCACTGGGACCAGTCACAGTCACTGGAGATGGAGGTTTTTAAAAAAAAAAAAAAAAAAAAAAAAAAGGTTACAGTATCCTACAAGCACAGAGTTTAAGTTTCAAGACGTTAAAAAAAATCTGTCCCGGCCCAGGGCACTGAACATCAGAAGCCAGCCTCACCAGGCATGTGTGGCCTTGGGGCAGGTCCACTGCTGCTTTCTTGCCCAGCTAGCAAGCACACCACCCACCTCCCGCATCAAATGCCCACCCCAACCCAGCTCCCTGCTGCCGCCGCTGCTGCTCTGGGGAGTGACTCCAGGACGCCTTCGTGGAGACATGAGTAGTCTGAGGGGGAAGGCCATGAGATCCAGCCAGATGGTTTAAAACTGTCAAGAGAACCAAGAGGCAGTGCATGGTGGTTATTATTGCATCCTGGTAGGGCTGCTCTAAGGAGCTGTGTGAACCTGAGCTGCCACTGTGCTCGTATCTCTGAGGGACAGAGTTGGGTCCCAGGACACCTTGTGGTCATGCTCTAATTCAGCCAGCTTTCAGAAGTGACCTATGGGCACTGGCCCTAAGCCTAACACTAGATGAGGCAGAAAAATTAACAGCCATGGAGCTTCTCCACAGCTCCCCTGTGCCCTGGCATGGAGGCTGCTAGAAAGCCCTGTCAGCATCCTGCCTGGTGAACTAAGGTTGCTTTCTTTAGGCATGGGGGCTCTCATGCAAGGGGCTTGGGGACTCAGAGGGCCAAGTGGAGAAGGACCCAGGTTCTGGTACTTTTGTGTCAAGCTCTGGATGATCCTCCAACCAAGACAGGCTCTTGAAATGTTTTCTGCCCTCAAGGGTCCCCCATGCTGCCTAGAATAGCCCTGGACATTTTAGAGACCAAAGGTTGTGAACCAATGGTCCATGCCTGAAAGCAGCCCAAAGATGAGCACTGTATGGCCCACATGGTGTTTAAAAGAATATGAATTAGTTGGCGGGGCACGGTGGCTCACGCCTGTAATCCTAGCACTTTGGAAGGCCCAAGTGGGTGGATCACGAGGTCAGGATATTGAGACCATCCTGGCTCACATGGTGAAACCCCGTCTCTACTAAAAGTACCAAAAAAATTAGCTGGGCATGGTGGCGGGCGCCTGTAGTCCCAGCTACTCGAGAGGCTGAGGCAGGAGAATGGCATGAACCCAGGAGGCGGAGCCTGCAGTGAGCCAGACTCCAGCCTGGGCGACAGAGAGAGACTCCATTAAAAAAAAAA
>NW_016807142.1:192327-195973 GCF_001698545.2 Rhinopithecus bieti | reverse complement strand
AAAAAAAAAAAAAAAAAAAAAAAAAAAAAAAATGGGGGGTCAATGGCCTGGAGGTGTGTGGGAGCCAGCCCCTGCAGATGAGGCATGTGCTTAGCAGCTCCTCATCCTGCCCACTCCACAGCTACCCAACCTTTGGATGCACCTGAATTTGTGACCCCGACAAAGGTTATGGTACTATCTTAGACCTCTGAGTCCGAAAACCCAGCTCCACATTCTGGTTTCTCCTCTTACTGGCTGAGGGACCTTGGACAGGTGCTTTTGCTTCTAGAGACCCAGTTTATTAATTTCTAAAATGGCGATAATAGCTGACTCAAAGATTGTTTTGAGTAATAAACAGGACATGTGAACATACTTTTTTAGGTGTCTAATTCTGTATGATGTAATTATCATAAGTAAGTAAATGATTGTTGAATGAGTGAGCCAAATATTCAATTGGAACAAGAGCTATTTTCCCCTTCCAGTTCAATCGAGAGGGTTCCTAGTATCCTGGTCATAAAACTTCAGTGCTACAATACATGGAAAGCTTACTATGTACCAGGTGCTATGTTTTACACACATGGTCTTACTTAACGCTCAACCACTCTGAAAGATAAGTATTAATTACCAGACCTTCATTTCACAGCTGAGGAAACTGAGGCTTAGTTGAAAGTTCAGTGACATGCCTGAGTAGGCAGTGGAGCCTGGATTCACACACAGGTGGTCTGCCTCCACAGCTGAGTGAGCTGAACAACCATGCTAACCTGTGCACACACTACGGCTATTCTGTATACTGGCCACCCTTGGTATAATTAAATCCCAAGGGAAGCGGGTATAATTTCCATTTTTAGGAATCTGAGCTCCTTCTGGACTGGGTGTGTACTTATTAGTGGGAGTACACACTAAGTCTACCATCTAGAGATCACAGCCACTCTGGGTGAAACATAGCAACAAACCGAAGATTATTTGGAAAAAGGAGAAAAAAAAGGAAGGCATGTTCTGAATATCTAAACAACTAAGAACTACGTCATCAGTTCATCAATGTAAACAATTCTACCTCTTCAGATGACTACGTCCTTTCAATTAGAAAGGCATAAACAATGTAAGAGGAATCTGGAGGACTTATACCATGCAAGTGATAGAAAACAGGTTGAAGGAATCATGACTAAGCCTGAGAAACGTGCTGAAGGGAAGTACTGAAGTCTATTTGAGAAGTGGAATTATAACATGATTAACTGTCCTATATTCCTAGAAAATTCACTTGCAGACTTCACTTGCCTCGCTTGGGGTATGAATGAGATAGAGGTAAGGCCTTTGTGAACATCTTGAGATGTAGAAATGAGTGTCCAAGTTCCTATGAGGGACTAGGAGACATCCCAGACACCCAAATATAGAAAACGCCTTGTAGCTCTCAGAGATGAACTTGGGGTCCTCTAGCTCCAAAGCACCTGACTGACCTGCTGTGCCCAGGGGTCCTAGAGAGCTCAGAAGATATAAACACACTGCTTGGACCCCTTTTCCACCAGATGCTAAGTTCTCAACATGACCCTCAGATCCTTTGGCCTTGGAAGGAAAGCTGAAAGGTCCCTACTCACATTCTTAAGGAACTCCTCAGCCACGATGCGGGCACGGGCATTGACTGACAGCTTCATCTCACTGATCTCCTTGTCAATCTCCTCCATGAAGTGGATCACAAAGTCCACCAACTTGTGTTTGTACATCTGCTCTGTGTGGAAGTTGGTGATCAGAAAGCTGATATCATACCCCTAGGGAAGAAGACAGTAGGGAGGAGGAAGAGAAGGAACAGCAGAGAATTAGCATCCCAGGGGAACTGAGCTGGTCACGTCCTCCACTCATCCACATGGTTCCCACTGGCTATGATCTTCTCCCAAGCTACACACCCTTCCAGTCAGCAGCCCAGCTGCTCTGGGGGAGGGTGTCTAGGTTGGATCCAAGCAACTGAACCCAGTTGAGAATTCTGTGTGTATCAGACATCTCTGGAAGACTATCTGTGGCACAAAGAACTCTGCATTGAGAATGAGTCGGCCGGGCGCGGTGGCTCAAGCCTGTAATCCCAGCACTTTGGGAGGCCGAGACGGGCAGATCACGAGGTCAGAAGATCGAGACCATCCTGGCTAACACAGTGAAACCCCGTCTCTACTAAAAAATACAGAAAAAAAAACTAGCCGGGCGACATGACAGGCGTCTGCAGTCCCAGCTACTCGGGAGGCTGAGGCAGGAGAATGGCGTAAATCCAGGAGGCAGAGCTTGCAGTGAGCTGAGACCAGCCTGGCCAACACAACGAAACCCTGTCTGTACTAAAACTACAAAATTAGCCAGGTGTGGTAGCGCATGCCTCCAGCCTGGGCGGCAGAGCGAGACTCCGTCTCAAAAAAAAAAAAAAAAAAAAAAGAGAATGAGTCAAGGGAAGTCTTGTTAAAGAAGAATCTAATCAAACAACAGGGAACATTTAGTTCAGAGAAGAGATGACGTGGAAGATGGGTGGGATTAAGGTCTTTTTCTGCTGGAGGGCTGTGGGAGGAAGAGCAATTTTATTTATTCTGGGTGGCCCCAGAAATTAGATCTAGGACCAGGAGAGAAAATTTGGCTCAGGATGAGGAAGAACTTGGCCAACACGCCTAACGTGTCTGATGATGGCACATGCTGCTGTGTGGTAGTTGCTCAGTCACTGGGGATATTTTAAGTTGAACTAGCAAGGAGTCTGTGGAGAGGATTCAAGTAAAAATTCAGGCAACAACTGACCCAATGTTAACTGTGGCTTTAAGAGACTGATTTGGTGGGCCAGGCGTGGTGGTTTATGCCTGTAATCCCAGCACCTTGGGAGACCGAGGTGGGTGGATCACAAGGTCAGGAGATCAAGACCATCCTGGCTAACACGGTGAAACCCTGTCTCTACTAAAAATACAAAAAATTAGCCAGGTGTGGTGGCAGGCGCCCGTAGTCCCAGCTACTGGGGAGGCTGAGGCAGGAGAATGGCATGAACCGAGGAGGCGGAGCTTGCAGTAAGTCAAGATCGCACCACTGCATTCCAGCCTGCACAACACAGCGAGACTCTGTCTCAAAAAAAAAAAAAAGAAAAAAAAAAAGGAAACGAAGGTTGGGCGCGGTGGCTCACGCCTGTAAACCTAGCTGAGGCAGGTGGATCATGAGGTCAGGAGATCAAGATCAACCTGGCTAACCTGGTGAAACCCCATCTCTATTAAAAATACAAAAAAATAAGCCGGGCATGGTGGCAGGCACCTGTAGTCCCAGCTACTCAGGAGGCTGAGGCAGGAGGATGGCATGAACCTGGGAGGTGGAGTTTGCAGTGAGCTGAGATTGCGCCACTGCACTCCAGCCTGGGCGACGGAGCAAGACTCCATCTCAAAAAAAAAAAGAGAGACTATGATTCACTTTGGGAGGCCGAAGCAGGCGGATCACCTGAGGTCAGGAGTTCGAGACCAGCCTGGCCAACTGAAACCCTGTCTCTACTAAAACTACAAAATTAGCCAGGTGTGGTAGCGCATGCCTGTAATCCCAGCTACTCAGGAGGTTGAGGCAGGAGAATCGCTTGACCTGGGAGGTGGAGGCTGCAGTGAGTGAGATTGTGCCACTGCACTCCAGCCTGGGCAACAAGAGCAAAACTCCATCTCAAAAAAAAAAAAAAAAA
>NW_016807142.1:185470-188833 GCF_001698545.2 Rhinopithecus bieti | reverse complement strand
AAAAAAAAAAAAAAAAAGGATTTCTAATTCACTGAGCTCTTTCTGATGCTAGACTATAGGGTCTGGGAATAAGCAATATGTCTTACCTTTTTTGCTTTCTTTTTTTTTGAGACGGAGTCTTGCTCTGTTGCCCAGGCTGCAGTGCAGTGGCACGATCTCGGCTCACTGCAACCTCTGCCTCCTAGGTTTAAGCAGTTGTCTGCCTCAGCCTCCTGAGTAACTGGGATTACAGATGCCTACAACAACGCCCAGCTAATTTTTGTATTTTTAGTAGAGACGAGGTTTCACCACGTTGGCCAGGCTGGTCTTGAACTCCTGACCTCGTGATCCACCCACCTCAGCCTCCCAAAGTGCTAGGATTACAGGCGTGAGTCACCACACCCGGCCCTTTTTCGCCTTTTCTATGGCTGAGGTAGACCCAATTTTCCTAAATTTCTAATCCTCTTTGCTCCCACTCTGAGATGAAGGCCAAATCTCAATTCAGGGAGTGGGTGCCAAACAGCTGGAGGAGCACTGATCCTGGTTCTAGAAACAATCCCAGGCCATTCTGTAACAGGGTCCTGGGTATTGCAAACTCATGGGTCACAGGGTCTCACCTCCACAGGCTTCCTTCGAAGGATAAAGAAGTTCTCTGCTCGCATCATCATGAAGCGCATGAACTTGTGGCATAAAATCTTCTCGATCTCATCGGCCTGCGGAGTGCAAGAGAGAAACGTTTCTCTAAAGCTGACACCCAAGGCCAAAAACACCTTGTAGCCTGGTCTTCTGACTCCAATTTCTCCAAGGCTCCCAGGAGACAGTGAGGTTTGGTACTCGGAAGGATCATTGAAGTGGGGGACCTGGCTGCCAGCTGAAATAAGGGTCTACCTTGGGCCATCTGTTAATGAGGACCCATTCAGAGAGATAATTCTTATAGTCTTCTATCGCTTCTTTCAGAGTCTACAGCTGTACTCCAAGCTGACCTTCCCATTCTCATTTCACTAGTGTTACATTTCCCAGGATGTTTTGTAGCACCACCTGGGCTATCAGAAATAACCTTAGGTGGTCTCTGCTTTAATAACACTGAACATTAAACAATCCCTGAAGTTTCTCCCTTCTGAACTCTCAACATTTCCTTTTTTTTTTTTTTTTTTTGAGACAGAGTCTTGCTCTGTCGCCCAGACTGGAGTGCAGTGGCGCGATCTAGGCTCACTGCAAGCTCCGCCTCCCGGGTTCAAGCCATTCCCCCGCCTCAGCCTCCCCAGTAGCTAGGACTACAGGTGCCCACCACCACGCCCGGCTACTTTTTTTTTTTTTTTTTGAGACAGAGTCTCACTCTGTCGCCCAGGCTGGAATGCAGTGGCGCGATCTTGGCTCACTGTAATCTCCGCCCCCCGGGTTCAAGCAATTGTCCTGCCTCAGCCTCCCATGTAGTTGGGACTACAGGCGCATGCCACCACGCCTGGCTAATTTTTGTATTTTTAATAGAGACAGGGTTTTACCATGTTGGCCAGGCTGGTCTTGAACTCCTGACATCAAGTGATCCACCCACCTTGGTCTCTCAAAGTGCTGGGATTACAGGCATGAGCCACGGTGCCTGGCCCCGAACTCTCAACATTTCTAAAGGAAAATTATTGCTGCTGGTTGCTAGTGTGCCCTTAACACCTCCCAACACTTGTTAACCTCCCATTTTAACAAGGAAAGCAGGCCCCAGGGTTAGAACTTTCTGTAGAAAACATTATGTAGTCTGTATTTAACAATGTTGTTTTGTTTTCATCCTGTTGAAAGTTTAGAGTTGCCTTCTACTGGCCAGGCATGGTGGCTCACGCCTGTAATCTCAGTACTTTGGGAGGCTGAGGTGGGCCGATTACCTGCGGTCCGGAGATGGAGACCATTCTGGCAAACATGGTGAAACCCCGTCTCTACTAAAAATACAAGAATTAACTGGACATGGTGGCGGGCGCCTGTAATCCCAGCTACTCGGGAGGCTGAGACAGGAGAACCGCTTGAACCTGGGAGGCAGAGGTTGCAGTGAGCCGAGATCATGCCACTGCACTTCAGCCTTGGTGACAAGAGTTAAGAATCCGTCTCAAAAAAAAAAAAAGGAAGCAGAGGCTAGGTTTCCTGCACTCTGAATCTAGAATCTGGCACACTGATCTCTCATATGGGGACCCCTGGACTGAACGAGAGCTCCTTACGCTGGGCCTCCTCCATGGTGAACTCACCTGTTTCACAGCGATGCTGACTCGGACAGAGTTGATGGAGCCCTCAATCAGAACCTTTTCCTTCTCATTCCTGCTGATGGTCACAGGTTGTAACAGGAGCTCTTTGCTACTCCTGAAAACACAATGTGACAGAGTCCTCTGTACTACAGAGGGACAGAATAGTCAGAGTGACCCCATGGCAGGTCCTGGAATCACTATGAGACCACAGAGTCCAAGGAATAGAAGACTCACAAGCAGGGGTGCTCCAAGATGGGGGCCAGTGAGTGTGTTCTTCAGCAGAAAGAGCACAGGCTCTGAAGTCAGGGCGAAAAGGTTTTGAAATCCAGCCTCCTCTGTTACTTTCCTTGGGCAAGTTACCCTGTTGGAATCTCAATTTTCTCATCTGTAAAATGACTCTGATTCCTAATTCACTGGTGAGGACTGAGAGAGATCAAAAAGGGTCAAATGTCTAATAGCGTGCCTGGTACAGAGTAGGAGCTTTACAAAAAACAGCTATTTTAGTAACGACAAGTTGAACATCCCCAATCTGCAAATCCGAAATCCAAAATCTGAAACTGGCTGGGCGTGGTGGCTCATGCCTGTAATCCCAGCACTTTGGGAGGCTGAGGCAGGTGGATCACTTGAGGTCAGGAGTTCGAGACCAGCAAGGCCAACATGGTGATATCACATTTCTACTAAAAATATAAAAATTAGCTGGGCATGGTGGCGCATTCCTGTAATTCCAGATACTCAGGAGGCTGAGGCATGAGAATTGCTCGAACTCAGGAGGTGGCAGTTGCAGTGAGCCAAGATCACACCACTGTACTCCAGCCTGGGCAACAGAATGAGACTCTGTCTCAAAAAAAAAAAAAAAAAAAAAAAAAAAAAAAAAAATTCTGAGAGTTTCTGAGTGCTGACAAGATGCTCAAAGGAGATGCTCACTAGAGCATTTTGGATTTGGGATTAGGGATGTTCAACTGGTTAAGTATCTGCAAATATTCCACAATCTGAAATACTTCTGGTCCCAAGCATTTTGGATAAGAGATACTCAACCTATACGGGCAAACCAATATACCATCTAGGAATGTAGAGAGAACACCGGTCTTGAAGGTAAGGAAAGGCTAAAATTGAACACAGTTTGGCTTCCTTTATTTTTTTTTTTTTTTTTTTTTTTTTTTTT
>NW_016807142.1:169185-185059 GCF_001698545.2 Rhinopithecus bieti | reverse complement strand
CCGTGTTAGCCAGGATGGTCTCGATCTCCTGACCTCGTGATCCGCCCGTCTCGGCCTCCCAAAGTGCTGGGATTACAGGCTTGAGCCACCGCGCCCGGCTGGCTTCCTTTAATTATCAATCCAGAAATGATTCATTTGCCTCTGAGACCCCTATAAGTTCAGGTTCCAAGGTAATGCCTCTGAATACCTACAGATCTGTAATAGTAATTAATTGTGGTGTGGTGTCTCTAAACTGTTAATCATTTTCAAAGGCCCACTGGAAATCATGTACGTTAAGCAGTATAACAGGGCATATCCTAACATCAGTTATTTTTAAAATTCAAAATTAAATCACACCATTTAAGGTGATAGCCCAGATTATCTCAGTTATGTACGCACCAGATTGAATTTTATTTACTTTTTTTTGAGACGAAGTCTTGCTCTGTTGCCAGGCTGGAGTGCAGTGGCACGATCTTGGCTCGCTGCAAACTCTGCCTCCCGGGTTCGAGCAATTCTCCTGCCTCAGCCTCCTGAGTAGCTGGGACTACAGGCGTGCACCACCATGCCCAGCTAATTTTTGTATTTTTAGTAGAGACAGGGTTTCACCATGTTGGCCAGGATGCTCTCCATCTTTTGACTTCGTGATTTGCCTGCCTCAGCCTCCCAAAGTGCTGGGATTATAGGCATAAGCCACCGTGCCCAGCCTCTTTTACTTATTTTTTGAGACAGGGTCTCACCCAGGCTGGAGTGCACTGTCACGATGTTGGCTCACTGCAACCTCTACCTCCCAGGCTCAAGAGATCCTCCCACCTCAGCCTCCCAAGAAGCTGGGCCTACAGGCATGTGGCACCAAGCCCAACTATTTTTGCATATTTTTTTGGTAGAGATGGAGTCTTGCCATGTTGTCCAGGCTGGTCTTGAACTCCTAGGCTCAAGCGATCTGCCCACTTCAGCCTCAAGTGCTCAGATTACAGGGGTGAGCCATTGCACCAGGCAATGGCTTGCACCAGCCATTGCATCAGATTAAATTTTAAAGGGGAAAAAGATATTTATGAAATGGAAACTAGATAAGAGAAAATCATTCAAAATGTGGAGTATTTGGATTAGGGTGTCAGAGTGTCTAGACTGGTAGGTACAAAAAAATCCCTGATCATCACATTAGAAAAGTATGGAGATGGAATCTCAGATAACTAAATTATCTGACTATTCCTTAAACTACCAGTGTTTTCAACAATGCCACAGGAAAGACTTCATCAACAGCCCCGCTCTGGGAAGTCATACCTTGTGTCAAGCAATCTTGTCTTTTCCCCTGGGTTCTGTCCTGCCAACCCACTGACCCTATTTTCTTAACTCCAAATTGGGAATCACCATTCAGCTGGCAGCAAGACAAAATGTCAACTGCAGCTGTCCTGACTACTCTGGGACATAAGTTCACGGCACCTTCTAGACAGGAGCCATCTCTGCGTGCCGCACCCCTCATCCCCACCTTGACTTGTCCTTTCCTACCTGACTTCCACTTCCGGCTTGTTGTGTCGTTCCACAACCTGAGAGGAGAAGTTCTCCAGGCAGAGGGCAGCCTGCAATGTGGCCCGCACGGCACTCAGGTAGGGGCGGAGAGTGGCAGTCTATAGGAAATAACACAAAGGGAAGGGAAGATCAAAATCTGTCACGCCAAACCCACTGATCCCCTATTCCAGCTCCCATGAAGCCAGGTAGCACTGAGGGTGCAAGGCTCTTAAGACACCACTGTGAACAGAACAGACTAGGCCTTCAAGACGCCTTCCAACGTGCAGAGTTGTGGTTTTCAACAGGAGGCAATTTTGCCTGCCAGGGTACATTTGGCAATGTCGAGACATTTCCTTTCTTTCTTTTTTAACCTGGGGTCACACCAGAGGAATGCTGAGACATTTTCAACTGTCATGACTTGGCGGGGAGGGGAACTGCAGGCACTGAGTGGACAGATATCCAATAAACATACTACAATGCACTACAAAGAATTATCAAGTCTCAAATATCAAAAGTGCTGAGGCTGAGAAAGTGATCTAGAGACATACCAGTGAATGCATGATTGTCTTCAATCTGTCTATTAGGCCAACAAATGTATAGGTGTACTGTTTGCCAGGCACTGAGCTAACTGGGAATTCAAAGATGATTAACACTGTCTCTATCCTCAAACAGCTCAACTGGACAGCAGATATACAGAAAATAACTATGATATAAAGATAAAATGTGAAATATTTAGATTTACAAGTAATCTATATTTGCAGAAGAAACTGGTTTTGAAAGTGAAATGGGATTAGGAGGATTTTATAACGAGAAAAAGTAGAATAAGGACATTCTTTTTTTTTTTTTTTTTTTAGACAGACTTGCTTTGTCACCCAGGCTGGGACTGGAGTGGCACCGATCTCGGCTCACTGCAAGCTCTGCCTCCTGGGTTCATGCCATTCTCCTGCCTCAGCCTCCCAAGTAGCTGGGACTACAGGCGCCCACCACCACGCCTGGCTAATTTTCATATTTTTAGTAGAGAGGGTTTCACGTGTTAGACAGGGTGGTTCTGATCTCCTGACCTTGTGATCCACCCGCCTCAGCCTCCCAAAGTGCTGGGATTAGAGGTGTGAGCCCCACACTCGGCCAGAATAAGGACATTCTTAGTAGAGGGATTAGCTTCTAGATGCACTGGTCAGTCCTTATATCAGCCAAATTCTTTCCCATCTCAGGGCTTTACACATGCTTGACCATCTATTTGTAGGCTTTTTTCCTTTTTCTTTGCCTACGTCATCCTCCAGATCTCAGCTTAATTAAGGAAGGCCACTTAGGCCTTCACTTCCCCCTACAAAGCATTTATTACAATTTACAATAAAATGTCTTTCATGTCTTTTTAATTTTTATTTATTTATTTATTTTGAGACAGAGTCTCGCTTCTGTCGCCCAGCCTGGAATGCAGTGACGCGATCTCTGCTCACTGCAATCTCTGCCTCCCGGGTTGAAGCCTTTCTCCTGCCTCAGCCTCCCGAATAGCTGGGATTACAGGTGCACACCACCATGCCCGGCTAATTTTTGTATTTTTAGTAGAGATGGGGTTTCACCATGTTAGTCATGGTTGTCTTGAAATCCTGACCTCAGGCAATCCGCCCACTTCAGCCTCCCAAAGTGTTGGGATTACAGGCGTGAGCCCATGTGCCTGGCCTTTATTTTATTTTATTTTATTTTATTTTTGAGACAGAGTCTCACTCTGTTGCCCAGGCTGGAGTGCAGTGGTGCAATCTTGGCTCACTGCAACCTCCACCTCCCGGGTTCAAGTGATTCACCTGCCTCAGTCACGCGAACAGCTGAGATTACAAACGTGCACCACCATGCCTGGCTAACTTTTGTATTTTTAGTAGAGACGGGGTTTTGCCATGTTGGCCAGGCTGGTTTCAAACTCCTGTTCTCAAGTGATCCGCCCATCTTGGCCTCCTAAAATGCTGGGATTACAGGCGTGAACCACTGCACCTGGCCTCCTTCATGCCTTTGTAAAGTGATTTTTCCTTTACTAGGCTGTAAACCTCATGGTCAACAGACCATATTTATTTTATTCACAGCTATATAGCCTCCAACCTAGCTCAGTATGTAACATGTAGAGTGTCTTACTCATTTCCTGCAGAATAAATGAGCAAAAGAAATAATTAAGGTTAGAGTAACACAAAAGGACAGCAAGAGTTCCAGAGTAATAATGAGTACAATGTCTCTGTATACGAGAAGCATTTTAGATTCACTAAATGAGGCTGCAGTGGTAGACTGAGGTAAGATGGGGAATCTTGAATGCCAGGCTACCAAGTTTAGCTTTTCTCTTAAGGGGGTAAGGAACTACTGGGGCTTTTTGAGGAGGAAGTTCCTGACTGTAGCTGCATGGTGGCTCTGTGAAGAATGATTTGGGAGGGAAGTGAGACATACAGCAGACTGTGTCACAAGCAAAGAGTATCAAAAGTGTTGGACTGACATTAGATGGAGTGGATAATGGAACTGAAAAACAACTTCCCAGGGGCTTATGCCTGTAACCCCACCACTTTGGGAGGCCGAGGTGGGTGGATCACCTGAGGTCAGGAGTTCAAGACCAGCCTGGCTAACATGGCAAAACCCCGTCTCTACTAAAAATACAAAAAAATTAGCCACAGTGGGTGCCTGTTAGTCTCAGCTACTTGGGAGGCTGAGGCAGGAGAATTGCTTGAACCCAGGAGACTGAGGTTGCAGTGAGCTGAGATCTGGCCACTGCACTCCAGCCTGGGCAACAGGAAGAGAACGTGTCTTTAAAAAAAAAGAAAAATAAAAACAACTTCCAACGAACTGTGGTCCAGCCATTCAATTAAATACTACTTAGAAATAAAAAAGAGTAACTATTGATACACACAATATGGTTGACTCTCACATGTACTATGGTAAGAAGCCACACTTAAAAGCCTGCATACTAAAGCATTCCATTTACATGACAATCTGAAAAAGGCAAAACTATAGGGGTTAAAAACATCAGTGGTTGTCGGGGTGGGAAGGAGGAAAGGTGTGATTACAAAAGGACTCGAGGGAATTTTTTGGGGTGACGGAAATATTCTGTATTTTGGTTGTAGTAGTGGTTACACAACTTGACTTTTTTTTTTTAAGACACGGGATCTTGCTATATTGTCCAGGCTACAGTGCAGTGGCTATTCACAGGCGTGATCACAGTGTACTACAGCCTCGAATTTCTGAGCTCAAGTGATCCTCCTGCCTAAGCCTCCTAAGCGGATGGTACTACAGGCGCATGCCACCATACCCAGCAAGTTTTTGTCAACACTGTTTTTTTTTGAGATGGAGTCTTGCTGTCGTTGCAGCGACAGGCTGGAGTGCAGTGGCATGATCGCGGCTCACTGCAAGCTCCGCCTCCTGGGTTCCCGCCGTTCTCCTGCCCCTGCCTCCGCCTCCCGAGAAGGTGGGACTACAGGCGTCCACCACCACCCTCCCGGCTAATTTTCTGCATTTTTAGTAGAGAAGCGGTTTCACCGTGTTAGCCAGGATGGTCTAGATCGCCTGACCTCGTGATCCGCCCACCTCGGCCTCCCAAAGTGCTGGGATTACAAGCGCGAGCCACCGCGCCCGCCCTTTGGCAACAGTTATAGACAGTAAACCTAAAAAAGGTGACTGGCTCCGTGACGCCTGTCCTTTCATGAATAAAACAGACGTAGTCTCATGCAATACCTCAATGAACTTAAATTTTTAAAAATCAAGAGGCATGTGCTCCGTTAGGAAAAAAAAAAATCCAGATTTCTAGCAGAGATATGAGGTCACAAAGTTTGCCAGGATAGGGAACCCAGGAGGAAGAGCAAATTTAGAATGGAAGATGAGTTTTGAACTAGAGGTGTAATTTCAAGGTCTCTTCAAGATATCCAGGCAAACCTTGAAAGAGAGCTGAGAAGCCAGATTAGGAGTCATCAGAGTGAAGAAAGTCAGTGAAGCCAGCAGACTAGATCGGTATCACCAGGGAAGGTGTGAGGATGAGGGAGGTGGTCATCCAAAGTCACAACTCCCAAGAATACCCACATGTATGAAAAAGGGAGGACTTTCAGGAAGGGAGGGATGAGCAGTATCACAGCTAACAAACACTAGGGCTGACACAGTTCAGTTCTGACCAGGAGGGGCCTGAATGGAAGCAACACGAGAGATCCTCCAGTGGGGTGGAAGCAGGGCTGGAGCTATCAATAGTGGGATAAGGAAGTGTGGCCGCCTGCCTTAAGCAACAGTAGGATCACGAAGGCAGAAGAGGACAAAGGGCGTATTTAGTGAAGCTCTACTGTGGATAGGCAGATGCTCTACTGTGGATAGGCAGAAGCTCTACTGTGGATAGGGCCTCAGCGGCCCTTCGACGGGCTAAGAGTCCGACTACGTACCCTCGAAACGCTCCAAAGAGCCTAGGAAGCCCGACTTCCGGCTTCCTCCAGGGCTCAGGAAAAGCCCCTACCTGCTTGGAAGGCTGATCATGAAGCCGCAAGGCCCGCTTCAAACCAGGGAGTACTCCTACTCGCCCCTTCCTCACCTCGGGCCCCCGCCCTCTTTCTCCCACCCTCATGGTGTCCCCACAACCCCCCGGCATCCCTCGGCCCCGCGCCCCTGCGGCAAAGCCACATCTCCCACCGACCCACTGCCCTGAGGCTGAACAGCTGGGGGGGGGGTCCCTGGCCGGGGGCCCGGCTCTCTCACCATCGCGGGCGCTGGCTGGGCCGGAAAGCGGAAGTACGGAAGTGGCCAGCCCCGCGATGCCTGCCCTTTCGCGAGAAGCGCAGCCGCTGTCTCCGCCCGGACTTCCGGACGGTACCATCTATGCTCTGAGCGGGATAGGGAGCCCTTGCGAACGCCTGGGCCTTCCGGAAGTTTTCCACCTAGGGCTGTCTCGGTATCTTTAAACTGTTGCACTCGAGTCACTACTTAAGCTCCTCCAGGAATGGGAGGAGCTCCCCTTTGTTCCTTCAGGCCTTCTTGTTACCTTTGCCACAGCCTCCCCCCAGGTATGCAATGGTACAGCCCAGCTTCAGATTGGGCACCAAATTAGGACAAGCTGAAGCGGAGGAGCCCTTCGTTTCTTCCGGTTCTGTGCCCCCATCCTTTCTCTCGCCCCTCCTACCCGCAGCTCCTGGGGCTCAGCGGCGCTAACTGCAGCGCCGAGATCTCCGCCGCCAAGCCCCGCCTCCCGCCCTGGGCTGTGCCCTGGGGCTCGCCTGAGGCCGACCACCCGCACCCCACCTCTAGCGGGCCTGCTCGAGGCCCACCTTCTCCCCACCCCCGGCAAACTTCAGTAGGCTCGCCCTCGCTGACTCCCCGCCCCCGCGTCAACTGCAAGGGGCCCGCCCATAGCCAGTTCCGGGGCGGTTGCTCCCATCGACCGGAACTCCCCGCCCCCTCCCGCGGCCCTGGGGCCGTAGGAGGCCGCAGTGAGGAGGTAGAGGGGGCGGGGGTCGCGCTAGGGTGTCCCTAGAGAACGAGGACTCTGAAGGCGGGACATTTGGGCGACCCCCGGGCAGGGCCAGCCATTAAACAGTCCCATTTCTGTGCCAGACACTGAACTGGGCTCTTGACGGGCATCATCTCTTAATCCTCAGAACATCTCAGGGAGGTAGGTACTGTTGTTATCCCCATTTTTCAGATTCAGACTTTTAATGGAGAAACAGACCGAGATTTCTTTTGTTCCCATTTTACAGATGGAAAAACAGAGACTCAAAAAGGTTAAATAACATGTTCAGGGGCACCTAAGTAGAGAATGGTAAAGCCCGGACTTGAACTCGGGTCTGTCTGGCTTACCAGCCCACGTTCTAAACCACTATTAGTGACTAGAGAAGGGAGAAAGGTGGAGTAGGATAAGAAAAGAGGCCAAGAGTCCCAGAGAACATGGTAAGAATGGGGTGCTTGGAACTCAAAGTCTTAGCAGAACCCAAGAGAAATGGAAGGAAAGAGCATCAGAAAGGCAAGGCAATGCATAGTAATATAGCATGGTGATCGGGGTGCAGACTCAATATAGCGGGGTTCAAATTGCATCTTGGAAGCATAGGCACATACCCACCCTTACAGAGTCTCAATTTCTTTCTCTGTAAAAACGAGATCACAACAGTCCTTGTTCATGGTGCTGAGTGAGAAATTAAGTGAGATAAGCTGATAAAGTGCTTTGCGCCTAGCTTGGTACACAGTTAAGTGCCCTGTGAGTAGGAACTGTGCCATCAATTTTGTCAGTAAGGGACTGAAGCCTGGCTTGCTTGAGGCTGTCCCTGGAGGTAAGAAGCCCTTGGGCTTTTCTCAAACCACTTTGTCTGCCATCAATGGCCCTGTCCTCTCCAGCCCCACAGGATCCCCATATCCTGGGCCATGAGTGAGTTGAAAGACTGCCCCTTGCAGTTCCATGACTTCAAGTCTGTGGATCACCTGAAGGTCTGTCCCCGCTACACGGCAGTGCTGGCGCGCTCCGAGGATGATGGCATCGGCATCGAGGAGCTGGACACCCTGCAGCTGGAGCTTGAGACCCTGCTGTCTTCTGCCAGCCGGCGCCTGCGTGTGCTTGAGGCCGAAACCCAGGTGATACCCCAGAGAGGGGCCATCACCAGAGATGGACTGCAACAAGTTATGGGATGGGTCATTGAGTTAGCTCCATATGCTGAGACCTGGGATACAGGGGTTTGTGGGGAGAGGGAGAGAGACCCAAACTGGGTTTGCATGACACAAAAAATAACAAGAATATGCATGATCCCCTTAAATTGCAAGATTTCTAATTCAGTACACTTCTATTGGCATCCCCCCCACCCATCCCTCATTATGTTCTGGGTTCTACACTAGTCATTAGAGAAAGGTAATTAGGACAGTTTTGGCTGTCAAGGAGCTTGCCAACTAGGAAAGGGAGAAAGTCAGGTGCATACCAGGTGATGTGATGTTGTGGTTAGGAGTCCTAGGGAACTGGAATGGGGAGACCTGGATTTGAATCCTGGCATAAGCACTTGCTAGCATTGCTGTTTCCTAGCTATATGACTTTGAGAAAGTTTTCTCATATCTCTGAGTATCGGTTTCCCTATCTGCAAAGTGGGGTGAATAATAGGACCTACCTTAGTGCTTTTGTGAGGATTAAGAGAGAATTTTTGCAAAAACAACCCAATGCCAGACACTAAGTAAGCACTTCAGGTGTTACTTATTTACTACTCTGATTACTTTATTCACTGCATAAAGATGCCTTGAGCCTTGTGTGCCAGGCGCTATGCTGTATCCTGCAAAATAGAGATGGTTAAGGTGGGCTTTTTGGTCTTCAGTAGCTTATGGTCTAGTTGAAGAGACAAGGTGCGATGGTCATTCCAGTGTGACCAAACAGCATGACTGGGTGCACAATGGAGGTGTGAAGTGCCAGAGACTTGTAGAGGAAGGAGGTGCCAACTGGACCTAAAAGGATGAATGGCATTAACTTGTCCCTGGGAATCCATGGAAGCTCCTTGAGGAAGGCTATGACTCAAGTTGTATTTTAGCATCTAAGAACCTGGGTAACTGATTCAGAGAAGGCATCTCAGTGGTGGTGACATTGAAGTGAAGGTTTGCTGGGAGGACTCTTCTGTTAAACAGTATGTGACTGGCATGGGTGATAAAGAAGTGAATCAAGAGTACAGATGAACAAGTGAATGAGATGATAAGTATATGAATAAAGTCCTAAGAGGCCAGGTACAGAAAATGAGCTGAATTTTGAAGGATGAGTAAGAGTTTACTAGGTAAAAAGAGGATAGGGAAAGACCCAGGAGACTCCTTAGATTCTAGATCCTAATTTATTCAGTAGAGGAAAGAGATATTCTGTGTTTTCCCTTCTCCCCCTCAGTGACAGTTTCTGTAAATTTCAGATCCTCACCGATTGGCAGGATAAGAAAGGTGACCGGCGATTCCTGAAGCTGGGTCGAGACCATGAACTTGGAGCTCCTCCGAAACATGGAAAGCCCAAGAAGCAGAAACTGGAAGGGAAGGCAGGACATGGGCCGGGCCCTGGCCCAGGACGGCCCAAATCCAAAAACCTTCAGCCCAAGATCCAGGAATATGAATTCACTGATGACCCTATTGACGTGCCACGGATCCCCAAAAATGATGCTCCCAACAGGTTCTGGGCTAGAGAGCATAGAAGGGGGCCTCAAGGTTCTGGTGGTGGAAGCGCTGGTGGGGCAGGGGCACCCACTGAGGATCTGCTTCTCCCTGCAGGTTCTGGGCTTCAGTGGAGCCCTACTGTGCTGACATCACCAGCGAGGAGGTCCGCACACTTGAGGAGCTACTGAAGCCCCCAGAAGATGAGGCTGAGCATTACAAGGTAGAAACTCTGGGCCTTGATAGACATGATGCAGAACAAGAGAGTTCAGAGGTGGCTGAGAATTAAAGCTACTAAAGCCATGCGTCATCTTCCTTCCCCTACCCTGTCCAGCCTCCTATCTGCTCCATCAGTGTATCCAGACACCCAGGTCCAAACTCAGCTTTCTGTGTGCGCTGCCTCTCCTCTACCCGAGCCAGATGTCACCACGCCCTCAAGCTTAAGTGAAGTGTGCCCGTGTTCCTTTATCTCTGTCCCTTTGCTTTGGTCCAAGCCTTCATCAGCTTCTATACAAACAGCCCCTTAACTCTGTTCCTGCTTTGAGGCCTCTGGAGGAACCTTTCTTCTTTAAGATGTAAAGCTTGGGCCAGGTGCAGTGGCTCATGCCTGCAATCCTAGCACTTTGGGAGGCCAGGGCAGGCAGATGGCCTGAGCTCAGAAATTCGAGACCAGCCTGGGCAACATGGTGAAACCCCATCTCTACTAAAATACAAAAAATTAGCCAGGCATGGCGGTGTGCACCTGTAGTCCCAGCTACTTGGGAGGCTGAGTCAGGAGACTTTCTTGGACCCGGGAGGTGGAAGTTGCAGTGAACTGAGATCACGCCACTGCACTCCAGCCTAGGCAACAGAGCAAGACTCCGTCTTTAAAAATAAATAAATAAATAAAAAAGAAAGTCAGCTCACACCTGTAATCCCAATACTTTGGGAGGCTGTGGCAGGCAGATCACCTGAGGTCAAGAATTCAAGACCAGCCTGACCAGCATGGTGAAATGCTGTGTCTACTAAAAATACAAAAATTAGCTGGGCATGGTAGCGTGCATCTATAATCCCAGCTACTCGGGAGACTGAACCAGGAAAACCACCTGAATCGGGGAGTCATAGGTTGCAATGAACCAAGATCGTGCCACTGTATTCTAGCCTGGGTGACAGAACGAGATTCCACTTCAAAAAAAAAAAAAATTAAGAAGATATAAAACTCTATGTTTTAGGCCGGGCGCGGTGGCTCAAGCCTGTAATCCCAGCACTTTGGGAGGCCGAGACGGGCGGATCATGAGGTCAGGAGATCAAGACCATCCTGGCTAACATGGTGAAACCCCGTCTCTACTAAAATACAAAAAACTAGCCGGGCGACCTGGCGGGCGCCTGTAGTCCCAGCTACTTGGGAGGCTGAGGCAGGAGAATGGCGTGAACCCGGGAGGCGGAGCTTGCAGTGAGCTGAGATCCGGCCACTGCACTCCAGCCTGGGCGACAGAGCAAGACTCCGTCTCAAAAAAAAATAAATAAAAATAAAAAAATAAGTGGTAAACAAATGGGACAGGTAAATCATGTGTTGCTTTTAAAATCCCCGGTGCTGCCACTGAGCGGCGTAGGGGAGTCAGCCAGGAATATACCTGGTGGTGCTGCCTTTGTGGTGCCCTCTGGCCACTTAGCTCTCCTGCTGGTCCACACATAAAGGCAGTAACTCAAGACCCCTTGCACCTGAAAGGCTTTGCACACCCCATCCCCACTTTGCACTTACAAGACCAGAAGTAGACCCCACTTTCCCTGCTCTAGACCTAAAAAGTATTCCCCCTCCTCCACCTGGTAGATGCCTCATCTCTGCCGTAGAGTCTCCACCTTATCTCAGAGGCTGGAAGACCAAAGGAAGCTGGTTTTGCTGCTGGAGAGTTTCCAACTGTCCANAAAAAAAAAAAAAAAAAAAAAAAAAAACTCTATGTTTTAATGATGAAAATAAATAAAACATGCTCCATTAAAGAATATTTAGAAAATACAGAAAAATGTTGAGGGAGAATACTCCCATAGGTCAGCTGTCATCAGATGTGCTCATGACATGGCGCTGCATCTAGGCCTCTCTTCATCCCGTTATCTACAGGATCAAGTCCACGCATCCCAGTCCTTGATGGCACAGCTCCAGTGCCCCTCTCCATTTTCCTCAGCCATACCCTTCTTCATTGCTGTATTGACCAGTCCCACCAAGTACCTTGCCGTCATTCCAGGACACCACAGCCTCCTTGCTGGTCTCTGGGCCCCTCTGGCAAGCTCTTCTCTCCCTCTTCTCTCCTTGATAGACTTGACTCACCCTCCAAGGCCCTGATCTCATGTTACCTCCACCAAAGCACCCTTTCAGATTCCCCAGCAGAAAGTTAGTCTCTCCTTTGTGCTGCCACAACACTCTGATCTATCTCTTTCACTTCACTTACCTGACTTTTTAAAAATTTATTTGAAAAAGAGTTCATACAGACAGCAGTTAATTCAAGCCATATAAAAGGTAATTCCCTCTAACTCCTGACCTGAAGGCTCCTGATTCTCTCGAGAGGCAATTGATGTGACCTGAGACAATCCGTGTATGTAGAGTATTCTGCACCTTCTATCTTGGGAATTGTTTCAGATTGGCTTCTGTGTGTGTGTCTTAGTCCTTTTTGGACCTGTCTCCCTTATTAGAATGTAAAGCAGAGGTTTTATCTTCTTTATACTTTCTTACCTATATCTGCCACTGGGCCTGGCCTTGGACTAGGAACTTGAGAGAGAGATAAGACAGGTAAGTGAATGAATGAATGATTGAAGCATGGCTGGCCAGTGCTTACCCACTCAGGGTTGGGTGCCATCTTTTCCACAGATCCCACCCCTGGGGAAGCACTACTCCCAGCGTTGGGCCCAGGAGGACCTGCTAGAGGAGCAGAAGGATGGGGCCCGGGCAGCAGCCGTGGCTGACAAGAAGAAAGGCCTCATGGGGCCACTGACTGAACTAGACACTAAAGGTAGGCCTCTCACCTCCCTGCCAACCCCAGGTCAGGACTTGAGTTCCAGAACTTCACCCCACCTGCCCTCCTTTCCTATGCCCACTTAGATGTGGATGCCCTGCTGAAGAAGTCTGAGGCCCAGCATGAACAGCCGGAAGATGGATGCCCCTTTGGTGCCCTGACGCAGCGCCTCCTGCAGGCCCTGGTGGAGGTGAGCACCCTAACCCAAAACAGGAACCACATTTACTTTGTGTTTTAATGTGTTATATTTATTTTTTATTGGAATATATCATACATTTATTAGGTTGGTACAAAAATAATTAGGTTGCTGCAAAAGTAAAAACTTGGACTAATATATAGCAAAAGATTGGGAATAATACATAACTTTTGCACCAACCTAACAGAAAAGTGCACAGATCATAAATGTACAATTTTCACAAATGAGCTTGTATTAGCAGCCTGGAGATTACAAAATGAAACACTACTATATCCTAGAAGCCCCTCTCGTGCCCCTGTTTTTCTCCAACTTCCCCCAAAGATAGCCTCTACTCCACAATTAACTTTTGCTAAGCATCTGTTGGAGGGGCTTTATACACATCCTCCCACTGGAGGCTAGGACAGTGGTTAACCCTGTGTTACAGATAAGAAGATTAGCGGCTCAGAAAAGGGAATTGTTCACTTGAGGTCTCACACAGCAGGATTCAAACCCCTACTTCGGGGTCCCTGTCTTTATACCTGCTGGTTGACCTTAGACACACCCTCATACTCTTTCACCTCATTGAGACTCAGTTTTCTTTTCTGGCTCAAACACAATAGTTTCTCTCATGTAACAGTCTTGGGTACGTGTTCCAGGTTATCTAAGGTAGGGGAAGGGGCAGGTCTCTACCTCATATCATCAGACAGGAACCCCAGCTGACGGTGGCCTTGCAGTCTGCACAAGGTCACTGTGGGCATAATTGTCACTCCAGTCCCACAGAATAAAAGCAAGGAGGAGTGTGTGAAGGAAACTTTTTGGGCCATGCCTAGCTGTGGCTCTTATTTCCCCTGGAGAGAATCTGTCACATGACCATACCTGCCTGCAAGGGAGCCTGGGAAATGTAGTGCAGCTGGACAGGCATTGCCTAGCTGCCATGGAGGAAAGGAGAGTGGCGTTCGGACAGCTAGCACCTCTGCCACAGCAGGCCTAGCACAGTGCCTGGTGCGTTGCAGGCACTTCACCAACCTTAGCTGTTCATTACCATCATTGAGTGTTAATCATTTCTCTTCTGTGTTCCTTTTTCATCATATCAGTACAAAAATGGATTTCTAGAATAATCAAAGCAGTTTGGGATCAGTATGGGAAGGCTTCCCAGAGTAGGTGGGATAGGAAAGATAAAAGGATATTTCTGGTGTTTGAAGACTGTCAGTGTAGGTCAGAAAGGAGCAGGAAAGTAGAACAGCTCTTTTTCCTTCCACCCATTTCTGTGGTCTTCTAGGAAAATATTATTTCCCCTATGGAGGATTCTCCTATTCCTGACATGTCTGGGAAAGAATCAGGGGCTGACGGGGCAAGCACCTCCCCTCGCAATCAGAATAAGCCCTTCAGGTGAGTGGTGTCCTATCCACAACCCACAGTCTGGCGCCCACTTCTGTTGGCTTCTCTCCATCTCAACCTGGGGAGTTCCTCATCAATAAGAGGCTGGGGACAGTTAGGTGAAGCCCAATAGCAGTCTCAAGTGTGAGTGCTGGCCCAGTGTGTCTGCATGCACAGACTGAGTGCAGGGTTGTTCAGCACAGAACTGTTCATACCATAAATAAACCAAATGTCTCGCTGAAGGGGAGTGGTTGGCTAAATTGGCATAACTCCATATGATGAAATAACTTGCAACTATTAATCAGATAGCTGCAAGTACAGAGAAATACAGGTAAATGATGTGAAAAGATGTAAATTATAGAGTGCCAAGTGGGGAAAATGTTAGTTGTAGCCCAGTATAGATACATATTTTTATAATCTTATTTTTACTTAAAATGTATTTCTTTTTTTTTTTTTTTTTTTTTTTGAGACAGAGTCTCACGCTTGTCATTTAGGTTGGAGTGCAATGGCGCAATCTTGGCTCACTGCAATCTCCGCCTCCCAGATTCAAGCGATTCTCCTGCCTCAGCCTCCAAGTAGCCGGGATTACAGGTGCCTGCCAACATGCCAGGCTAATTTTTGTATTTTTAGTAGAGATGGGGTTTCACCATGTTGGCCAAGCTGCTCTTGAACTCCTGACCTCAGGTGATCCTCCCACCTCGGCCTTCCAAAGTGCTGGGATTACAGGCATGAGCCACCATGTCTGGCCTACTTAAAATATATTTTAAAATATATTTAAATACGTGCACATAGGGGAAAAACCTGGACTAATATGTAGTAAAAGATTGGGAATAATATATAACAAAATCTGGAATATATATAATAACATATAACAAAATAATAGTGATTCTCTCTGGGTTGTTGGCATAACAGGCTTTTCCATATTTTTTGGATAGTGGATACATACGTTGCTTGTGTTTAAAAACCAGACCAGATGTGTCTGTCCTTCCCTTTGTATCTGGATAGACACAGAGGGGGTGCCCAAAGGGAAAGGCAGGTTTTCACTGAGCTTGGGAAGCCCTGGGAACCTCCAAGGTGGGCCCTCCTCCAAGCTGGCTCTTGAGTCTGACAAGGGCCTGCCTCCCCCTGCAGTGTGCCGCATACTAAGTCCCTGGAGAGCCGCATCAAGGAGGAGCTAATTGCCCAGGGCCTTTTGGAGTCTGAGGACCGCCCGGCAGAGGACTCCGAGGATGAGGTCCTTGCTGAGCTGCGCAAACGGCAGGCGGAGCTGAAGGCACTTAGTGCCCACAACCGCACCAAGAAGCACGACCTGCTGAGGTGAGTGTGAGCAGGATGCACAGTCCCGCGGGTGGCCTTGGAGGCTGTGGCCACAGCTGGTCACCTTCCAGGGGTTTTACAACAAGCTTTCCAAGCCTGGCTGGCCTCTAAATCGCCTGGAGAGCCTCGAAACAGCAGTGGCCAGTCCACCGGGTATGTGTCAAACAAATTCTAATTCCACAGAGTGGGGCTCAGGCACCTGTGACTGATAGATCGATTGATTTGATTTGATTTGGTTTGGTTTTTTAATTGTGGTAAAGGCATAATGTAAAATGTATCCCCATGGGAGGCTGAGGCAGGAGAAACACTTGAACCTGGGAGGCAGAGGTTGCAGTGAGCCAAGACAACCATTGCACTCCAGCCTGGGCAACAAGAGTGAAACTGCGTCTCAGAAAAAAAGAAAAGAAAAGAAAATTTACCCTTCTTAACCATTTTTTTTTTTTTTTTT
>NW_016807142.1:163130-166136 GCF_001698545.2 Rhinopithecus bieti | reverse complement strand
AAAAAAAAAAAAAAAGACATCTCACTATGTTCCTCAGACTGGTCTCGAACTCCTGGGCTCAAGTGATCCTCCTGCCTTGGGCTCCCAAAGTGCTGGGACTGCAGATGTGAACCACGATGTGCAGCCAAGACTTTATTCTTTTAGAGCAGTTTTAAGTTCACAACAAAATTGAGAGAAAGGTACAGAGAATTCCCGTATACCCCCTGTCCCCACATGTGCACAGCCTCCCCCATGATCAACATGAGTTAATATTTTTTTCAGGAGCTTAAAATAGTGCCATATAAGTACAGGTCAGTAACTGCTTTTTGGTCACGACTGTATGACAAAATCCACAAGCATGCCAGCCTGGGCTGGTGGGTAGGCTTAGTCTTGAAGGGGGGGCGGGGGCGCTCTCTGGAGGTGGGCTGACCGTGGTACCTGGCTGGCTGGTCCCCACAGGCTGGCAAAGGAGGAGGTGAGCCGGCAGGAGCTGAGGCAGCGGGTGCGCATGGCTGACAACGAGGTCATGGACGCCTTTCGCAAGATCATGGCTGCCCGGCAGAAGAAGCGGACTCCCACCAAGAAAGAAAAGGACCAGGCCTGGAAGACTCTGAAGGAGCGCGAGAGCATCCTGAAGCTGCTGGATGGGTAGCCTTCACCCCTGCCTCAGGCTGATTATCTGGCCTCGGGGAGGGGAAGGGAGGCCCACTTCCTTCTTTGCGCACAGGAAGCATTGGCCTGTGGCTGTCCCTCAAATGGTGACAGTCTCTAGAGGACCGTGGCCCTTCCCCTGAGGTCTTTTGGCCTAGCTCTGTACAGCCAGGACACAGGAAGCCCTGCTGGGCTGGCCTGAGGCCTAGTCTCTGCTTGGTCCCTAAGATGGGGCTGGAGGGGACTTCGTTTCCTGGTCTTCCTCTTCCCCATTTACCATCCCCACTCCCTAACCCCTACCCTTGTTTCCCCTTCAAGGACTTCTCCCTTGTGGTTTTGTAAAGTGCAAACTTAAGAATAAAGTGACTGCTGTGGTTTTTCAAAAAAAGCATCCAGTCTTTGAATGTCTGTAACGGTGGGGTAAAGGAACCAGTGTGGGTGGTAAGGTTTGTAGGGGGTATGCTTGGTGGCTCTCAGCCCGTGGCCACTAACCCATGGCATTCAGTCAGGGAGAACTGAGTACCTCTTTCTGAGTACCTCTTTCTGAGGATACTTGTGGCTGCAGGTAAGAATGCCCTCCAGCTCAAAGTGGATTCATAATAAGGAAATGTGTTGGTTGCAGGCTTGGCAGTCCTGGGACAGGGTGGCCTTCATGGTTAGCCAATCTAGCAATTCTTCAGGGTCATCAAGGGTCCAGGTTCCTTAGGGGTCGCTACACTGCCCTCCACAGTGTCAACCTCTGCCTAAGGTGAGGCCTTCTCTGGCTGTAGTGTGGCAGTGGAGCAGTTGAGGCCAGATGCTTCCTCATTTACATCCAACACAGCAGGGAGCGGGAGCCAGTGGGCTTCCATGGCCCACCTACAGGAGCAAGAAGCCTTTTCCCAGATACCATCATGTTTCAGTGGCCCAAACTCAGTCTCACATGCCCATTCCTCAGTCACTGTGGCAAGGGAGACTGTAATGGGTTTATGCCAGTCAGAGTGGAGTTTGCTACTCCATCAAGGTGGTGGGGAGAGAGTAAAACCCAACAAGATCTGAGTAGGAAGCGGGGGAAGTGAATGCTGGATAGGCCACCAACAACAACCCTTCCACACCTGGGGCAGGAAGCTTGGCCTGAGGGACACAGATGAATTAATATGCTTTGGTACCTGCCTCAAGTTGTTCCAAGACTGGTCTCAAAGAATCAGCGAATAATTTGCAATTTACTGTGGGAAGGTTGAGGTCCATGCAGGGGAGAAGGGAGGGTAAGGTTCCCTAAGGAAGTGACCTATGAACTGAGCCATAAAGAAGGAGGGCGAACATGGCCGACATTCTCGTACACCCAGCACCTCTCTGTTGGAGAAATGTCCCTTCCCCATCACACATGGCTCTTATCTGACTGCCAAACTAGGGTGGACACATGACCCCAGCTTGGCCAGTGAAGGAGTGGCCTGCCCCTCCACACCTGTGGGTGTTTCTGGTTAGGTGGAACAAGAGACTTGAGAAAAGAAATGAGACACAGAGACAAAGTATAGAGAAAGAAAAAGTGGGCCCAGGGGACCGGCGCTCAGCATACAGAAGACCCACGCCAGCACGGTCTCTGAGTTCCCTTTGTATTTATTGATAATGATCTTTACCATCTTAGAAAAAAGGGAAGTAGGATAATAGGATCACCGTAGGGAGAAAGTCAGCAGTAAGACATATGAGTAACGATCTCTGTGACATAAGTTTAAGGAAAAGTGCTGTGCCTTGATATGCATGTGCAAACATCTTCATAAACCCTTTTAGTGCATAGAGAGCAGCATTGCACTAGCAAGTCCCACCTTTCGCCCTAAGGCGGTTTTCTCCTTTCTCAGTAAACAGAACATACAATCGGGTTTTACACCGAGATGTTCCATTGCCCAGGGACGGGCAGGAGACAGATGCTTTTCTTTATCTCAACTGCCAAGAGGCTTCTTTCCTCTTACACTAGTCCTCCTCAGCACAGACCCTTCACGGGTGTCAGGCTGGGGGGCGATCAGGTCTTTCTCTTCCCACGATGTCATATTTCAGACTATCACATGGGGAGAAACCTTGGACAATACCTAGCTTTCCTAGGCAGAGGTCCCTGCGACCTTTGGCAGTGTACGTGTCCCTGGGTATTTGAGATTAAGAGAATGGTGATGACTTTTAACCAGCAAGCTGCCTTCAGGCACTTGTTTAACAAAGGACACCCTGCACAGCCCAAAATCCTTTAAACCTTGAGTCACCACAGCACATGTCTCTTGCAAGGACAAGGTTGGGGGTAGGGTCACAGATTAACAGCATCTCAAATACAGAACAAAATGGAGTCTCTTATGTCTACTTCTTTCTATATAGACACAGTAACAGGCTGATCTCTCTTTCTTTTCCCCACAG
>NW_016807142.1:101941-159564 GCF_001698545.2 Rhinopithecus bieti | reverse complement strand
GATCTCAGCTCACTGCAAACTCCGCCTCCCGGGTTTACGCCATTCTCCTGCCTCAGCCTCCCGAGTAGCTGGGACTACAGGCGCCCACCACCTCGCCCGGCTAGTTTTTTGTATTTTTTTAGTAGAGACGGGGTTTCACTGTGTTAGCCAGGATGGTCTCGATCTCCTGACCTCGTGATCCGCCCGCCTCGGCCTCCCAAAGTGCTGGGATTACAGGCTTGAGCCACCGCGCCGGCCCACATGGTGATTTCTTATCAAAACTTTTAATCAAAAGCTCAGGACATATTGTTTTTTGTTTTGTTTTTCTGGGTTTTTTTTGAGACAGGGTCTTGCTCTGTCACCCAGGCTGGAGTGCAGTGGCACAATCTAAATCACTGCAAACTCCGCCTTCCAGGTTCAAGTGATTCTCCTGCCTCAACCTCCTAAGTAGCTGCGGTTACAGGCGTGCGCCACCACGCCCAGCTAATTTTTGTATTTTTAGTAGAGACAAGGTCTCACCATGTTGGCCAGGCTGGTCTCGAACTCCTGGGCTCAAGTGATGCACCTGCCTTGGCCTCCCAAAGTGCTGGGATTATAGGCGTGAGCCCAGCAAAAAAAAAAAAAAAAAAAAAAAAAAAAAAAAAAAAAAAAAAATTCTTCAAACATCTTGGAGTATATAGCCTTGTCCTAATTTAGGATTACTTCTCCGAAACTGATTGCCAGAAGAAAAGTCCCTGAGTCAAAAGACCTCGACATTATTTAAGCCTTTGATGCATATTGCCAAATTGCTTTCCAAAGGATCTTTAGCAAATCAATTTCCCACCAGAACATAGGACTATTCATTCCTCACATCAACATCAGCCTTCAGTGTTACCAGCTTTTTAAACTTCAAATTTGAAAGCCTGCAAATGACCTTTTACTTTGTTTCTTTTTTTTTGTATTACTAGTGAGATACAAAATGTCCTTTGTTTATTGTGTTTTATCTGTATCCTTTGACCATTTATTGGGTTCTTACTGTTTGTTATCAATTCTGTGTGTTGTTTATATAATAAGAATATTAAGCCATTGTCTATAAAACATTTCCCCAGTCTGAAGTTTTTGCCTTTCATTGTTGCCTACCATTTCGGAGTAGGGTAGGGTTTTCACTTTTGAAAGAAAAAAAAAAAAAAAAAAAAAAAAGTAATAGGCTGGGTGCGGTGGCTCATGCCTGTAATCCCAGCACTTTGGGAGGCTGAGGCGAGTGGATCACCTGAGGTCAGCAGTTCGAGACCAGCCTGATCAACATGGTGAAACCCCATCTCTACTAAAAATACAAAAATTAGTTGGGCATGCTGGTTCACGCCTGTAGTCCCAGCTACTTGGGAGGCTGAGGCAGGAGAATTGCTTGAACCCGGGAGGTGGAGGTTGCAGTGAGGCGAGGTGGCACCATTGCACTCCAGCCTGGGCAACAGAGGGAGACTCTGTCTCAAAAAAAAAAAAAGAAGAAGAAGAAGAAGAAGAAGTTGAACAAGTCCTCAAAAGGACAGAGGTCATCTTATCACCCAGGGGGTGTTGTCATCAAGATGAACAGGAATTTGTGGTAAAAGAACCCCTAGCTCAGTGGGTGTGCTTGGCAGGTATAGGGGAGAGTGGGGGCTCAGCCCTGAGCAGGAAATGTATTTTTCCATGAACTACGGAGTCTGAGATACTGAGATTTGGAAGAGGGATCCCTTAACCCCTCGTCCCTGGCCAAATCAAGTCCTGTCTCTGAGCCTCAGTTTACACTGAGTCTAGCTCTTATGTTTTGAATAGTGTTCTAGGCACTTCATGTCATTATCTCATAGAATTCTCAGAACTCTGAGTCAATCATCAATATTATCATGTTCCTGAGTAAGGAACTGAGGTTCCGAGAGGCAAAGCTTGATCAAATCAGTTAGACTCCAAAGCCTTTCTAGGAACCTCAGCTATCTTCCTCTCTCATCTGTAAAACTGGCATAATAAATTGGCCAGGTGCAGTGGCTCATGCCTGTAATTCCAGCACTTTGGGTAGCTGATTGGGGAGGATTGCTTGAGCCCAGGAGTTTGAGACCAGCCTGGGCAATATGGTGAGACCTCCCATCTCTACAAGAAATAAAAAAGTTAGCCAGGTGCAGTGGCATGCACCGGCAGTCCCATCTACATGGGAGGCTGAGGTAGAAGGATGACTTGAGCCCAGGAGTTTGAGGTTGCAGTGGGCCATGATCATGCCATCGCACTCCAGCCTGGGTGACAGAGCAAGACCCTGTCTTTAACTCCAGCCTGGGTGACAGAGCAAGACCCTGTCTTTAAAAAAAAAAAAAGAAAAGGGCCGGGCGCGGTGGCTCAGCCTGTAATCCCAGCACTTTGAGAGGCTGAGACGGGCGGATCACGAGGTCAGGAGATCGAGATCATCCTGGCGAACACGGTGAAACCCCGTCTCTACTAAAAAATACAAAAAACTAGCCGGGTGAGGTGGCGGGCGCCTGTAGTCCCAGCCACTCGGGAGGCTGAGGCAGGAGAATGGCGTGAACCTGGGAGGCGGAGCTTGCAGTGAGCTGAGATCCGGCCACTGCACTCCAGCCTGGGCGACTCCGTCTCAAAAAAAAAAAAAAAAAAAGGAAGAAAGAAAGAAAGAGAAAGAAAGAAAAAAAAGGGAAATGAGTTGGGCGTAAGCACTGTTCTCTCCCCATCTGCATGCAGCTGGACAATGCAGGAATTCAGGAGTAGGGAGTGGCACTTGGGGATCCTTGGAGGTGGAGTGGGGTCCCAAGCACCGTGCCTCCACTGGCTGCCCTCAGTCCAGCCCCATCCCCAATTCCTGCGAGTTGCTCCCTCTGCCACCCGCACCAAATTTCTTCGCAAGGAAGGCCTTGCGCAAGTCAACCTTTGGCCCCCTGCCTGCCGTCCTAGTTGCGGACTCTGTCCCCCACCTCCCCTAACCCGGCCCCTGGAGCCCGGCCAGTCACGTGATATATCGGTCCTTTTTGGCCTGTTTCCTTTAGGATCCCGATTTAACTTCCTCCTCCCCACTTCCCTCTGCCCCCAATACCTCCGGGCACCACCGTCCGCTCTGAGGAGCAAGCTTGCAGAGGAACCTGGGCCTCAGTCTTCCCACCTGTCAAGTGGGGCCCCCACCCCACACCGCCTTCGCTCTCTTCATTGCCTAGTCTTGCCCGGTCTTTTCCCACTCCCTCACTCCCCCGACTCCCACCAGACTCCCATGCAGTTCCGAGGACTTGTTTCTCTCAGGGCACAGGAGGAGTGGGAGAGGCGAAGGGCGACAGAGCCCTAAGGGAGGTCGCAGAACTGGTCTGAAAGAGAACCCACCAGGCCACAGGGTGAGTTTGGCCGGCCTCTAGCTTCAGACAGACGGGGTTCAAATCCTGCTTTGCTTCCGACCACCTGCTGATTTGAAAATCATCTCTCTGGGCCTCAGTTGTCCCCTCTGTGAAATGGAGCCCCGCTTAAGACCAAGGGCGGGAAGCGTCTAGCAGGAGATCTCTGACCAGAACCAGGGAGGTGGCCTCCACCCGTGCCCCTTCCCAACCCTGGAGCTGCGCCTCGCCTCCCAATCCCGGGTCCCTCCGCCGCAGGCTCCTCCTCCACTGACATCAGAGCCGCAGGCGGGCGGAGAGAGCCACCGAGCCCAGCCGAGCCCCAGCCCCAGCCCCAGCCCCAGCGAGAGAGCGGGAGGGTGGCCCAGGCGCGCAGCGGTGAGGACCGCGGCCAGAGCTCGGCGCCAACCACCGCGGGCCTCCCAGCCAGCCCCGCGGCGGGGCAGCCGCAGGTACAGCCGGCCCACCCACCCCTGCACCCCTGGGCGCTGCGGGGGTGCGGTAGGAGCCCCTAGCCTCTGGGTATCCTTTCCCAAGGAGTGGCCACTGGGCACCCTCCCGGGCGGGCTGGATCCTGAAGGGCAGGCAGGACCCTGAGGGGCAGGCAGGGCTGGGCCTTTCTCCTCCACCTCTGCCCCAGGCCCAGCAGGTGCCAGGCAGGCCCATGGGACACTGATTGGGTAATAGAGAAGGGGGACTGTGTGAGCGCCTTCAGCTGGGCCTGACTGTGGAAGGGCGTGGGCATTTGGAGGTATCCATGGGGGCAGGGGGGGGCTTGTGGAGTGTACAGTCTTAGGACAGGCGTGTGGGTCAGACATGGGTAGGGGATCTGGGAATCTGTGTTTTTTGTTCCAGAGGGGTGTCCACGTGTTTTGTGTGCTGGTATTTGACTCTCAGGGTCTTAAGTCAGAGTTAGGAGGGGGTGTACAATTGTGTATTGAGGATGTTTGGAGTTAGGTGTGTAAGGAGTTGGGGTTTGGTTTGGAATATAGGAGCTTCCAGGGGATGGGGTAGAGGAGCTGGAGGGTGTAGGGTACGTCTGGTATATGAGGGTGTATGTGCATTTGGGTGTAATCTTGTGTGGGTGTGGGTGGATGTGTGTTTTGGGGTGTAAGAGGGAGCTGGGTGAGAGATGTTTGGATGGACAGGCAGGTGTCCGGGTGTAGGGCTGTCTGGGGCACTGTGTGGTGTGGACATGTGTGCTGATGTCTGAGAGTACATGTATGATCAGGTGTCCCAGGATCTGGATACGAGGCATACTGGATCTGGGAGGCAGGTGTTTGAGTTCAGGGCTGTGGAGGGGGCTTGGCGTGGCGTGTCTGCTAGAGGGTTGTGTGTGGATCTCTGACGGTTGTATTTGGTAGGTCTCCATGTGGGTTTCAGACTTTGCCTCTAGAGCTCAAGTCGCCTTTCCTAGAAGATTCTGCCCCTGGGATGGGTGGGCAGGGTCCCCTGCGAAAAAGGTCCTGTTCCAGGAGTGGAATCTCACATCAGAGGCCCTAGTCAGGGCACCGCTCCTCATTCTCCCTTAGAGAAGAAGAGAGAAGGAAAGTACTCTCCCTGAGGTCACAAAGCATGCTGGGCTCTATTTTGGCCTCATCCTCTGTGGATGGGTTGGGAGGCTTTTTTTGAATGGGGCCCATTCTGGCTTCATATTGGAAGTACCAGCCAAGGCCATTCCATGGGCTTTGCCCTCAGCAACCTTAGCTGGGGGCCCCAGGCCAGGTGTCATTTGGGCCTCTGGAGCCAGCCTCTACCTAACTCCAACCTCAGTCTCCCCATTCTTCATCTGATAAATGGGAGAGAACTCCCACCCTCTCCTGCTGGATGAGACAGACTTCAGCAGGGGAAGGGCCAGGCTGGATAGGGTTAGATGGGGCCAGGAAGGGACAGAGTAAGTAGGACCACTTCTCAGGCTCCCAGGACCCAGATGGGGAGTCAGGAGGGAGAGGTCTGGGGAGCTCCAGCTGTGGCTGTTGTTGCTGTGGGAACAGTGCAGAAAGAGCTATTTAAAAACGTGGCTGAGATATTGCTGGAAGCACAGGCAGCGGGCCGGGGGTGGGGGTGGGGAGGAGGAGGGAGAGGAGACACCCCAGCAATCCCCAGGGTGGGGTGGGGACATCACCAGTTCTGGGAACAGGGGGATCCTCCAGGCTTCTACCAGCTGATCTGGGGGTTTATCTGTTGTACTGCCAGAGGTCAGGGTTTCCCTAGGTGCTTGGATTTGGAGAGGGGGAAAACTGGGAAGTGAACTAGAATAAATGAATGAATGAATGCATGACTTTGTTAAATAAAGAATTTTGCTGCCACTGTGAAAGGTTTTTCTCTAGGCACGAGAATTTGCCGAATGTTGAATAAACAAATGAATGTTTGTTGAATGATTTTGTCAAATGATGAATCAAGGATGAATAAATGCAGGTTGAATGACTGAATGGGGCCTGTAGCAAATTCCCAGACAGAAGGCTGGGCTCTGCTAAGTCTCCTCCTTCCATTCTCCTTGCAGGAGCCCTGGCTGTGGCCGGGGGGCAGTGGGCCATGCCGGGGGCAGTGGAAGGCCCCAAGTGGAAGCAGGCAGAAGACATTAGGGACATTTACGACTTCCGAGACGTTCTGGGCACGTGAGTCCAGGGCAGGATTGGGTGCTGGATAGCTGGGGGAGGCTGAGTCCAGGGTGGTGCTTCCTCTGGTCAATTAATGCTTCCTGTTTCCCATAGCCCAGGCCCCGTGGCAGCACTATCTAGGGCCTAAACTGTCCCCAGCTTTTCACTTCTGGATGACAATGGGTGGGACAGGGCCTGCTCTTCCAATAGTCCTGGGTTCTTGAAGAGAAAGAAGTTGGGAGAATGAAGGTGCCAGTCAGTCCATCTAACTTGCTGCCAAGAGCTAGGCGTTCTGGCCTAGGTTTGGGAACTGAGGCTGGGGATGGCTCTGTTCTTGGTGCTGGGAATGCAGAAATAACTCAAACCTGGTCTCTGTCCTTCAAGTTGATCCCAGACATGTGTAAGAGACAGACCCACAGAAAATGATAACAGGGTGTGTGCTGTGCTCCAATTAAGGTTGGGATTGAGGGCTCTGTGGAGCCCAGAGAGAGCTGTGCCTTCTGCCTGGGGGGAAACTTCCTGGAGAATGGGGCATTAGAGCTGGGGAGTGAAGGATGGGTAGGTGTGCACCTGTCAGAGAGGAAGAAGGGCATTCCAGGCAGAAGGAATAACATAAACAAAGGCTTAGAGGCATGGTTCTATGTGGAAAGAGGCAGAGTGTGGTGGAGCTTAAAATCAGAGGCTGGGGGAAGAGTGGGAAAAAAGGCTGGAGATGAAAGTGGAACAGTTTGTGTAGGGTCTTGGAAGCCAGGTCAGGGAGGCTGGATATTGTTCCATAGGCCACCGGGAGACACTTAAGACTTTGGCAGGTGTGCAATTCAGGACAGTCACTCTGGCCACAGCTTGGAGGGTAAACTGGAGAAGGACAGGACTGGAAACCAGTGATGAGGTTACTAGAGTAACTATCCCTGAGGATTGAAATTTCACCATGAGGGATGCCTTTCTTTGACTTACGACTTCTTATTCTCCCAGAGAAAGCAAACAGATGTGGAAACAATACCCTAGTAAATCCTCCTTAATCAGTTAACTTTAGTTAAATGAGTTTATTTGTTCCTTTTTAAGAGCTTGTTCTAAAGCACTGCTTCTTAAAGTTCAATGAGCATACAAATCACCTGAGGATTTTATTAAACTGCAGATTCTGATTTAGTAAATCTGGGGCAGGGCCTAAAGTTTTGCATTTCTTTTCTTTTTTTTTGACATAGGATCCAAAGCAGTAGAGATTTTGCATTTCTAAAAAAGTTCCCAGGTGATGCTGATGGTTCTTTAAGGTGTTAAATTAGCCATGACTCAAATTAGCAGAAAAAGGGATGAACCAACTGCACACAAAATCAAAAAGCTCAGGGGTAGACTTCAGGCATGGCTGCATCCAGAGGGCCACATAATGTTATCAGGAAATGTCTTTGGCCATTTCTCAGGTTGGACTTCCTTTGTGTTAATTTCATTCCCAAGCAGGCTGTCCCCAAGTGGTGACAAAGATGATCGTCATTAGCTCCAGACTTACATCCTACCAGCTCAGCAGCAGCCTCATTCTCAAAGTGCTAGGAATCTGGCTTGCATCACATGACCAATTACTGTGGCCAGGGGAGAGACTACTTTGGCCAGGCCTGGGTCATGTGACCACCTCTGGAGCCAGGGGATAGATGAGTGACTAGGAAAGGGTCATCCACATCCCTGGTCCAGTAGTGGTCACAGAAGCCATGGGGAATGGAGGAGAGGCTGGAGGGAAGCTGGGGTTCCAGTTCTTCACCTTATGAATCCCCTCTCCCCATAGGGGGGCCTTCTCGGAGGTGATCCTGGCAGAAGATAAAAGGACGCAGAAGCTGGTGGCCATCAAATGCATTGCCAAGAAGGCCCTGGAGGGCAAGGAAGGCAGCATGGAGAATGAGATTGCTGTCCTGCACAAGTGCGTGGGCCACAGCCTTTCCCTGCCCCAAGCTGACCCTGCCTTGACCCTCCCATTCTCCTCCTTCCCTGCTTTGGACAAAACATTTAAACTCTCTAAGCCTTAAATTGCTCATTCATAAAATGGGGATCACAATTTCCACTTGGCAGGGTTGTGGGGAACATCAGAAGTCCTTTATTTCAAGTGCCTGGCACAAAAGCTAACATGACAGATGTGATGGAGATGCCAGGGCTTAGTAACAGGGGTTTAACTGTTCAATCAGGTGTAAAGATCCATCCTGAACATGGCTTGGACCCACATATCTCAGTTGGTGTTGTCTCTGGACCTACCTCAAGTTCCCCTAACATATTAAAGCCACTCAGCAAGTTTAAAAATGACTGTCTGCTAACCCCCTGACTAAATCCACAACCAGCTGGTCTATGAATTGCTCATGCTGGTATGAAACCTTCTGTCCTCACTGGAAAACTTACAGAGAATCACTGCTAATCTCTCCCCTGAGCTTCCAACCACCCTGGGCAGATAATGGTTTTTTTTTTTTTTTTTTTTTTTGAGATGGAATCTCACTTTGTTGCCCCGGCTGGAATGCAGTGACAAAAATCTTGGCTCACTGCAATCTCTGCCTCTTGGGTTCAAGCTATTCTCTTGCCTCAGCCTCCCTAGTAGCTGGGATTACAGGCACCTGCCACCACGCCCGGCCAATTTTGTATTTTTAGTAGAGATAGGGTTTCACTATGTTGGCCAGGCTGGTCTCGAACTCCTGGCCTCAGGTGATCCACCTGCCTCGGCCTCCCAAAGTGCTAGGCATGAGCCACCGCACCCAACTCCTGGGCAGAGCATTTCTACTGAGACCCAGAGAAGACAAGGGATTTGTATACAGTCACATGGAAAGTCTGTAGCAGAGCTAAACCTTCCTCATCATCGAGATCAGTTATCATCTGACCAACACGGAGAAACCCTGTCTCTACTAAAAATACAAAATCAGCTGGGCGTGGTGGCACATGCCTGTAATCCCAGCTACTTGGGAGGCTGAGGCAGCAAAATTGCTTAAATCCAAGAGTGGAGGTTGCGGTGAGCTGAGATCACGCCATTCATTGCACTCCTGCCTGGGCAACAAGAGCAAACCTCTGTCTCAAAAAAAAAAAAAAAAAAAAAAAAAAAAAAAGGCCAGGTGTGGTGGCTCACGCCTGTAATCCTAGCACTTTGCGAGGCTGAAGCAGGTGGATTGCCTGAGGTGGGGAGTTCCAGATCAGCCTGACCAACATGGAGAAACTACGTCTCTACTAAAAATACAAAATTAGCCAGGCGTGGTGGTGCATGCCTGTAATCCCAGCTACTTGAGAGGCTGAGAAAGAAGAATCCCTTGAACCCAGGAGGCAGAAGTTGCGATGAGCCAAGATCATGCCGTTGCACTCCAGCCTGGGCAACACGGCAGCTGGGCTACAAGAGTAAAACTCCGTCTCAAAACAAAAAACAAAAAACAAAAAAAAAGAAAAAATCAATTACCATTACTGTTTCACTTACAAGNACAAAATTAGCCAGGCGTGGTGGTGCATGCCTGTAATCCCAGCTACTTGAGAGGCTGAGAAAGAAGAATCCCTTGAACCCAGGAGGCAGAAGTTGCGATGAGCCAAGATCATGCCGTTGCACTCCAGCCTGGGCAACACGGCAGCTGGGCTACAAGAGTAAAACTCCGTCTCAAAAACAAAAAACAAAAAACAAAAAAAAAGAAAAAATCAATTACCATTACTGTTTCACTTACAAGTTTTTTTTTTCATTTTTTTTTTTTTTTTTTTGAGACGGAGTCTCGCTCTGTCACCCAGGCTGGAGTGCAGTGGCGCAATCTCTGCTCACTGCAAGCTCTGCCTCCTGGGTTCACGCCATTCTCCTGCCTCAGCCTCCTGAGTAGCTGGGAGTACAGGCGCCTGCCACCACGCCCGGCTAATATTTTTGTATTTTTAGTAGAGCCAGGGTTTCACTGTGTTCACTAGGATGGTCTTGATCTCCTGACCTCGTGATCCACCTGCCTCAGCCTCCCAAAGTGCCGGGATTACAGGCGTGAGCCACTGTGCCCAGCCCACTTATGAGTATTTACTGTGTGCCACGCGCTGTGCCAAGCACCTTACCTGCATGATCTCACATGATCCTCACTCCAACTCTTTGAGGGAAGTACTGCCATTGGCTTTATTTTATAGATGAAGAAACTGAGGCTCAGAGAGGATACATTAAATCTAGCACCTACCCTGTACCAGGTGCTGGAGGAACAGTGGCATGCAAGACAAAGCCTCTGGATTCGGGGAGCATATGTCTGGTAGGGGAGGCTGACAAACATGTAAACAAAGAAAATTATTTTATTTTTCATTGTTTTGAGATGGAGTTTTGCTCTTGTTGCCCAGGCTGGAGTGCAATGGCATGATCTCAGCTCACTGCAACCTCAGTTTCCCAGGTTTAAGCAATTCTCCTGCCTCAGCCTCACAAGTAGCTAGGATTACAGGCATGTGCCACCGTGCCCAGCTAATTTTTGTATTTTTAGTAAAGATGGGGTTTCACCATGTTGGCCAGGCTGGTCTCAAACTCCTGACCTCAAGTGATCCGCCTGCCTCGGCCACCCAAAGTGCTGGGATTACAGGCGTGGGCCTCCGTGCCCAGTCAGAAAACTAACAGGCATGTTATCAGGCTGGGTGCAGTGGCTCACTGGTAAAAAGATCAGCACCCATATAGCATGTGACAGGGGCAGGATTTGGACCCTGGTTTGTGTATGCCAGAGCCCAGTGTTTATCCCTCTGCTCTCTCACCTTCTAAGAAATAGTAATAAACCATGGTAAGCCAGCTTTTCCCTTTGGGGCCTACATCCTTGGTTTGTCCTACCCAGGTTTGCAGGTACCTGGTCGGGGGTAGCTGTCCTGAGCTCTAAACCACTGCTTTTTTTTTTTTTTCTTTTGAGACAGGGTGTTACTCTGTTGTCCAGGCTGGAGTGCAGTGGCTATTCACAGGTGCAATCATAACAGACTGCAGCTTCGAACTGCTGGGGCCAAGTGATCCTCCTGCCTCAGCCTCCCAAGTTTAAGTAGCCTGGACTACAGGTGCACACCGCCATGCCTGGCTAAACCACCTCATTTCTCCTTTCAGGATCAAGCACCCCAACATTGTAGCCCTGGATGACATCTATGAGAGTGGGGGCCACCTCTACCTCATCATGCAGCTGTGAGTGGCCCACTTCCGCCCACCCCCACACACCTCTCCCTGCCGTCCCAACCCTCTTTGCCAGACTGCCCTATCCCTGCTGCAGGGTGTCGGGTGGGGAACTCTTTGACCGTATTGTGGAGAAAGGCTTCTACACGGAGCGGGACGCCAGCCGCCTCATCTTCCAGGTGCTGGATGCTGTGAAATACCTACATGACCTGGGCATTGTACACCGGGATCTCAAGGTGGGGCTCGAGGGGGTGTGGTGAGCTGGGGTACCCAGGGGTGGGGCCTTTGCAAACCCCAAACTGTTCGACCTTGGGCAACTTTCACCCCCTCACTGAGCCTTGGATTTCCATCTACAAAGTGGATCTTGTAACTCTTAAACTGCCTCCTCCTATTCTAGTCCAGATACTCAAAAGAACACAAGTGAATTGTGCTGGCATTTTATCCAAATAACATTTTATGTATTTTTCTGATTTAAAAAAAAAAAATCTGACCAGGCATGGTGGCTCACGCCTGTAATCCCAGCACTTCAGGAGGCAGAGACGGGCGGATCACCTGAGGTCAGGAGTTCGAGACCAGCCTGGCAAAACCCTGTCTCTGCCAAAAATACAAAAATTAGCCGGGCATGGTGGCGGGTGCCATCCCAGCTACTAGGGAGGCTGAGGCAGGAGAATCACTTGAACCCAGGAGGCGGAGGTTGCATAAGCTGAGACTGTGCCATTGCACTCCAGCCTGGGCGACAGAGCGAGACTCCATCTCAAAACATAAAATAAATAAATAAATAAATAAAAACAAAAAATCCTATTCCCCTTTTGTAGAAAACTTGGATGGGACAGCAAAACACAAAGAAAAAAGCCAGAAATCCCTGAAATCCTGTTCCTCAGAAATAGCGATGGGGCTCACATTTAGCAGTACATCTCAATCTGGTCTAAGAGAAGGGCACGTGTCTGGCTTTGAATTCTGGCCCTGCTACTCCCTAACTGTGGGTTCTTGGGTGAGTCACTTTGCCTCCGAAGGCATCAGTTTCCTCATCTGTTAGGTGGGATTATTCAGACTGGCCTAGCAGGGACGCAGTGAGGATGACATGAAATCAAGCACTAATCCAGGGTCTGACATAAAGTAGGCATTCAAACATTTCTTTAGGGCTTTACAGTGCACATCTGAGGTTTATAGAAAGTTGCCTCCCACACCATCTTGGGCCTTGTCCTTCCTGGAATTTTTGGCCTTCTTGAGAACTTTCTTGATTTTCTTATGGCAGCCATGAAGCCACAGTGGCTTTTGGGGGATCCATTATTTCTCAGAAGGTGCTTGGAGAGGCAGAAGGTTCTACTAGCCTCTAACCATCTCTGATTGCCCCTTCCCTTCCCTCCTGCCCTTCAAGCCAGAGAATCTGCTGTACTATAGCCTGGATGAAGACTCCAAAATAATGATCTCCGACTTTGGCCTCTCCAAGATGGAGGACCCGGGCAGTGTGCTCTCCACCGCCTGCGGAACTCCGGGATACGTGGGTGCGGAGGGCCCTGGGTTGGGGCTGTGATGGTGGGGGGAACCAGGAGCTGAAGGGCAGAGATTTGTCACCACCATGTCCTCTTCCCTCCACAGCCCCTGAGGTCCTGGCCCAGAAGCCCTACAGCAAGGCTGTGGATTGCTGGTCCATAGGTGTCATCGCCTACATCCTGTAAGTGGTGCTTGGCCATGGTAGGCTATGGCTCCAGAGTTTGTCCTCTGGCCTGCTTTCCTCTCTTCCTCCCTCTGCCCGCCCTCCCTCTGCTTCCCTTCCCTTCTTCTTTTCCCTTCTTCCCTTCCTTCCACCAATCAATTAGGAATATTACTTCATTCAATAGATACTATGTTTCAAGCACTGTGCCAAGCAAGCACTGGAGTAAATTTAGCACAGAACAAACCAGACAAAAGTGCCTGCCCTCAGGGAGCTTACTCTCTTTCTAGTAGGGAAGACAATCAACAAGTAAATAAATCTACAAAATAACATCAGGTGATAAAAATACATACTGTGGAGAAAAACCAAGCAGGAATAGGGAGACAGGGGTGATGCCATTTCAGTAGGGAGGTCAGGGAAGGGCTCGCTGTGGAGGGGATGTCCAAGTGGTGAGGGAGCCAGACATTGGAGGTGTGAGGAAAGAGTAGCATAGGCAGAGGCAACGGCAAGTGCAAAGGCCCTGAGGAGGGCAAGATGGCGGTACATTCAAGAACAGAAAGGACAACATAACTAGAACGGGAGTGAGCAGACAGGGCTGGTAGAGTTTATAAAGGGGGAACTCCTTCCGTGGGTCCTGCCTGACCCGAGACTGCCCCAGTGCTCCACCCTGGAGTCAATGGGTGCACCTGAAAGTGGAAATGAGGATAAGTTTCTCCCTGCCCAGGCTCTGCGGTTATCCCCCCTTCTATGATGAGAATGATGCCAAACTCTTTGAACAGATTTTGAAGGCCGAGTACGAATTTGACTCTCCTTACTGGGACGACATCTCTGACTCCGGTATTTGGGGCTTTGCCTTTTTCCCCTGGGCCCCGCCTCTGGTCCCTCCCTCACCTGCTTTGGGGGCGGTCTCCCTCCTGCCTTCCTTCTGTCGGATTCTCCAGCGCCACACTAAGAGCTGTCCTCAAGACCAGACACCCTACCCCGGGTACTTCCTTCTGCTTGGCTCCCAGAGTGAGAAACTAGGCATTCATTTGTTCAATCTTCAAACACAGTCTATTTGAAAATATCTCTTCCCTATTGACTTCCTGATGTCTAAAACACCACCATAAACATTTTCATCCTCCTTTTGTGCCCCCTATTAAGAAGCAAACCTGTGAAGCTACTATCATTAATCAGTGTGAATGCACTGAAATTAGTCAAGAACAACTTTTTCTTTTTTTTTTTTTTTGAGACAGAGTCTCGCTTTGTTGCCCAGGCTGGAGTGCAGTAGCACAATCTCGGCTCACTGCAACCTCTGCCTCCCAGGTTCAAGCAATTCTCTGCCTCAGCCTCCCAAGTAGCTGGGATTACAGGCACCCACCACCAAGCCTGGCTAATTTTTTTGTATTTTTAGTAGAAACGAGGTTTCACCATCTTGGCCAGGCTGGTCTTGAACTCCTGACCTTGTGATCCACCTGCCTCGGCCTCCCAAAGTGCTGGGATCACAGGCGTGAGCCACTGTGCCCGGCCTCATGTTTTTCTTGAGACAGGAAAGAGCTGGAAGGCATGGGGTGGGAGGCTCTGAAGAAGAATACAGGTTGGGTGGGGTGCGGCATGGTCTGATTTGGCCTCTGTTTTGTTTTGATGCTGGGTCAGACCTAAGGGAGTGCATATGCTCTTGGGGAGTACACAGGCACTACCATGCTGTCATTATCTTTGCTTTTGTCTTGGGGGTTTAGCCAAAGATTTCATCCGGCACTTGATGGAGAAGGACCCAGAGAAAAGATTCACCTGTGAGCAGGCCTTGCAGCACCCATGGTGAGAATTCACACAAGCTGTGAGGTGGGGTGGGATTTGGGGCCCTCAGGTCCGCCTCTGCCCTCATAGGCAACCCACCACATAACCCCATCCTAGGATTGCAGGAGATACGGCTCTAGATAAGAATATCCACCAGTCGGTGAGTGAGCAGATCAAGAAGAACTTTGCCAAGAGCAAATGGAAGGTGAGTCCATATCCCTAGTTCTGGACCCAGCCTCCCCAGGACTCCTCCCCATCCCTACCCAGGCTCAGCTCGCACAGCACCTAGCACCAAGTTGGGCACAAAGTAACTGCTTAGGGATCCTTACTGAAGGACTTTATTCATTCATTCAACACTCCCAACACCTTCTCTATTCCAGAGAGGGTCCCTCACCTCCAAATCTAGAGGGAGAAGTCTGTAATTCTTCAGGAGTCATCTGATCCAGCCTATGGGGGTCCGGGAAAGGTTATAAAGGTGGTGATGACTTGACAGAGCTGTCAGTTAAGTAGGAATTAGCGAGGCATAGCATAAAAATATCTACAGCCATTCTGGGAAGTGCAAGTGCTAAGCCTGGCCAGACTGGAGGGGCTGAGGGGACTGAGAGGCAGGAGCCCAATTTGGAGAAGCAGGTAGGGGCCAGGCCTCTTAGGGCCTCAGATTCCACAGAGGAGCACCAACTTGATCCTGAGGGCACTGAGGAGCCCCAGAAGAATCTTAGGCAAGCATCTGCTACATAGAAAGGGCTCTCAGGGCCAGGCATGGTGGCTCACACCTGTAATCCCAGCACTCTGGGAGGCCGAGGTGGTCGGATCACCTGAGGTCAGGAGTTCAAGACCAGCCTGGCCAACATGGCAAAACCCTGTCTCTACTAAAAATACAAGAATTAGCCACACATGGTGGTGCGTGCCTGTAATCCCAGCTACTCGGGGGGCTGAGGTAGGAGAATTACTTGAACCTCGGAGATGGGGGTTGCAGTGAGCTGAGATCGTGCCACTGCACTCCAGCCTGGGCGACAAAGTGAGACTCCACCTCAAAAAAAATAAAGAGCTCTCAGGATGCAGAGAATGGCATGGAATAAAGACTGGGTGACCCATTAGGAGGCTGTGGCAGAGATACAGGCAGGAGAGGGTAAGGGTTTGGACCACAGTAGTATCAACAGGGGTAGAGAACAGTGGTTGATCCAGGAGTCATTTAGGAGGTGAAACTGACAAGACATAATGATGCAATGGATGTTGGGGGAAAGAGATGTCAAGGGCTGGCCCAAGATTGTGGCTGGGAACAGAGTGGACGGTGGTGGTACCATGACTGAGATGGTGATCACAGGGACAGAAACATGTTTTGTGGGGATGGTTTTAGTTTTGGACATGGTGAATTTGAGGGGTATGTGGGACACCTAGGTGATGTTGAATAGAGACACACCTGGGCAAGTTACTTCAGCTTTCTGTGCCTCTGTTTCCTCCTTTGAAAATTATATTAATAGTACCTACCTCAAAGACTTTCATGAAGATTAAATGAATTACTATGTAAAGTGCTTAGAGCAGTACCTGGCATACAGTGCTACAGTGTTTGCTATTACATATTAATATGAATTATAGTTATGTTTCTATTTATATATATATACACATACATTTAACATATGTGCATGTGTGTGTGTGTGAATATATAATAAAGCCTTGTAGAGGTTTTTGGGGGCCTTTAGGGGAATCAATAAAATAACTCCTGAATGAAAATAACAGAACAATTGCAAGAATCCCACTGCACTCCTGCCCCATGACTTGACTATCTCAAAAGTCCTTTCTCCCCTCTCCCTACAGCAAGCCTTCAATGCCACGGCTGTGGTGCGGCACATGAGGAAACTGCAGCTAGGCACCAGCCAGGAGGGGCAGGGGCAGACGGCGAGCCACGGAGAGCTGCTGACACCAGTGGCTGGGGGTGAGGAGCAGATTCTGCAGAATGGCATGGGTGGTCCACAAAGAGGCACCTGGGCTGAAGTGGAGGCCCTGCCCCTCCAGCCAGCTCTGTTCTCTCTTCCCATGCAGGGCCGGCAACTGGCTGTTGCTGTCGAGACTGCTGCGTAGAGCCGGGCCCAGAACTGTCCCCCACACTGCCCCACCAGCTCTAGGGCCCTGGACCTTGGGTCAGGATCCCCTGCGTGGGAGGGCTTGGGGGCAGTCTGCTCCCCTTCCCTCCCTGAACCGGGAGTTTCTCTGCCCTGTCCCCTCCTCACCTGCTTCCCTACCACTCCTCACTGCATTTTCCATACAAATATTTCTATTTTATTGTTCCTTCTTGTAATAAAGGGAAGAAGATAAAACCATCCTTAGTGCTGTCTCCCCAATAGCCCCAGCCCACCTTGTTGTGCAAACTGACTGCTTGATTTGGGGGTGCCTGGCCCTTGAGGTGGTCACAGGGAGGCCCCTCCCCAACATGAGACTGGGTGGGGATGGGGAGAGAGAAGTGGGGAATGGAGGGGAAGGGGCTTGGGGAATTCCTTTGTCCAGGGTGCCCCATCTAGACTTCCAGCCCTTTGGAACCCTTTCTGCGCTTTGCTGGTGGCTCCTGAGCACGGCGGGATTGGTGCAGGTCGGCACTGAACAGCACCTGTATGAGGGTGGAGTCGGTGTGGGGAGGAGGGTACACTGGGGTCAGGGCTGGTGGGACTAGTGACAGTGCTGGGAGGTGGAAGAGTCCTTGGGAACAGGGCCGAAGGCAATGAGAGTCCACTGGGGTTGGGACAGGGGTGGCTGGAGAGTCCTTTAGGGCCACCTGGGGCAGTGGTGGTGGAAGAGTCGGCTGGGTCAGGGCTGGAGGAGAAGTCCTATGGGGTCTGGGCTGGAGGAGAGGAAACCAAGGTACACTCACCGCTTGGGCCCAGCCAGCATAAGGTCCCCACAGGCTCCGGAAAAAGTTTCCTAAATCAGAAGTGATGAGACTAAATTATCTGACCCCTTCTGTGACCCATCAACAGAGGTAGGGTATGAGAGAGAGATGACTAAGAGAGAGAGAGGTTTCTACCATACCAGCCCACTGCCAGCCCCTGCAGCCCACTTTCCTCACCCAGTTCCTTGTTGCTCTGGGGGCTTGGTCCCTTCGCCTGGGACGTGGTAGGGTGCCAGCTGTAGTCACGTTGGGCAATCTGCCATACATGGACATCCACGGGCACAGCCTGGGGCTTGTCTAGGGCCATCAGGCAGATGCAGTCAGCCACCTTTGACAGACACAGAGAATGAGCCCTTGTGGAAGAAGGGCAGCATCCGGCCAGCTTCTTGCTTATAACCCCAAAGCCAGCTGCTTTCTCCTTCACTCTGGGGTTACTGTTGTTCTATATTCGCAATCAACAGATACTATCTATGAATATGCTTTTTTTTTTTGAGATGGAGTCTCACTCTGTTGCCCAGGCTGGAGTGCACTGGTGGAATCTCGGCTCACGGCAACCTCTGCCTCCCAGGTTCAAGCAATTCTCGTACTTCAGCCTCTCAAGTACTGGGACTACAGGCATGCACCACCAAGTGTGGCTAATTTTTGTGTTTTTAGTAGAGATGGGGTTTCACCATGTTGGCCAGCCTGGTCTCGAACTCCTGACCTAAAGTGATCCGCCCACCTTGGCCTCCCAAAGTGCTAGGATTACAGGCATGAGCCACCGTGCCCAGCCTATGAATACACTGAAATTGCTGTAGTAAGAGCTGCTACCAGGTTCTTATAACCTGGGAAGAAGGTATTACCACACCCATGTTGCAGACAAGAAAACTGAGGCTCTGAAAGGTGAAGTGACCTGGCCAAAGTCACATGGCTGGGGAACAGGCAGAAACAATATTTAATGTTAGGCTGTAGTCCAAAGCCCATCAAAAAAAATTCTTTAAGCAAAAATTCATTTTTTAAACTACAGAGAAGTATGAAGGAAAAAAAAGGCTGGGTGCGGTGGCTTACACCTGTAATCCCAGCACTTTGTGAGGTCGAGGTAGGTGGATCACGAGGTCAGATCGAGACCATCCTGGTCCAACATGGCGAAACCTCGTCTCTACTAAAAATACAAAAATTAGCTGGGTGTGGTGGCTCATGTCTGTAATCCCAGCTACTCGAGAGATTGAGGCAGGAGAATCGCTTGAACCCAGGAGGCGGAGGCTGCAGTGAGCCGAGATTGTGCCACTGCACTTCAGCCTGGCGACAAAGCAAAACTCTGTCTCCAAAAAAAAAAAAAAAGATGCCTAATTTCCAATCATCTTATTGCCAGTTAACCCTATTGACATCAAGCAAAAAGTTTTGTCAGTACATGTAATTTTATGAAAGGAACAAAATGTGGCTAGGAGCAGTGGCTCATCCCTGTAATTCCAGCACTTTGGGAGGGCAAAGCAGGAACATTGCTAGAGGGCAAGAGTTTAAGACCAGCCTAGGCAACATTGTTAAGAGCCTGTTTCTACCAAAACAAACAAACAAAAAAGGAAAAGGAGAAATATATTCCCATTTGTCTCTCCCAAGGAAACTATTCAGTTTCCTGCAATTTCCTTCTGGAAGTTGCTGCATATATATAGCAGCATATATGTGTTGCATCTGAACAAATAGTCTTTCTAGAAATTCATTCAAAGGGCTATATCCTTTCCATTCTTTCTGCACTCTGCGTTTTTCTCTCATAAAACATCTACTTATATCCTTTCTCCTTCCTGCTCTGCCTCCAGAAGCCAAGGCTCCACCCAGCTCCCAGGCTTGGTTCATTTCCTGCTGTCCTCTTAAGTGTCAGTGGAGAGGGTAGCTCCTACCCCCTGGGGCCTCACCTTGGTGCCCACTCCCGGCAGGGTGCAGAGGGCCTTGTGGGCCTCCTCATAAGAGGCCTCTCGTAGCTGCTGCAGCCAGGCTAGCCCGCCCTGTTCTTCCAGGATGGCTCGGGCACTGGCACTCACATAGCGGGCACGGTAGCCCAGGCCCAGCTTCCTGAGATGAGCCTCCACCTCTGGCCCTGTGGGGAGTGAGGAGGAGAGCAGGCATCAGGGATCTTCAAGTTATTCCTGTCCTTGGGCTAGTGAGCTCTCCACCTCACAAGAGTGCTTTTCCTAAGTACCCCTCCTACCTCCCCACCCTCTATAGGATAGTGGACACTTTTATGTGGAAGGGAAAGGGTTAAGGCCTGGATCCTGTCCCTCTACACATGTTTTCTGAGCACCTACTATGAATTGGCCCCTGGAGCCCAAGTCTAGTTCAGGGACTGAGGACTTGTTGCCCTGGAGGAGTTCCCCAACCGAGTTCCTTAATCTTTCCAAAAGAGTGTTCATACTCATGATCTAAAAAAATAACCACAGTATAGCAAGAGCTTCTATGATTAAGTGCTAGCCATCAAGCACTGGCAACACACTTCAGATATATTATCATGCTTACTTTTCCTAAGAACCCCACTGACAGTACTGCTGTTTTCCCATTTTACAGGTGGAGAAAATGAGGGCTTAGAAGAGGTTAACTTACTTAAAGGACATGGGGGAGATAAGATCTTGCACCTAGGTCTGGGACACCAAGACCTGTGGTTTTCCTTTTTTTTTTTTTTTTTTTTTTTTTTGACACAGGATCTTGCTCTGTCACCCAGGCTGGAATGCAGTGGCACAATCTCAGTTCACTACAGCCTCAACCTCCTAGGCTCAAGCGATCCTCCCACCTCAGCTTCCTGAGTAGCTGAGACTACAGGCTTGTGCCACCATGCCTGGCTAATTTTGTTTATTTTTTGTAGAGATGAAGTCTCACTATGTTGCCCAGGCTGGTCTCAAACTCCTGGGCTCAAGCCATCCTCCCACCTTGGGCTCCCAAAGTGCTGAAATTATAGGCATGAGCTACCACACTTGGCTAACGCCGTGCTCTTAACCCATTACAGGACACTGCCTCATGATTGCTTTATTCACCCACAAAGTCCTTCTAGATAGAATCTGTTATTCCCATTCTACAAACAAGCTAAGAGAAGCCAGGAGAGGTGAATGACTTTCTTCAGGTCTGATGACTAAGCCAGGAGCTGAGACTCAAGAACAGGTTTCTTTTTTTTTTTTTGAGACGGAGTCTCACTCTGTTGCCCAGGCTGGAGTGCAGTGGCGTGATCTCGGCTCACTGCAAGCTTTGCCTCCCGGGTTCACGCCATTCTCCTGCCTCAGCCTCCAGAGTAGCTGGGACTAAAGGCGCCTGCCATCATGCCCAGCTATTTTTTTGTATTTTTAGTAGAGATGGGGTTTCACTGTGTTAGCCAGGATAGTCTCGATCTCCTAACCTCGTCATCCGCCCGCCTCGGCCTCCCAAAGTGCTGGGATTACAGGCGTGAGCCACCGTGTTCGGCCAGGTTTCTTTTCTTTTTTTTTTTTTTTTTCCTTTTCTTTGAGACGGAGTCTCGCCCTGTTGCCCAAGCTGGAGTGCAATGACATGATCTCGGCTCACTGCAACCTCTGCTTCCCAGGTTCAAGTGATTCTCCCGCCTCAGCCTCCTGAGAGGCTGGGATTACAGGCACCCGCCACCACGCCCAGCTAATTTTTAGTAGAGACGGGGTTTCACCAGGTTGGCCAGTCTGATCTTTAACTCCTGACCTCAGGTGATCCACCCGCCTCGGCCTCCCAAAGTGCTGGGATTACTGGTGTGAGCCACTGTGCCCGGCCCAGGTTTCTTTTTGTTTGTTTGAGATGGAACCTCGCTCTGTCACCAGGCTGGAGTGCAGTGGCGTGATCTTGGTTCGCTAGAGCCTCCTGCTCCCAGGTTTAAGCAATTCTCCTGCCTCACCCCCCGGGTAGCTGGGATTACAGGTGCCTGCCATCACGCCCAGCTAATTTTTGTATTTTTAGTAGAGATGGCGTTTCACCATGTTGGCCGGGCTGGTCTTGAACTCCTGACCTCAGATGATCTGCCTGCCTTGACCACCCAAAGTGTTGGGATTACAGGCGTGAGCCACCTCACCCGGCCAGGAATGGGTTTCTAAGCACCAAAAACATTCTCCTGTTTTGAGGCAGTCTGTCTCTTTGCTATGCAGTTCCCAAGCACTTGTACTAGCTTGCGCTAGGTGCAGTATGTATATTCCTTTATTCAACCCTCGTGACAACTCCAATCATAGCATAGGTAGGTGCTATTATTATTCTGTTTCACAGATGAAGAAACTTTAGTACAGAGACGCTAAATAATGTGCCCAAGTGAGAGTTGGGGTTCAGAACCAGGCATGGGTCTGTCCCCAGAATGCATGCTCTTAACCCCAAACTACTGTACACTGTATACAGATGTTTTTCTGATGAGGCATTGAACCCACTAGGCAAAAAGCACAGACCAGTGAGGTGCATTTTAGGGATGCATAGGGAGGATGAGTAACTGGAATTGATCAGACCAGGCAGGGCAGTTCTGGATGGGGGAAGTGTTTGGTAAGGCAGGAAGCCTTGAGATGATAACCGGGGAAAAATGAACAGATCTTGAAAGCTGAAGGAGGCCTGGGGGCAGGAGACCCACCTACTCACCAGCCAGGGCCTGCAGGCTGGGGAAGCCATGGTAGGTGACATCATCAAGCTGGATGAGCCGAGGTCCAAATGCCTGGCACAGCCGTTCCACCATGCCAGTGATGCGGGCGATATTGTTGTTGGAGGAACAGATAAAAGAGAAAAGGCATTCGATGGGGTCTTGTCGCAGCAGTCGCACACCTGGAGACCAGAAATGCAGGAGGTAGGAGAGGTACCTGCTGTTGGGTGTGGCCTCTTCCCACCCACAGGTCAGATCCTAGGTACCAAAACTCCAGGAAGATCCCACGAGAATGAGAGTCAGCACCATTAGAGAAAGCAACACCAGACCTCTCATTCCTCATAGCATCTTGTAAGGGCTGAGTTACCATCCCACTCCACAGATACAGAGACCACAATGTAAGCTCCATGAGGACCGGCATTTGGGTCCGTTTTGTTCATTGGTGTATCCCCAGTCACACAGCAGATGCTTTGTATATATTTACAGAATGAATGAAATCACTTGCCCTAGGTCACACAACCACGAATGGCCTCAAAATCCTTGTCACTTCACTATGGTGATTAGCAGGATAATAATAATGATAACAATAATTACTATGTGCCTGGCATTATTCTAAGCACTTTACATGTATTAGTTCCTTAAATCCTCATAAAAGCCTCTGAAGTAGATATAATCCCCATTTTACAGGTGGTAAAACTGAGTCATAGAGAAGTAACTTATGTCCAAGAACCCTAACCCCAGCCCAGGTCCTGTACTCACCTTGGAATTTCTGAGCCACCTCTTGGAAGTGGGAGTCCACGGAACCCCAGTGGTGATACAGTTGAGCCAGGGTGACATCTAGCTGGAAGTACTTGCGCACGGCCTCCAGCTCGTCTGGTGTGGGCCTGCCAGGCTGGCTCTTGTCTCCTCGGTACACAGTGCAGTGGAGCTGCTCCTCAGTCTGAGTCAGTGTCCATACTTGATCCGCTAGTACACCACTCCAGTGTGCAGGACTTTGCTCCCTCCACCTAAGCCCCAGGCACACGACAACCCTGGCACTCAATTTCCTTTCTTGCACCCTTTGGGGTCCCTCCCATCCTACAATCGCTCCATGTACAAAACTGATACAAGTAAAAGTGCTATCTTCCAGTCTGGGCAACATAGTGAAACCTCACCTCTACAAAAAATACAAAAATTTAGCCGGGCATGGCACACACCTGTATTCCCAGCTACTCGGGAGGCTGCGCCCGGGGGTCGAGGCTGGAATGGGCCTCTGCATTCCTACCTGGGCAATAGAGTGAGACCCTGTCTCAAAAAAAGAAAAACAAGTACTATTGTCTTCTGCATCGGTTATACCGCTAAATCCTTACAATATGACTGCACAGACATATTAAAGGGAACAGCCTGGCCACCCGTGCTTGTTTCCTCTTTTGTACCCCGGGGTTTCTTCCATCACCCCCCAAATTCCTTTGTACCCCAGGCAGGGCAGTGCTGAGGCGGCAGGAGCCAGTCCCAGGGGACGGGCTTCCCAGGCGCAGTCACTCACCGGAAGGACTGTCCAGAAGGCAGAACCAGGTCCAGGCGCAGCTCAGAGCGAGGGCACGGGATAGAGGCCCACAGGGTAGGAGCGGAGGCTAGAGTACGATGCCCCATGCGCCTGGGGAGAAGCGCGCGGGCCGGCATTTCCACGGCAGGCACCGCCCACAGCAGCCCCGCCCACCCAGAACCAGGCCTAGTCGGCGCCCAAAGACCCCGCCCAGACAAGGACCACGCCCCTTAAGGCCTCGCCCACAGGGTCTTGATTAACGACCTTCCTCGTTTCACTTAATTCCTCCACCTCCTGCATGCCTCGCCCTTTGCGGGTCATCAAAGACCCGCTTCGTGCCCCAATCCTCCGGCTTTCCTGAGGTGTAGGTCCCGCCCCCTCCTTCCGACTTATCCTCTCCCGCCCCCAGAGCCTCTGGGCGCGCACAGCTGTGTTCTTCTGAGTTCTCCAGTGGCCGACCACGCCACCACCGGAAGTAGTGCTCAAGCACCGCGTATTTGACTTAGAGGTAGCCAATCCGAGGAGGAGGTGGGAGGTGCCAATGAGAAATCAGGGTGGGCGGGCCGTTCCGAGGCGCCCGCGCGGTTGGCGCGCACTGGGCTGTCTGCCCGCTGTTGGCCTTTCCCCCACCGGGATTGTCTGCACTCGGGGAGCTAACGCGTTCCATCCGGGCGCCCCGCGGTTCCTCAGGGCTGTCCGTCTTCAAAGCCACGTCCTTTCCCAGCCTGTCCTCCGAGAGCCGTTGTCCCCCGAGCCTCTCCAGTCTTAGGCGTTCGCCCTCCTTGGGCCTCCTCCCACGAACCCTATCTTCTCCAAGAACCGGAGCGAACACAGCTCAGGCCCTAGAGCCCTCGGGAAGTGTCTCCAGAGTATTCTCTTTTGCGCCTGCCCGCTAAGTTTGTCCCCTTCAAGGCCTTTAGGCGTCCCCTGAGACCTCAGGACTTCAGAGGCGTCTCCTCGGATTGTCCCGCCGGCCGCCACAGCTGCTGCCTGCTCTCTTGGGCATTCATTCCTTCCATCCTCCATCTGCTCATGCTTTCCTCAGAATGGGGCCTGTGCCGGGGGTTTGTCTGGGGCTGGGCCCAGAAGCCCATCAGGTTGAGTCCAAGTCCCAGTGTGTGGCCCTGAGGCAGCCAGCCTCGTCCAGCCGCCTGGAGCAGGAGGATGGATTATTTAATGTCTTCCCTTCTGGAGAATGACGTGAAACAGCAGGGAGCTAAGAGATATGAACTTTATCTGGGCCATTCTCACCTTCTAGCATAGGGATTTGGGGTTGCTGTATCTTAACTATCAGGCTGCAAGTTCTTTTTTTTGAGACGGAGTCTCACCCAGTCGCCCGGGCTGGAGTGTGATGGTGCGATCTCGGCTCACTGCAACCTCCGCCTCCCGGGTTCAAGCGATTCTCCTGCTTCAGCCTCCCAAGTTGCTGGGACTACAGGCATGCACCACCACGCCCAGCTAATTTTTGTATTTTTAGTAGAGACGGGGTTTCACATGTTGGCCAGGATGGTCTCGATCTCTTGACCTCGTGATCCAGCCGCCTTGGCCTCTTGAAGTGTTGGGATTACAAGCGTGAGCCACTGCACCCTGCCCAGACTGCAAGTTCTTAAAGAGCAACATCTGCAGCGGATTGACCCTTATATCCCAGCCAGAGACCTAGCAGAGTGTACCGTGAGCATGGAATCAACATCAGACCAATGCCATCATTGGTTCAGTGCCACTCCTCAGTGGCTGCAAGGTCTGGGCCGCCCCTTTTTCCTGTGACTGTTCCTATCTGTAGGCATGCCACCCCATAGGCGCCTAGCACTTGGAAGGCATTCCTTCAATAAATGTCGGTGGAGTCTGGAATGAAGGTGCCGAGGTTGGGAGTGAGCAAACAGCAACCCTCTCCATCCCTGCTCTGTCTCCAGTTAAGCAGTGGGGAAGGTCTCAGCTGCAGTGATGCTGAAACACTTGGGGCCATGCCATTGGCAAAGGACTTCAGGCCTCTGAGGGCCAAGAAGGAATCAACAGTTGACTCTTCCCCTGGCAGTTCAGCATACTGGTTGAAGAGCCAGCTTTGCAAACAGACCTGGGTTCCAATTCTAGCTCTGTACCTTCCTAGTTGTAGGAACTAGGAACTGTAGGAACTGTAGGCAAGATAATTTTTTGAAACCTCAGCATCTTTGTGGAGATAACCAGCCTATTATTAAACTACCTATAGTTATTGCAAGGATTACGCAAAGCTGAGTGTTTAAAGGTGCTTAGCACAGAGCCTGCCACTCACTCCACGCATGGGCAACGGGAGCTCTCTCTGCTATGTCTTATAAATGTAGCATGCACAGCAGTCAGCAACCACTTGGGCCCAATTATGTATCATCCCTGGGGCACAGAACCTCCCTTTGTATCCCCTTTGCCCTGGCAGGGGGGAAGAACAAAGAATTCTAAAAAGACAGTTTATTTTCTAAGAATCAATATATTTTCTTCCTTTGAAATAAATACAAACCAGTTTGAAAGGTGGGGGAATCTATGGGAAAGAGAAGGGAAATGGGGACAGGCCCCAGTTTTTTTTTTTTTTTTTTTAGTACCAAATGACTCTGGCGCGACCCGGAAACGCAGTTACAAATGAGAATAATTTAAATTCTCCGATAATTACAGTATTTACAACAGCAGGGGAGGGAGTCACCTAGTGCCCCTCTTCCAGGCTGGACAGATGCCCGCTCACCTCACCACCGGTAGGGGCCTCAGGCCTCTAGGCAGTTATAGATTCTCCTGGCATGAGCAGGTAGAGGTGGTGGGATGGCCTGTTTTATGCAGTGTCCTAACTTTGGCCCACCACCCCGCCCTACAATGCTGTGAGGTCTCTGGAGCTCTTTCTGACCTGTGGGCCCTCCCTCTCCTTGCACTGAACTGCCACTGGCCCTTGGAGTGTTCTGTACAGTCCAGCTGCACTTAGGGCAGGAGGGACCTCCCCCACCCAGCTTCCCCTGAGACTGGCCCCAAGACCAGAAATGAGTCAGTGCAGAGGCCGGTGCCACTCCAGGACAGTGAGCAAAGGGGAGGAGAGAGGTCACAGGGTTGTGTGACCCTGTGTAGGTTGGGCTGTGTTGAGCAGTATCAATCACTATCGCTGGTCTCACTGCTCTGCTCGCCTTGCACCTTGCTGCGGTGCTGCAGAGCCCTGTGGTAGGCGATCTGTACTGACTTGCGGATGTTGGACTTGCGGCCCTCCAGCATCTTCTCCTTGTCTAGGTCCTGGTTCACACCCAGAGGAACCAGCTTGGTCCTGGGCAGCCACTGCCTATAGGACAAGGTGAAGATCAAATAAATCATCTCAGGGAGAGTAAGGACCAGCCTTCCTCCTCTATTAAGTACACTGCCCAAGCACCCACTCTGGGCAGACTCTGTGATGGCCCCTGCCCTCAAAGGAGTGCTCATGGTCTAGAGATGAAAGAGCCCAGTCAATGGTTATACTGTGTGGTGGCAGCAGGAGGGTAATCACAGGGTATTTATAGGTACAAAAAGGAGGCGCCCTGACCTCACCAGAAGTAGCTACCCTGTGCCATAGGCTCTAGGCAGACTTCACTGACATTGAATATCCTCTGCAGACAATTAACAAAAAGACTACATGTGCAAATATGACAGAAGAGGGATTCAGAGCCTGAATGTTTATGCCTGCTTTATCCTCATTTTGTCACCATGGAGGCAGAGGTGGGAAAACTAAGTCTAGAAGCCATCTGAGTCTGGGTGGGAGCCACCTCTATATTTGTCATAGTCTCTGATGGTCCTTTGGTATCTAGCTACAGCTGTTTGTCCGCTAGTGCCCACTCAGCCTCTCAGACACATGGCTGACACAACCCTTTTGCTCAAAAAACTGTTCTAAGTCCCTCCCCCACTGACTTGTGCTAGCCCAGTCTGCCTGTTGCTGGAGTTTCCTGGCAGTCTGCCTCCATACCACACAGGGCTGCATCTGTGGCTGTGAGTCACACCAAATGCTCCCCTCCTTACCAGGTTCGTTTGTTGTCAAAGAAGAGGACGAGGTAGAGATGCTCTCGGGCTTCCTGGGTCATCTGCTCCCCAAGTTTCAGCACCTCCAGTGGGGGCACAGGGATGGGAACTCCATGGTGGAACATACCTTCTCGGGGCATCTTTGGATCAATGATCTGAGGGTGTAATAAGAGCCCAGTCGGGTTCAGTCCACGTCCTCCCAAGGCTTGCCCTCCTCAAGAACTTAAAGAGTACGTCTGAAGTGGGGACAGAAAGGTTATCATGCTACTAGAACTGCAATGCTGACCCTCAGCTTCTTTCCACGCTAAATTATTTCAGAGCCCAAGGAGCAAAGAGAAGGAAAAGGGAGAGATGGAGAAACTGAGTGGGAGCCTCTAAGTGGTACTCAAGCTGTATCTGCCCACCAGTCTACCTTGCCAAGAAACTGTGCCCCACAGCTCAGCAGGGAATAGGAAAAGTCTGCTAACTGTGAATCTGTATTCTGGGATTGGAAAGCAAGGGGCATAACAACAGAAGCGGAGCATACCAGAGCTGGGTATGATGGATACCCTCGGCATTTGGCCCACACGAGGTCCAGAGCATCCAGCGGGGAGTCCTCATCCTCTGACAGCCAGCCAGCTCCCCGGCCCAGACTCTTCCTTACCACTTCACAGGAATGGGGGAGAGGGGGTGGATCAGCAGCTGGGGGGCTGGCGAGGCCCTGACACTGGGTCCCCAGCATCCCTGGCCTTGGGCAAGGGAACTTACTGCTGTGGCCCACGCCGCGGCCAGTGCCCACGGAGTAGGCCTCATTCTCAGTGCCTGAGGTATCCTCACTGCTGTCCTCTGGGAAAGTGCCCCGAGAGAAGGAAGGTTTGCCCCGGCCTTGTTTTGAGGGTGTTGTGCTGTGGACAAGACAATGGGAGCTCAGCTCAAAGGAGGGGAAGAATGGGGAACAGCATGGTATGTGCCCTCTGCTCTTAAAGCCCCTAGGGTCTGAGACTTTTGGAAAGCAGAGGCTATATGAGGAATTTCAAATTCAAACACCCACAGGGGCTAGGCTGGTGACCTGAGGTGGGTTAGACTGAGCAGTGGAGGCAGGAGTGCATACTCTAATCATCACCTTAACCCAGGATGGTTCTCTCTGTTCCATTAATGGTAACACTGATTTATTTATTTAACAGAAAACCTTGAGTTTGAGTCATCTTATTCTAGACTGAGATGGCAGCCACCCCACTTCCAACAGGGAAACCTAGAAAGGCCCAAGAGCCCTGGAAGGGCATCCCCTGAGGCTGGCCTTGATCTGGACGGCTGGTACCTGGTCCGGTCTGAGGCAGCGCTGCTACTGCTACTGCTGCTGGACTCAGAGTCTGAGCTGCTCCGGGGAAGGCTGCAGTCATTACGGTATACCAAGAAACTCTTCTTCACTGGCTGGTTTCCACCGCTGAAGCCATTGGCTGGTAAGTCTTGGTTGAAGGGAAGGGGAGGAGGGAAGGAACCGGTCAGGAAGATGTAGATCAGAGATGACATGGAGGTAAGAGGGACTTAGAGCTGGGGTTCCCCTTCCGTGCTGGAAAATTCCTCCAACCTTTGCCAGCAGAGCTAGCTCTGGGCAGTGTCTACCACAGTTGGCCACAGCCCTGCCCCACCCCTTGCTTCCCTTGGCAGTTACTGGCTTTAGGACACAAACGGCTTAAAGGGCAGGAGATCCCCAAGGAAGGCGAGAAGAGAAAAGGTAAAGTGATACAATGGAGGCGGGGGGCCCTGGGTGGGACTCTAGCTGGGTCATAGTGTCTCTGGGCCTCAGTTTTCCCAATTGTAAGATGAGTGAGTGGAGTTAAAGGATTCCTAAGGGCCCTTCTAGCTCTCTCTTTTATGGGCAAATAAAGGGGTAACTGGGAGTATGCTGGGAAGAATGGCAGCTTTGCTCACTCTCTTGGGGGGCTGGGTGATGGTAAGGCTCACCCATTGGGGGGTCTTCTGTGGACTTATCACTGTCGCTGTCTGAACTCGAACTGGGCCGGGGGCTCCTACCCCTCTTGCGCTGACGCAGGGAGCTCATGATGGGGAGCTGGGGGGGCCCCACAGGACTGCCTCCGTGGCTGGGGGTCATCTGGCTCTCCCGGTTTTTGGGGGGCCGGCCCGGCCTCTTGGGCGGTCCAGCTGTCTTCGGGTTCTTTTTGGAGAACAGAACTGAGGTTCTCCTGCCCACCTCATGTGCGGGGGTTGAGGACATGTTGGGACCCAGGCCTGGAGCAGAGAAAGAAAGAAGGAGAGTTGGTGAGGGGCCTGATTTGAGAAAGGTAGATATCCAGGGTCATGCCCTGGGTATATAGGGCCATTACTCCAGCTAAAGTTGGGGAGATCATTTTAGGGGCTTGGAATTTGGAACATTAACTCTTATACAAATAGCCAGAGAGGCAGCTAAGAGGCCCCTGATTGGGGAATGAGGGAGAAAGTACAGCTAGCTGTGTAGGAGGGACCTCTGCCTGGGGAATGGCAGGGGTTGAGTGTGTGCTGTAGAGCCAAAGTCTGACTTGCTTTGGGGTCCACCATGCCATGGGATTCAGACCTTTGCTTGTCTCCTGGCTGCTGCTCTCCTCTGCGGCACTATCTGTCTGCCCATCCTTGTCACAGGCTGCCGGGTGGGGTGTCAGACTTCCCCGGCTCGAGGGGCCGTGCCGCTCAGGCCCATCACGTGCAGTCTCTCGCTGGTGAGCAAGCTTCCGCCGCAGTGCCGTCATCTCTTTCTTGATCATCTTTGCACGCCGTGAGCGGCCCACACTCTGCTTGCTGGCATTCACTTCGTCCAGCCGCTCCAGAAGCAGCTTCAGCTGCTCTTCCACTGGCAGGTGCTTCTGGTTCTCCAGCAAGACCAGCCGCTCTTCCTCGGCTGCTAGGAGTAAGGTTGGAGGGGAAAGGTCAGATTCCGGGCAGCCCTCAGGGCCCCTTGAACCTGGGCAGGCAGCAAGAAACCCACTCATCCCTCCTCGGCTTCTCACCAGGAACAGCTGTAAAATAGCAGCACCAAGATGTGGAATGACGGGCGCTGCTATCCATTCACCCAGTCTGGCTTCTTGGGGAGCATTCCTGGGGATAGTGTGCCACTGCTCAGCCTAGCTGCTTTCTGCCTACACTGCCTGCTCCCAGGAGGGGACTTTTGGAAAGCTGTCCATCCCTGGCATTGGCCTCTTATATGTGTGTGTGACATATCACCCACCATCTTCAGTGTGGTGTGTGGCCTCATCTCCAGTCAGGCTGTGGGGGATATGCATGCCCGTCTCAAAGTCAATGCCCATTTTTTCTGCCTGGCGCCGGGCCTGGCGGAGCACAGCACCACCCTGTTCACGAAGCCGCACTGCTGCCCGGTAGAAGATGGTGTCCTTGGCGTTATACTTGAGGCAGTTGCTGACGATGAGGTTGAAGTCCTCCTCAAAATCATCAAAATTCAGGTAGCGGTAAGCCTCCAAGTTCTGCTTCATGGTGAAAAAGTCCATGGGCTTTTTGATGTGGTCTAGGTAGTCAGGTACCTGGGAGGGCAGGGCAAATTTGTTTTAAGTAGAGATATCCTCCTCATTGCCCCGAACCCTGCTCCTAACAAGCCCCCCTGAAATATATCCAGCAACCTCCTCCCATCAGTTAGAAGCAGGCATATAGCACAGGCGAAAGGAAAGCTGAATTCTGGTCCTGACTTTACCAGTCACAAGCTGTGTGACTTTGGCAAGTCTCTTCACCTCTCTGGGCCTACTTTTCCTCTCCTAGAAAATCATGAAAGTAGAGCCAAATATACTTTTTAGACTACATGAGGCTTTAGTAAGAAAATGGCTTGGGGACTCCTCTGAAAATAAACACCACCTTGCATTCCTAGAGCTCCTTTTACTTAACAGTAACTTATAAGGAGGCTGCTGCCTCAGACCTCTCATTTTATACCTTTTAGAGAGAAGAGTCTGCCAGTCAGGACCTAGGGCTTCAGAGCTGGTTCTTTAGGTGCTGAGCCTTCTAAAGTCTCCGTTCTAGGGTTCAGCACCCCGAAAGTGTCTTCCTGCCCTGGGATTATTCATTTGGCAGACTCAGTCCCTGCCTCTGGGGAAGGAGTGCAGACTGCCTCCCATTCTGGGCCCTTGGGGTGTGACAGGGACAAGACAGAGTCCAGGTGATACATGTGGCTCCAGTTCATCCTGCCCCAGAGCCACCAGCCCCTCTCTTCAAGGTCCCCATCTAGTCCCTGGCCCAGACCTGCAGCAGGGGTCCAATTGGGAGAGGAACAGAGAGAAGGTGGAGTGAGGGGAAGGGATTCTTACTTCGTCCAATTCGGTTACCTCAGACAGAGGGACCGGCTCGCTGAAGATGTTGCCTGTGTCCTTCTCTTGGAGCTGCTCCAAGGTTTTGCGAAGGAGGATGAGGAAAGGGGTCAGCTGCATCTCCATGGCAATCTGCTGAACTTTGATCTAACACAGAAAAAGGCCTGATCAGCCAGGCCCCGGCCAGTCCAGTGGCAGAGGTCTGAGGATATGGTTCCAGCTGGCCTGGGAAGCCACCTTCTTTCCCACCCTCACAGCTGGGTGCACTCATACAGGTCTACCTTCTACGAGGTATAAGAAACTTGCACCAACGATTCTGGCCTCCCCCTTTCTTGAACTACCAGCATCAGCTACCTATGTCACATAACTCAGGATTCTGTTCATACGCTCCTGTGACATTCTGCTTCCAGTAGACCTTTTAAAAGCACACCAAGAACCAGGAGACCTGACTCTAGCATCAGCCCTGCTGCTATCTGGCTGGGGGACACACACTTTTCCTTCTCCTGGGTCTGTTTCCTCCTTTATAAAATAGGGCTGGCCCAGGATCACTCACCGTCTCCCTTTTGAGTTTTTCCCGCTTGCGGATCAATTCCACCAGCAGCCGAGCTCGCTCTAAGTCATGCCGGAGCCGCTGCCAGGACTTGAGCTGTTCTTTAAGGGCCCAGTTCTTATCCTCAGAATCTCTCTGCAGAGGCAAAAGAAAGATCAGGGAATGATTAGAAAGCCAGAGGAAAGGTCAGCAGGGAGAAGAGAGCCCAGGAAACTCAGGTCAAGGGCAGGTCAAGCCAAAAGAGGGAGCACAGCAATTTACTGGTAGTGCCTCAATCTGTGTGTCCCCAAGGCCTGGCAGAATAAATGCTTGGTGTTCGTTGAATGAATACATAAACACATAGGAACAACATCCTTTCACTGAGGATTCCACGCTGATCCTTGCTTGAGGGCTAGCTTAAAGGAGGAAAGAGTCTAAACCCTCTGATACTGGAAACTACAGTTGCAAATTTTGGTTTTCATCCCCCTGGCCCTAGTTCCCACAGCCCACAGGGAACTGGAAACAGTACCCCGACTTGGTCACAGTTCCTCTGAGACTGCAGGTGTGTCTGCAGGCGACGTAGCAATGGGACCCCATTCCGTGACTGCCGCTTCAGTGTCCAGTAGCTGTGCAGCCTCTGCATGAACTGGCTCTTCCTTTGGATTGTCAGGCGGTTGGTGATTTTACTAAGCCTGGGAGGCAGGAAACAAAGAGTAAAACCTGTTGGGCCCTGATTCTCTTAAGCAGAGCAAGGGTCTCTGGCCAGTGAGAGTTCCTGAATGGGGATGAAGGGAAAGTATCTCTTGTCCAAAAGGCCTGGGACTCTGGACTTAAGGCAAGGAAGAGAGTGGTGCCATCAATGGTACCACAGCAGAAAGGAAACCAAGCTCCCATCACTAAACCAGATCCCTAACCCTGTATACCAGGGATCAAGGACTTCTGCCCCGAAGACTGCTCTAGTCACGGCAGCCCAGAGTACTATTTGACCCTGAGAGCCCCACTGAGACTAAGCCTTTGAAGGTTTTAAGATGAAGTACAACTGTATAGCAGAAACATATAATAAATCAAATAAATGGCACGAGAGAACTGAAAAAAACCCTGGCCATCACAGCCCACATGAGAGGCAGTAACCCCTTCACAACTTCTTGAGCTTCCCCTTCCCCGTTTTTCATTCTATTTGTTTCTTCATAATCAGACTACTTTTTCCATTGCTGCCAGTGGCAGTTCCATCCTCTTCCATCCCAACTTAACAAACCACACCATCAAAATGAAGGGCAGTTCAAAACACCTGTTAGCTATGCTAGATAAAAGTTGACATTTCTGGCTCTTAAGTCAGGTGACCTGCTAAAGACAACTATCTCTTTTGAAAATATGTTCTTGTTAACTTCTATGCAGCTCCTGGGAAGATAGCCCAGCCCTGACATTCCACTCCTGGGAAGAAGATAGCTCAGCCCTGCTATTCCACTCAGGAGGCTGCCAGCTCCTCTCCAGAAGGCTTTCTCCCTCACCTGCCGGTCCACCAGCTCCCCACATACCTGTGTGGTGGGATGCAGGGCACTGACACCACAGGTGCTGCTGCCCGCTTCTCTGCCAGGATCTTCCGTGCCTTCTTCATTTTGATCCGGGACTTGGCCTTGGCCTTCTTGACTTTCTCTGAGCTCCAGCCCTTACCCTCATCCTCTTCCTCATCTTCATCCTCCTCACCCTCACTGTGCGACAGGGCAGGCAGTCGGCGTGCTGAACCTGGAGGCGTGTGGATGTCGCAGTAGGCTGTCTTGCGGACACTGAAAGAGGTGCCGTTGGCGCCTGTCTCCCGCACAGGCTCCATCTTCATGTAAAGGCCAGCCTGCTGGGCGCATGTCACATGGAAAGCTGTGTAACAGTTGGCCTTGTGGCACTGGATGCAGGCCCCTGAGCCCCGTTGTTTGCAAATGTAGCAGGTGAGCTTCCAGCGAGCTGGTGGGATGTGCTCAATGCTGTCAATAGGCTCTAGGAAGACCGTGTTGGCGAAGCAGACCTCAGGGATCCACAGGGCACACACCACATGGGCCCAGCGCCCGTCATCTGTCTGCTTGAAGGCACCACCCTTGTTGGGGCACAGGGCACAATCCACAGCACGAGAGGGTGACTGCAGGCAACGGCGGCATAGCCACTGGCCCTCAGGGATATAGGGGACACCGTAGCACTCCTGGTGCACGGCCAGGTTGCACATGTCACAGAAGAGGATGACATTGCTGTTCTGGCACTCACCATCATTGCAGATACAGCAAACAGCATCCTCATCCACTAGCGCATTGGGGTCGCCTTTATTATGACTCTCAAAGTACGACTCCTTCTCTAGTCGGTCCATTAGGTACTCAAAGATCTCCTGCGGGATGGGACTTACACCCTCTGTCTTCCGACGCTCATTCATGATATCCAACCAGATGTAGTCCTCCTCATCCATGTCATACTCTACTTCCTCGTCCAGCTCCTCTGCAGACTTCTCGATGTACCTATGGTACACACAGGGAGCTCAGCATCACATGGTTGAGACTTCCCTCCCTTAAAGACGATGGGTCATTTGCCACTGAGCACTTATTCTGCCTGTGCCCTTCAGATGTGTTGTCTCATTTCATCCTCACCTTAACTTCAGATATTATAGGTACTATCATCATTTCTATTTTGCTGAAAAGAAAACCTAAGGCTTTAGGTTAGGAAGGTTAATCGCCTGGCCCCAGCTCACTTGTGAGAAAGTGGTGGAGCTGGGATGTGAACCCAGACCTGCCACTGCAAAGCTCATGTCCTAGCTGCTATATGTGACACCATCTTCTTTGGGTTGCAGAGGCGCAGACAGCCTCCTCTAAAAGGAGGAAGGTGGGGCAGTTAGTACCCCTTGGAGTGGTCCAGATGATGGTATGAAGAATCAGGGAAGAAGGAAGGTCACTGGATGTCACTGACAAATTACATATAAGTTGTTTTAGCACTGGTGGGCAGGGCCTCGACTAGAGCTGCCATGGGTCTTCTCTCAGCTGGTGCCAACATCAGCTCAAAGCTCCATCACAAACTCTAGGTGATATGTTTGTTCACTGGATAGCCTTGGGAGATAACAATTATAATAGCTAAGGTTTACTGAGGATTTACTATGAGCCAGGCATTGTGCTTAACTATTACATTTATTCTTACCACAGCCATAGAGTTAGTGTTCTTATTGTCCTCATTTTGTAGATGAGAAAACTTAAGCTTTGAGAAGTTAATCAAAACACAAATACGTCACATAACAAGGGAATGGCACAGGCAGAGGCATTCAACCTCCAGCCCCAGTGCTCTTAATGTCCACCCTGTATCACTTACTGTGCCAACAGGCCTGGAATTGAGGGCTGCTCTAGGTGCTTGTCACACAGAGAAGGTGCTTCTTGCCTGCCATGCTATAGGTAGCCTAGACTCTGGCACTGTGAACTACAGGGTACAAAGGAAAGAATGGGGCTTTGGCTTCTAAGTAAACCAGATTTGAATTCTGGCTCTGCCATTCTGTGACTTTCAGGACATCACTGCTGTTCTGAACCTCAGTTTTATTGATGACAGAATGAGGATAATACTACCTACTACCTACTCACAAAGATACTGTCAGGATTATGTGGAATTATAAAAATGAATAGGCTACAAACTCTTGGCCTTTACAATTATTTATATAGTACCTTGCCTGGTGCCTACTACCCCATCAGGCTCCATCAGGCTCCAGCAGTCCCCAGCAGGCCCATGGAAGGAAGTGTGAGCACCTTGGTGTAAAATGCCACCTAACCACTAAGTCACATGTGACCACATACAGACGCGTGCAAATATGAACATTTATCTTTTATTAAAAGTTCTTTTAAAATGAATGAGCTAAGTCAAATGGCACACAGCAGGTCCTAGAAAAACTTTAGCTCCTGTTTCTCCACTCATGTGAGAAATGGGACTTTGGCTGCTAGAGTGGGCCGGGACACACAGGCGCTGGAGCCACACTGCCTGGGTCCTGTCTAACAGAGGGTAAGTGAGCTAAGCTCCCTGAGCCTTGTTTGTTCATCTGTAAAGTGATGATGCTAATCTGAACCTATTTCACACAGCTATTGTGAGCAATAAATGAGTTAATGGAGGTAAAGTGCTTAGGACAGTGCCTGGTGTGCAGCATACACTCAATAAATGTTGTTAGTTTTTGTATGGCCCTTACCCATCTTCCTAGCATTATAGCTGTTTATGTGTCTAACTTCCCCACTACACAACAGAAGTGAGGATTGTGTCTGATTTGCCATACAGATACAGGCACTCATCACTGTTCATTTGAAAGGCATTTTGGGGGTGGAAGGGAGAGAGACTGAAACATTGCAGGAAGCAGCTTCTTCCTTTTTAGCCCTTTACCTCTTCCCCAAGGTGACTGCAACATCCCTATCTTTGAACAAGGGTATGACTCATGGATGGTGTGAACCATCTGGCTTCTTCTAGGCCTTGGCACCAGCTCTCTTCAGCACCAATTCTCACCCTTTTCTCTGCCATGACACACGTGACATTATGTGATGGTGCATAACACACTCCCACAGGCACCCAGATTACAGGCTGCAGTACAGATAAGGTAGGCTGCATGTCGTGTAATTCCTGGCACACCAGCTGACATGCCACCCTCTCTCTCCCCCTCAAGGAAGCATATCAGAATTCAAGCAAAAGAAAGTGATGCTATTAGAGAAGTGACCTCAAATCTTCTCAATTTCTATAGAAAGTCAGTCATTTCCAAAACTTGGGCAGTTCTACCAACAGTGGTAACAAATTCCATGCAATACACTTCCCAGTTGTTTGCAGTGCACCTGCTGAGAATTGCTCCCCTAAAGAACAGATCTGATCCCCAGAAAGAAGAGTGAATCTAAGTGGAGGGAGGAAGAAAAGCAGCTAATGAGCTGGACTTGGCTGCCTGTTAGAGCAGAGAGAACTCAAGGGCCACTGGGAGGGAGGGGAAGTCCAAAGAGGGGTCTGTGTGTTAGGAGTGGAGCAGAGGTGGGTATGGCAGTCAGTGTGGACGGAAAAGAGCAAGACTGTGGAAAGCCAGAAGGAAGTGGAATTGGACTGAAAAGATGAAAGAATGGGAGAGGAAGAGAGAGATGGGCTTAAGCTCTAACAGTAGAGAGAAGAAAGTGCTACCGGCCATACTGCTTGTGTTCCCAGATTTGCTTTTAAAGAATTGAGGTTTAGGCCAGGCGCGGTGGGTGGCTCATGCCTGTAATCCCAGCACTTTGGGAGGCTGAGGCGGGCAGATCACGAGGTCAGGAGATCGAGACCATCCTGGCCAACATGGTGAAACCCCACCTCTACTAAAAACACAAAAATTAGCTGGATGTGGTGGCACGTGCCTGTAATCCCAGCTACTTGGCAGGCTGAGGCACGAGAATTGCTTGAACCCAACGGAGGTTGCAGTGAGCCGAGATCGCGCCATTGTAATCCAGCCTGGCAACAGAGCGAGACTCCATCTCAAAACAAGAAAAACGGAAAAAAAGAATGGAGGAATAACATCATGTGGACTGCACTTTTGCTAAAAAATGCTTTTCATATAAAAGCCTTTATGACAAATCCTCCTCAGAGATCAGGCCTTCTAATTAGCTGACAACAAACTTACCATTCTTGGCAAATTAACTCATCAGAATACCTTTTTTGCCTTGGATGCCAACTTTCAGAGAGGTTTTACACTTGGTTTTCGTGCCATCCTTTAGCCAGGATTTCTCCAAGTAGTTTCACCACCACACTGCCCCCCCACATCCCTTCACCTTTATACCTCATGTTAAAGAAACAATTAAATGACAAAAATAAAAGGGTCACTGGAGGAGTATTAAATGTTGCTTAAGTATAAAATACCGCTTAAACATGTTAAAGGACAAATGACAATAACAAATAGTGGGAGAATTACCTCTGCAGATTTACAAAGTGCTTTTAGTACCTTATGAAATCAGTGATCCTAGTCTTCTGCCTTTACGGAGGCAGAGAAATACTGTATCTGCTCTGCAGATGGGGTCCTTAAAACACCTTAAGTTGGATGCATTTCCCAAGGTCATTCAGTAATGAAATGGAGAGGGCCAGGAATCAGAAACAGGATGTTTTGCCACAGTGGAAACAGTACAGCTATGGAGTCAGAAGGACCCAGGTTTGAACTCCAGTTCAGCTATCTACTGGCATGTGCTTTTAGGTAAGTCTGGCCGGGCACAGTGGCTCATGCCTATAATCCCAGCACTTTGGGAGGCTGAGGTGGGTGGATCGCTTGAGCCCAGGAATTCAAGACCAGCCTAGGCAATGTGGTGAAACCTCATCTCTACAAAAAATTTAAAAAACTAGCTGGGCATGGTGGCATGTGCCTTCAGTTGCAGATATTCAGGAGGCTGAGTGGGAGGATCACTTAAGCACGGGAGGCGGAAGTTGGGGTGAGCCAAGATCATGCCACTGCACTCCAGGTTGGGTGACAGAGCCAGACCCTGTCTCAAAAAAAAAAAGAAAAGAAAAGAAAATCTGGCATTCTTTCTTGACCATAGTTTCCTCATCTGTGAAATGAGAAAAATATCTACCTGAGAGTTGTGAGAAAAAAATAAAGGAGTGGCGTGTGGCACTGTAGAGTAAGTGCCACCATTAGTAGGGTACCATTCCACTCACTGCCCTGGCAAAATCAGTGTTCTTTCACTATTCTTTATTCCCACCACTCTTCTCTCTGTGCCTCTCACCTCTCTCTGGCTCCTGAGCCCTGCTTGACCAGTTTTCCAGAGCTGCAAGGTAGGGGTGGCCTTACCGGTAATAGGAAGTTGGCCGGGGTGGGGCATCAGGGGTGTCCTGTTCCAGCTCCCGATAGACCACCTCTGGCAGCTTGGGAGTGGTGCTTGCAGAAACATTGTGGTGGTGGTGATGGTTGGAGTCCTTGCGCTTCTCCTTGTTCTTATGTTTGCCTGACTTGGGAGTAGCAGCTGGTGTCTCAGTGTTCTCCTTGTTGCTGCCATTCTCAGGGGCCTCCTCGGGGGCTTCCTCATCCTCTGACACCACATCCAGGTTGTCAAAGATGCTGATGCGGTGGACGCGGCCATGCAAGTCCACCTCCACCATGCGCTGGGCCTGTGCATAGCTCATCACCTCACGGCCTGGTGACTGTGAGACCTCTGAGGGGCTGGGTGACTGCTTGTTGGCTGGGCGTGACTGGCGCCCCTTCTTCTTGTGCTTGCGGAGTGGAGTCTGTTGTGGTGGTGGTGGGTTGTCGTGGTCATAGTGGTACAGGTGGTACTCAATACCACTGTAACTCTTGTAGACCTTTCGGCAGGTCTCCACTGGGCACTCGTATGGTGGCTTAGTCGCCCGCAAGTTGTGGCAGAAAGTCTTCACATCAAAGTCCACCCCCATGCTGTCACATCTAGAATACACAGATCAGTTAGCATAAGGCTGGGGATGAGTTCCTGGCCATTTGCACCAGAGACCCCAGTCTTTCCAGTCCTCGCCCTCACTTGGAGTCACCAGGTCCTGGCCAGCCTACCTCTACAATGTCTCCAAATGCCATCTCCGCCACCATGGCCCGGATCTGGGCCCTCATCACCTCTTGCCTGGTTATCCTGCCCTATGTCTCAACTCCTCTAGCCCAATCTCACATCATATAGGAAAGTGATCTTTCTACCAGGTAGTAATGATCATGACAGTCTCTTCACTAAAAGCCTCCTGATGGTCCCCAGTTCCTTCAAGATAATATTCCAAATTCTCTATAACGCCATTCAAAGAGCTCCTTTCACTTTCTGGCCTGAGTCCTCCTTTCCAGATTCTTTTTACAAGTTACAGCTGATTTTGTTTACACAGGGGAACCTACCATTCCCTGAATGTTATAACCTCTCATTCCTGCAAAATGATCTCTATTTGGAATGCCTTCCATCCTTTCTGATTGGTAGGCTCCTACTCGTTCTTCAAAAAACCAGCTCAAATGTCACTTCTGACACAACTTCTCTGACTTTCCCATGGGGAGCTGTTTCCACAGCATTCCATTCTCACCTCTACCACAGCACCTGACATACTGAAAATTGTCTCCTGAGCCTATCCACCTCTGTATCCCCAGTACCTAGCGTGCAGTGGACACTCAGTTTTTGGTGAACGAATGAATGATCTGTTGAACGAATAGCTGAATGAGGGGATCACCAGATTGAGAGCTCAGATGGGATGAAGGCCATGTAGAAGGCTGAATGGGTGGCCAATGCTTTAGCATTGGACTCCTGCAGAAATCACTGGATCACAGAAATAATTCATTTACTTTTGAGGTCTTTATGGGGAGCCTGGCCCTGGAACTGGGTAGGAGATGTACTGTGAAGTAAAGTGAAAACTGAGATCATTTAGTCAGTGACAGCAGCTTGTATCACATTTGAGCTCTTCACCCACTCACGCAACATTAACTGAGTGACTACCAAGTGCCAGACCCTAAGGGTACAAACACGAACACGACAATCTAGGCATGCTCAGCTCCACGGTGGTCCGCAGGGGCCCTCCCTTCACCCTCCCCAACATTCCTCGGTGAGTGCAGACAGCAGATGGCACCAGGCCTCAGGAAGCCCAGCTTGGTCAGAGACTGCCCCAATTTCTCTCGGCCTAGTTGAGTTCAACAATTCAGCTAGGGGCTTGGCACCATCCCAGCCGGGCCGGGCTATCATGAGCTCCCTGACAAAATAACCCCTCTTGGCCTCTCCACCTGTGCCTTGACCAGGCAAGTGGAGGGCTCCAGCTCCTCTGTCAACGGCTCCTGACTTTCACATCAGTAACGCTACACGTCCAACTGCAACTCTTTTCTACTTCCTACCTGCGGCTGTGTCTTTAAACACAAACCAACCGAAGCACAAACAAGCTCTCCTCTTTCCAAGCTGGGTCCCGGGTGAATGGCTCCCAAAGCAGCACAGCGAATCCGGCAATCTCCCCTTGGAACCCGGCAGCAGAGGCACAGGCGAGGGAGACGAGAACTGAGACCAGAAAGCCCGTGGGGAGGGCCCAAGGAGAATGGCGGCTGCATCTGCCCCTGAAGCTCAGGGGGCTAGAGGAAGTAGGGGGCGGGGGCCGGAGGGATAGGGCTGGGCCCCGGCAGTGCCCGCAGCCCACTCTCCGGATGCGGCGGCGTTTCCCCTTTGTGGAAGTGTAACAAGTGAAACAAGGCTCCTCTCCTGCCACTGGCCCGGGCAGCCCCGAAAGATACACCGTTGCCCCAGGATGCCTGCTGGGAAGCAATGTACTGTCAGTTCTCCCAGCTGGAGTTGCCAGAGAGGCTCCCGGGCCACGCGGCTCAGTGCGCGCCCCACGAATGTAGCCTACCCCTTCCCTGCCGGCCACTCCCGCCCTGGTCCCAGGCCCGCACTCACCGGCCACCTCGAGTCCGGGCTCATCGCCGGGGGCGCCCGCCGGGGCTCCGACCCCACTTGGGGAGGCCGGCGGGGAAAGTCGGGCCGGGAAGGGGGAGCCCCAACTCCGGAAACAGTAGACCTCACCACCTCGGCCCCCTGCCGCCCCACGCTTTGGTCCCGGCTCCCGGGATTCCTGCGCTGACCCCTGCTGCTCCCGGTCCCGCCGGCGCCCTGGGGTCTCAACTCCGTCGGCCGCCGCCCGTTTCGCGAACCCCTAGGATGCCCGGTCTCGGGACCGGGCGCCGCTGGAACAATGGAGGCTCCCAGAGGCAGCGCGAGGACAGCGGCGGCGGAGACCGTGGCGGCAAAGGCTGTGGCAGCGGCGGCGGCAGCAGCGGCGGCGACAGCGTCTGCGCAGGGTAAACGTGGCTCCGTGGCGCTGCTGAGTTGCACTTTCGCCACGGATCCCCGCCCGCCTGCTGAGGCTCGAAAGACCGTTCTCTGGGATTCAGAAAGGACCCTGGACACCCCACAGGGCTTCTCTAGCTCTCTCATCTTAGAGTGGAGTTTCTGGAGACTGAAGTCACCGTATTCGGGATCAGGGGTCGTTGGGCGGTTTGTGGCGAATCTGCAGCCACGGATGGTGAGCGCGGGGCTGGGGGTGAGGAGCCCGCCCTTCTCCCCTCCCCCTCTGCCTCCTCCCTCTCCGCTCCCTGCCTCCTGCTGGCGCCGCGGCTGCGGGAGGGACCTGGCCTTGGTCTCGGAGGAAGGCGGTGAGGCGGGGCCAGAGTCACGGGGCGGGACTGGGGGCAGGGCCGGGAGCAAGAGGGATGCGAGCTGGAGCCTAAGGGACCGGGAGTTGTGGGTAGGACCGGGGCGGGGCTGGAGATTAGACCGGTCTGTGGGGCGGGGCTTGTGAGGAGGGGGCGGGGCTACTGTACAGCGGGGGCCCTGTTAGAATAGCGAGGTAAAAAGTGGGGTTAAACAGAAGAAGAGTACTCGGGAGAGAAAGGGCGGAGCTTTGGACGAGTCTGGAAAGTGGAGCTGGGCTAGAAATAAAGAACAGAGTTGGAAAAAACGACGCGAGGCTGAAGGGAGCAGGCGGGGCTTGGGCAGGCAGCGGGCGGAGCTGTAGGGAAAGGGCAGGACCGATTAGGGATAACGGGGCGTGACAGAAGGAAAGGGAAGAAACTCGGGAAAAGTAAAGGAGAGGTGCTAGAGAAAAGGTATGGGTCTGAGAGAAGGGGCTGGTTTGGGGCCGGTGGGTGTGAAAGGGCTTGTGTCTGGTAAAGCGGCGGGAACTGTGTGGGTTGGCACGGATGTGCTGCGGATTGCTGGTTGGAAGATGGTGCCAAAACAGCTGATTTAATGTGAGTGGGCCACCTCCTAGCAATGTGAACGTGGGCAAGTTCAGTTCTTCAAGTTCCTTATTTGTAAAACAGAGCTCGAAAACTCTATTGCTAGCTCTTGAGGGTTTCAGAGAACTTGGATGGCAGGGGAGACATCCTTAAACAATACTCCAGTTTTGTCATCAAAGAGGAGCGTGAAAGGTTCTTCCAGGGTTCTGGGACAAAGTCCAAAGCATCTGAAAGCTTCTCTCTTATCTTAATGCAAACTTTGCATTTGACCCACTAAAATGTCTGTTTTCTAAAACCCATCCCAATAAGATCGACATGCCAGGAAGAGGTTTGCTGATTAAGATCTTGGAATCTGAAGTCAAACTGATGAATTCTTTTAAACAAATGATTCATCCTCTCAGAGCCTCAGTTTCCTTATGTGTAAAGTGGGAATAATATATAGTACCTGTTCTCACAGAGTTGTTGTGAGAATTAAATGAGGTGATGCTAGCACACGGTTTGACATGTAGTGAATATTCAAAGAAAATATTATCTGTTATTATCCTTGTTAAAATAACTCAGAATAAATGGATCAAAGCAGAGTTATACTAAGTCATCTCCTTTAGTGGTCAGGAATTCGTTTGAGAATCTGGTGAAAACTTTGGGCCATGTGCAGGATTCGGATTTTATGGAAAAAAGAAAAAAACACTGTGGGCCTCTCTCCTGAGGAAAACATACCAAGTTTCACTTATTAAAGTCTTTGAAGAATGTATGAAGAAGTGATTGGATGAACGTGTTAGGATGGGGATGAATCTAGCTGAAGCCATGCTGGTTCCCCCCTTCTTGATGTGGCCCCAGTCCTTGGGTCCCATAGTCTTCCTTCCCCAATATGCATGAGACAGAGGTGGAGTGAAGATCAGCTTTATTATTGGCATGAAGGCAGGGAAGTGGTGATAGTGCCAGGCCCTCTGCAGGCAAGGAGGCGGAGGGCTTATCAGCCAGCATCCATCCTCCAAGTTGGTCCTCCCAGTGAGGTCCAGGGTTCCAGGTGCCTCTGGCTTAAAGCAGAAGCAGTGGGTGAGCAGACGAGCAGACTGTGAGGCATTGGATATGTGGAATCCTCAGGGCTGCTCTGGAGCTGGGGTCGGGCTGGGGTTGGCAGGGGGTGGGGGCCGAGGCTGGATGTCTCTGGTGCGCATATAGGACAGCAGCTGCTCCGGGATCTCGGCCAGCACATCCTTGGCCAGTCGGGCCATGCTCAACACCTGGTTCCCCGACCGGTCAACATAGTCTCGGAATGGGACGAACTGGGTCAGGCACAGACAAGAAGAGAGAAGCCATGACCAGGAGAGAGGGCATGGGGGTACAGCTGGGAGGCTTCTTTTTTGATCCCCAGCATCTCTTTCCAACTATCATAGTATCTCCCTCCCCACATCTTGAACAGTTTTGTACATTTGCTTTCTCTCCACCTACTTTTTTTTCCACCCTCAACCCACTCCAGTTTGGCTTCACACAGGCCATTGAAACTGCTCTTGCTGATGTCGTCAGTGGCCCTGTGTTGCTAAATCAGTCCAGTGAACAGTAATTTTTAGTCCTCATCTTGCTTGACTTCTCTTTAGCTTTCCATTACATTTGACCATAATTCTTCTGGACACATCCCACTCTTGACACCACACTCTTCTGGCTTCTTGCTTACCTTTCTTGAAGCTCCCCCCTCCCACCACCATTCCTCTGGGTCTACTTGCTCTCTAAACCTGGTCACATCTCTCTCTCAGCTCTCTTCCTGGATGATTTCATACACTTCCATGACTTTAAAAATTGTTCCCTGGAAGGAAGTAGAGCAGGCCAAGAGGTAGGGAGGGAGACTGGAAAGGAGGGATCAGGGGAGAAAAGGGGCAGGGACCAGGGAGAAGGGATCCTGAGAACAGGAGGAGGCCAGAGAGATGGAGTTGGGGCAAGAAGGAGGAGGAGTCTGTGAGAAGGGGCTGGGAAGAGAGAGAGGCCTAGGAGAGGGTCTTAGGGAGAGGAGAAGAAGAAATGAGGTGTGGGGGGAGAGGGGCTGATAAGGGAGAAAAAAACAAAAGAAAATCTGTTTCCTAATGACTGCCAAATGTATATATCCATCCATGACCTCTTTTAAAAAAATTATGTTTTATTTTTATTTATTTTTTTTCTTTTGAGACGGAGTTTCACTCTTGTTGCCCAGGCTGGAGTGCAATGGTGCGATCTCGGCTCACCACAACCTCCGCCTCCCCCCAGGTTCAAGTGATTCTCCTGCCTCAGCCTCCCAGGTAGCTGGGATTACAGACATGCACCACCACGCCCGGCTAATTTTGTATTTTTAGTAGAGACAGGGTTTCTCCATGTTGGTCAGGCTGGTTTCGAACTCCCAACCTCAGGTGGTCCACCTGCCTCAGCCTCCCAAAGTGCTGGGATTTACAGCCCTCCTCACTCCCCATCATCATCTAATCATCAAGTCTTGTAACATTTTCTTCTTAAATATCTTGTGAACCTGCCACTTTCTCTCCCTTCCCACTGCTTCCAGCCAGATCTTTATCACCGCCCTCTACTACTTCAAAGGCTTCCTCACTAATGAGTCTACTTGCCTTTTCTTTTGCCCTCTTACTGTCCACCCACCTTGCAGCAGCTACAGAGATCCTTTTAAAATGCCATCTCACTCCCCTATGTAAAATCCTTCAAGAGCTTTCCAATTCTTTTATAACAAACCCCCAAATTTTGCCTCCCTCCTCACACTCAGTATGATCCTGCTACCCTAGCTTCTGCATTTTTGTTGATTGGGCCAGTTCTTCTGGGCCTCAGAGCCTTCTCACATGCTGCTCCTCTCCCTGTAATGCTTATCACCTCCCCCTTTGGTCTCGGCAAGCTAAAGAACCGTTTCCTGACTACTGTACCTATGTTAGGTCCCTGTTACAGGCTTTCACAGTGGCATTTGCTATTCCTCTGGAGTACTTATTACAATCTAATGAGATATTTATTTGCGTGATTATTTATTGTTGGTTGCCTCCACTAGAGGGCAGGGGCCTTGGGGATCTCCCGACCTACACCATGGATGCACCAAGGCTGCAGCAACCTTCCTATATATCAAAAAGGAGGTATTCAATGGATGAGAAAGGATGAAAGAGTGACGGGGAAAAAAGTAGGAGACTGAGAAGGCAGTAAGTGTGAGTGGCTCCCAACTTAGCCTATTCTTCTCACTGTGCCTCTCAGCTCCGCAGCCTCTCCCAGGTCAGGTCTACCTGAACGATGTCCCGCTCTGCGTAGCGTCCTCTAGAGGACACGCGCACATCATCACCGTCCAACTCTTCCATTGCTGCAGAAAAGACACCCCTCAGCTGATTGGCCTCTCCAGCCCCACCCCCATGTTGCCACCTCCCTTTGAGCTCCCCTTTGGAGTCATCAGAAGAATGCCTAATGCTTGCGATCAAGTCCTACAAATATCAGGCTTTGTCATGGAGTTATTATTATTATTATTATGCCTCCCAGGCAGTCCGTCCTCCCAGGAACCCCAGGGGAAATATTAGTATCATCAGCCTTGATTCTGATAAGGAAACAGGTTCAGAGAAGGTCTGTGACTTGGCCAAGGCTTCACACAAGGGTATCTTACCTTGTCTCTTCTGTGATGCAGGCCCAAGTACCCGACCCCCTCCCACTTTTCTCCTTCGTTCTTAGTCCCACTCAGGGACACCCCTTCCTACTCACCCTCAAACATGGCTGGTCCTACACCGACGATAATGATAGACATGGGCAATGAGGAGGCCTGTGGGGGAAAGAGGGTGAACGGTTGGGGCAAGCAGCCATCACCAGGGAGGTGACTGTTGGCAGACAGTTCTCTGAGTATGTGTGTCATGGTTCTGCACATCTTGTAAGCAGAGGCATTGATTCTCTCTGCCCCAGACTACTTTTTGAAGGATGTTTCTATATCAAGCAGCCTTGAAAAATACAGTATTTTCCTCTAGAGCAGAGGGCATATTTGCATACTGTCCAATATAGTTTTAAAACAAGTTCTCCAGGCCGGGCGTGGTGGCTCAAGCCTGTAATCCCAGCACTTTGGGAGGCCGAGACGGGCGGATCACGAGGTCAGGAGATCGAGACCATCCTGGCAGACACGGTGAAACCCCGTCTCTACTAAAAAAATACAAAAAACTAGCCGGGTGAGGTGGCGGGTGCCTGTAGTCCCAGCTACTCGGGAGGCTGAGGCAGGAGAATGGCGGGAACCCGGGAGGCGGAGCTTGCAGTGAGCTGAGATCCGGCCACTGCACTCCAGCCCGGGAGACAGAGCGAGACTCCTTCTCAAAAAAAAAAAAAAAACAAGTTCTCCCTGGAGACCTTTGGAACAAAAGGCAAGCATGCTTACTGTCCATTATAAAAGACTCAAGTTCCCTAAGCTCAGGGTTCCTCTTCTGTAATGCAACCCGCAGTGGCTGCAAGTGTCATCTGTCCCTCTTCACATCATCCAGTGGGAACTGGGACTTAGAGAATGCAAGCAAATGCTAATACTCCAGCTACTGCTTTTGCTGGAAATCAAAGTCCTCTGTCTCTAATCCAAGAGTCTTGTGTCTTCTGCCAGCATCCATGAAACTGGCAGGCTAACTTGTTAGCTTGCAAGTAGGATAAAATCTCAGCCCCTTCACAGTATTAACATTACTCCTCCCTGCCAAGCCCTCCTCCTCAGACTCACGCTGACGATGGCCTCCTTGGTCTGCATCATGTCAGAGATGACCCCATCAGTGATGATGAGCAGAACGTAGTACTGGGAACCATCAGAGATCTTGGCTGCGGCCCTGGATGAAAGGCCAAATCAGAATCCAGATGAAAGCCAGACAGGCCACAGGAATACCTTACCCCCGGAGCTTCCACAGCCATTGTGTGGGCAGTGGGCAAGACCTGGGGCTTCTGAAACCCATGCTCCTTCCCCAGACCTGGCAGCCTGCCCCTGCCTGCATATATGTATATATATATACACACACACACCTTTTTTTTTTTTTGAGACAGAGTCTCACCCTGTTGCCCAGGCTGGAGTGCAGTGGTGCGATCTCGGCTCACTGCAACCTCCACCTCCCAGGCTCAGGTGATCCTCCTGTCTCAGCCTCCCGAGTAGCTAGGACTACAGGTGTGTGCCACCACACCTGGTTAATTTTTATATTTTTAGTAGAGATGGGGTTTCACCATGTTGCAGGCTGGTCTCAAACTCCTGACCTCAAGTGATCTGCCTGCCTCAGCCTTTCAAAGTGCTGGGATTACAGGCCTGAGCCACCATGCCTAGCCTGCCTTCAGTAATACTTATTGAACACTTACTATGGTAGACACTGGAGATAACATGAGGAGAAAAAATAAATCCATCCCAGCCCTCTGGAGTGAGGCAGACATTAATCCAAGAATCACACAAAAAAGTATAAAATTACCACTGTGATGAGTGCTGTGATGGAAGGGACACTGCTCTGACAGGGTGCCAGAGGGGATCCTGGCCAGGTGCCTGTAATCCCAGCACTTTGGGAGGCCGAGGTGGGCGGATCACTTGAGGCCAGGGATTTGAGACCAGCCTGGCCAACATGGTGAAACCCTGTCTCTATGAAAAATACAAAAACTAGCCAGGCATGGTGGTGGATGCCTGTAATCCCAGCTACTCGGGAGGCCGAGGCAGGAGAATCCTTGAACCCAGGAGGCGGAGGTTGTAGTGAGCTGAGATTGCGCCACTGCACTCCAGGCTGGGTAACAAGAGTGAGACTCCATCATAGATAGATAGATAGATAGATAGATAGATAGATAGATAGATAGATAGATAGATAGACAGACAGACAAATGGGATCCTGATATGACCCAGAAGGTCAGCGAAGTTTTCTTTAAGGAAGTGATGTTTGAGGATAGAGAGGCTAAATGAAAGAGGAGGAGGATCTTTCTAGGAAGGGGGAACAGTAAGGCCAAAGGCACTAGAGTGGGGCTAAACGTCAACTCCCCTGTGTGGAGGTCAGGAATTGAGGGAAGCAGAGTGGGCCATGTGGCTGAGGAAGCACAGAGCTTAGACACACAGGGATTTATCAACCCCGGCAAGATTTTGATGTTTATACACGAGCAAGAGCAAAGGCTGAGGGCTTCCTTGCTTCCCTCTCCCCTACATTTCTTCCCTCTCCCTTCTTCTCTCTGCTGACCACATCTCATTGCCTGGGCTGTTGGGCCCCGTGCAGTCTTCCCCTGGTCAATCTAATAGCTGCTTCCAGAGCTCCTTTTCCTTCTCTCACCAGTCTTTGAAGCCAAGATTTTTTTTTTCCACCTGAAAAGGATGTCAGAAGTTATTGAGTCCAGTCCCTTTATTATGAATATTCAAAAAAAAAAAAAAAGAGACCTAGAGAGGGCACAAAGGTAGTAGGAGACCCTGGTCTCTTGACTTCCAGTCTCCAGTCCTGTGCAGATTGGAAAGGATGAAGCTGTGCTGTCCAGTAAGGTAGCCTTAGCTGCATGTGGCTATTGAAATTTAAATTAATTAAGTATAATTAAACATTCAGTTCCTTGGCCACCCTAGCTACTTTCACGTGCTCCATATCCATATGTGGCCGGTGAATACCATATTGGCCTGCACAGATACAGAACTTTTCCATCATTGCAGAAAGTGCTATTGGATGGTGCTGTATTGAAACCTGATCTCAAAATGTGAGGAAAGGCACAGAGAGGGCGTAAAATTATAAAATAGCTTTGGGGACAGGTGGGGTGGCTCACGCCTGTAATCTAAGCACTTTGGGAGGCTGAGGCAGGAGAATCACTTAAGACCAAGAGTTTGAGAACAGCGTGGGCAACATAGTGAGGCCTGGTCTCTACGAAAAAAATTAAAATTAACTGGGCTTGGTGGCACGTGCCTATAGTCTCAGCTACTCAGGAGACTGAGTCAGGAGGATTGCAGGAGCCCAGTGAACCATGATGGTACCACTGCACTCCAGTCTGGGAGACAGAGTAAGACCCCAACTGAAATAAAATAAAATAAAATAAAGTAATAAAATAATTTTGGCTCAGTTTGCCCAGGGCCCAGAGTGGGAGTGGGTCATGATCCTCTTTTTTTTTTTTTTTTTTTTTGAGACAGAGTCTTGCTCTGTTGCCCAGCCTGGAGTACAATGGCACAATCTCAGCTTACGGCAACCTCTACCTCCTGGGTTCAAGCAATTCTCCTGCCTCAGTCTCCTGAATAGCTGGGATTACAGGTGCCCACCACCATGCCTGGCTAATTTTTATATTGTTAGTAGAGACAAGGTTTCACCATGCTGTCCATGCTGGTCTTGAACTCCTGCTCTCGAGTGATCCACCCACCTCGGCCTCCCAAAGTGCTGGGATTACAGGCATGAGCCACCGCAGCCGGCCATGATTCTCCTTTACATCCCCTACCCACTTCCTGAATTCTGGTCCCAGCCTCCTCAGAGACCTGGCTTGGTACCTTTTCCTGTCACTTATTTCACAAATAGCAATTGCATACCTACCATGTATCAGGCACCAAACTGGGTGCTGAGCATGGAGCAGAATAGGATCTTGTCCTTGGGGAGAGAGAGGTTTAAACTACTAAAATGCATTGAGGTTAGGGCTTTGAGGATGTAACATCTAACCTAAGTACCTGAAAAATGGGTTGGGTTTAGCCAGGTGGTGATGGGGGTAGGAAGCAAAGGGAAAAGTGTTCCAGAGGGAGAGAATGGGTAAGTGCAAACCACGAGGAGTTACATGTAGGACTATAGCAGAGAGGCTGGACCTGGTGACACATCTAAAATCCCAGTGCTTTGGGAGGATGAGATCAGAGGATCCCTTGAGCCCAGGAGTTTGAGACCAGCTGGGCAATGTAGCAAGACCCTGTCTCTACAAAAAATAACAAAATTAGCCTGGCATGGTGACATGCACCTGTGGTCTTGGCTACTTAAAAGTCTCAGGTGGGAGGGAGGATTGGTTGAGCCCAGGAGTTCAAAGCTGCCGTGAGCTACAGTGGTACCACTGCACTCCAACCTGAGCAACAGAGTGAGACCCTGCTCTTAAAAAAATAAATAAATAAATAAGGAACTATAGAAGAGAGGAGACAGTGGGCATAATGGAAGGGTTTGGGGGCACAGGAGGTACATCTTTGGTTCCCTGTAGATGCCTTGCATTTTCAAGGCTATTTTTATCTGGAAGTTAGCTGAGAAAATGGGTGAGTGGCCAGAGGCCAGTTTGTGCCTCACTTGGCTGTAGAGTAGGAAACAGCAGAGTCCATTGTGATCATCAAAATCGCAGATGTATACTTGACATACATCATCTAATTTGTTTTTTTGTTGTTGTTGTTTTGTTTTTTTGAGACAGAGTGTCGCTTTATCTCCCAGGCTGGAATGCAGTGGTGTGATCTTGGCTAACTGCAAGCTCCGCCTCCTGGGTTCACGCCATTCTCCTGCCTCAGCCTCCCCGGTAGCTGGGACTACCGGCACCCGCCACCATGCCCAGCTAACTTTTTGTACTTTTTTTAGTAGAGATGGGGTTTCACCGTGTTAGCCAGGATGGTTTCGATCTCCTGACCTCGTGATCCGCCTGCCTCGGCCTCCCAAAGTGCTGGGATTACAGGCGTGAGCCACCATGCCCGGCCATACATGATCTAATTTAATCCTCACCCCCATTCTATAAGGTAGGCACTTTAAAAGTTCCTATTTTTATGGCCAGGTGCAGTGGCTCATGCCTGTAATCCCAGCACTTTGGGAGGCCGAGGTGGGGGGTGGATCACCTGAGGTCAGGAGTTCGAGACCAGCCTGGCCAACATGGCGAATCTCCGTCTCTACTAGAATACAAAAAGTAGCCAGGCATGGTGGTGCGCACCTGTAATCCCAGCTGCTCCTGAGGCTGAGGCAGGAGAATTGCTTGAACCCGGGGGCGGAGGTTGCAGTGAGCCGAGATCATGCCACTGCACTCCAGCCTGGGTGACAGAGCAAGACTCCATCTCCAAGAAAAAAAAAAAGGTTCCTATGTTTAAAATGAGGAAGCTGAAGCTTGGAGACATTAACTAGCATCCCCAAGGGGTTATGAAGCTAGAGTCCAAGCCCATGCCTGATCAGCTGAGCCTAAAACTGGAGCTCTTGATTCTCTTACTCTTTATCCCCAGGCCATTCTCTGTATAGTCCTCTGTACACAGTGTACACTCTAGTCATATTAAACTCTTTACTGTTTCATGAACTTGCCCCTTCATTCTTCTGTTTTTCACATGCCATTCCTTCTACCAGGCATGCTCTGCTTCTGTTTCTCTGATAAAGTCTACCTCGTCCTCTAGACCCAGCTGAGTAGTCCCCTTTCTGGTACTGGAGCCTATGCCCTACCCCCTCCCTCTAGGATACTGCTCCACCCACCAAGATGGGCTGTCTGCTCCTCTAAGTGGGTTCTCACTGCCTGATCTGCTGGATTAAGCTAGATGACTATAAGTACACTTAAAACACCTTTTTCCCCTAAATTAAACATGGATGCAACGTGAGAAGAATATAAAATTTGCATGAATTTTTAAGATGGAATTCAGAAACTTCAAAGACATTTTCAGCCTGACTGCTTTCGGCTATGCCCCCAGATTCCCCAGAGGGACGCTGTCGCTTGCCTTTGCCGACAGGCGACTTGCTAGAAAAGTCTGGGAAGCTCTGGTCTACAGAAGGTAATGATTTATTTATATTTCTGTCTCCTGCACCAAGGCGGGAGCTCCCAAGGGCAGGGACTAGATCTGATTCATCTGTGAATCTTCAGTGCCCCAGCAGAGAACTAAGCACACAGCAGATGCCCTTTGAATAGTGATAATGATAATAATAGTAACAGTAATAGCGAACACCTGTAGTATTTATGATGCGGCAGGCACTGTTCTGGGTGTTTGACATATATTAATTAGTTCTCACAACAACCCTATGAAGTAGACATTGTTACTTTCCTCATTTTACAAATGAGGAATAAGGCACAGAGAGGTTAAGAGTCTTGACCAAAGCCACAGCTAGTGAGTGATAGAACCAGTGTGTTAACTTGGCTAGTCTGGCTCCAGACCCCACACTCAGGATACACTGCCCTTTTACTGAATGTTAACTAAGTGAATGAATAAATTTTGAATTAGTGTAGTTGCATAAGATAATATTTAAGAAGTCCGCTTAATAACAACAAAAATATGATCAGGTTCCAGTATTAGTGGGGAAAAAAATCAGTAGTGAAATGTTATATGTATAATAATTTGACTATAATTATGGATGCATAAGGAAAGTAACTATATACATCTACATTCCATGGGCAGTATTCAGGGTGATTTCTTACTTCATTTCTCTATTGAAATTTTCTACGGTTATTATTAAAGAATCTATTATCATTACTGCAAATTAGAAAATAAACAAATCTACTAGAATTAATACCTGAGTGATAAAATAATCTGTACAACAAACCCCCATGTGTCAAGTTTGTTATGTAACAAACCTGCACGTGTACCCCTAAACTTAAAACGAAAGTTAAAAAAATAAATAAATCTTTGCTAGGGGAAAAAGTATATGGGCTTATAAATCTCACTGAAATCCTTTCACTTTTACTCCCTTTTTGTTTCATCTTTTTTTGTTTTTTTTTTTTGAGACAGAGTCTCGCTCTGTCGCCAGGCTGGAGTGCAGTGTCCGGATCTTTCAGCTCACTGCAAGCTCGCCTCCCAGGTTTACACCGATTCTCCTGCCTCAACCTCCCTGAGTAGCTGGACTACAGGCGCCTGCCACCTCGCCGGCTAGTTTTTGTATTTTTTAGTAGAGACGGGGGTTTCACCAATGTTAGCCAGGATGGTCTGGATCTTCCTGACCTCGTGATCCGCTCCGTCTCGGCGTCCCAAAGTGCTGGGATTACAGCTTGAGCCACCGCGGCCCGGCCTGTTCACTCTTTTTTACTTCTAAGCTTTCTGAGGGAGTTTATGTTATGCTGGGTTTATGTTAGCTGGGTTTCTTCTATTTACTATAAAGTGGGGTTTGCTTATTTTTTATTCAATCAAATAATCTTTTTCTTTTTTAAGGTCAAACAGAGCTTATTTATGTTTATTGACATATGTTTGGTTTTAGTTCTGTCATTTCATAAATTTGTTTTAAATTTATTTTAATACCCTCTGGTTTTTAAAGTCATTTGATATATGATCTGGGTTTTCTTTGCTTTGCTTTATGTGTGTGTGTGTGTGTGTGTGTGTGTGTGTGTGTGTGTGTGTATTTTTTTTTTTGTTTTTTTTGAGACAGAGTCTTGCTCTGTCACCCAGGCTGGAGTGCAGTGGCGTGACCTGGGCTCACTGCACTGTCTGCCTCCCGGGATCAAGCAGTTCTCTGCCTCAGCCTTCTGAGTAGCTGGGATTACAGGCGGCCGCTACCACGCCTGGCTAATTTTTGTATTTTTAGTAGAGACGGTGTTTCACCATCTTGGCCAGGCTGGTCTTCAACTCCTGACCTCGTGATTCACCCGCCTCGGCCTCCCAAAGTGCTGGGATTACAGACGTGAGCTACCGCGCCTAGCCTGCTTTGTATATTTTTATTCTGAAAACTTGGACAGTCACGCTTCTAGTTTTTAACTTATCATTTATTGAGCATGTACCATGGGCCAGACACTGTGCTAATACTTGTTACACTGTTATCTAATTTTAACCTTGCAATAACTCTGTAAGGAAGCTGCTATTGTCATCCATTATCATACCACCTTACAGGGAAGAAACGGATGCTTAAAGAGGCTAAGTTGCTTAAGGTCACATGGTTAGTGAATGGTGGAGCTAGGATCACACTCAGGTCTTATGCTAAAACTTATGCCTTCACCACAGTGCTGTAGGCTCTTCTCTCTCTTACCCAAACTCAAGCCCTGGGTTGTCATTCTCAGGCAGTGGGGTTAGGGTAATTTGCTGACGCCCTTTCTGCCCCATAATAAGGTACAGTCATCCCTCAGTATCCACAGGGGATTGGTTCCAAGACCCCTGTTGATACCAAACTCCTCAGATACTCAAGTCTGTTATATAAAATGGTGTAGTATTTGCATATAACCTATACACATCCTCCTGTATACTTTAATTTTTAAAATTTAAATATTTAATTTTTAAAAAAATGAGCCAGGCATGGTGGCTTATGCTTGTAATCCCAGCACTTTGGGAGGCTGAGCAGGCGGATCACCTGAGGTTGGGAGTTCAAGACCACCCTGACCAACATGGTGAAATGTCTCTACTAAAAACACAAAAATGAGCTGAGCGTGGTGGCGTGCACCTGTAATACCTGCTATTTGGGAGGCTGAGGCAGGAGAATTGCTTGAATCTGGGAGGTGGAGGTTGCAGTGAGCTAAGATCATGCCACTGCACTCCAGCATGGTGACAGAGCAAGACTCTGTCTCAAAAAAAAAGAAAAAAAAAAAAGAGATGGGGTCTCACTATATTGCCCAAGTTGGTCTTGAACTCCTAGGCTCAAGTGATTCTCCTGCCTCAGTCTCCTAAAGTGTTGGGATTACCCACTGTGCCTGGCCTCTCCTATATACTTTAAATCATCCCACATTACTTAGAGTGCTCCTGACTGTCCTTGGGGAATCAGTCCCTTATGTGGGTCCCCTCATTTCTCCCAGCCTCCACCCAGTTCCCTTACCTGGCCACTTGGTTGATGACAGGAGCAAAGTAGGTGGGCCCGTAGAGCTGCACTGTGCGCAAGCTCTGGAAATAGCTCTCCAGCACACCCTCGATGCCCGCACAGTTGGGGTCCTCATCATTGTTGTTCTGTCAAAGAATATGCCCTGCCAGGCTGAGCCCATGCAGGGTACATCCAGGAGTGCTCTGATTCCAGCTCACTCCTTCCATTTTCCATCAGTCCCTTTCATGCTCCCCTCCAAACCCAGCCCTGCTCCCCTCTCTGCTCTGCTATCCTCTCATAGCTTCCTGTTCCTCTACATGCCCTTTGAAGAAATATAAACAGAACAAAATCATCAACTTGGGTGAACCAGATGCCAGGGCATGGAGATTAAGCTCTGGCCAATACCATACCAGGGGGAACTGGTGGGAGATCCGTCCCTCTGGGGGCAGCTTGGCCCCAAAGCCATAAGCTGGGAAGAGCTTGTCACTGTCATAGTCCTGGATGATCTCTCCCACTGCCTTGAGGGCCATGGCATAGGCGCTGAGCTGGTAGGGACTCATGTAGTGCAGGGAGGTAGGCTGCAGAGGATTCCCTGTAGGGACACAGGAACCCCAGCCTCATGATCATCTGGATCATCCATCTGCTCACCTGCTTATCTTTGTGTGCATTCATCCATCTGTATCCATTTATCTGCCCTCTGCCCATGTCCTCCCTCCTTATTTTACCCAATCATCCATTTGTTCATTTATCCATCTATCCACCTACCCATCCCTATATCTATTCATCCATTTACCTACCTACCCACACATCCATCCATCCATCCACCCATCCACCTGGCCATATATCTATCTTTCAGTCTACTTATACATCTTTATCCACCAATCTCTCCATTCTCTTATGCAGCTACCTGCTTACCCACTCATCCATCCATCAGTCCATCCATCCATCCATCCACCCATCCACCCACTTGTCTACTTGCCATTTTTCTTCATTTTCCATCCATCTATATAGCAGTATTATTTTATCCATCCAGCTATCCAGCCCTCTCCATTCCATTCATTCTCTTGTCTGTTCTCATATGGATTTATCCACTCATGCATTTCCCCTATCTAATTACTTGTTATTTCCCCAACTTAAACTTTGGTCCATTTGTCCACCCACATACCCATCCATGCATCTACTTGGCTAACCTATTATACTCACTCACCAACCCATGTACCCACTCCATTTGTTCATGGATCTATGCATTCATTCAAGACTCACCACCTATACACCTATCCATCTCTCCTTATACCCCCTTTCTCTCTCATCCATCAGCCTACTCATCCACCTGTTGAGCTATATATCCTTTCAACCCTCTGTGATCCATCTACCCATCTATTTTTCTGTACTCTATTTTCCTGGCTGGGTTTTGCCTAAGTTTGTGCTTCTTGGGTAGGTAAACTCTTATCCCTAGGTAGGAATCCAGACCAACTCCTAATGACTCCCTTAGAAGTCCCTTCCCACCTCCCCCTTTTTCACTCATCCATGTCTCACCATTGGAAGCCGTGAAGTCAATAGCTACTGTGAAGTTCAGCTGTGTCCTGTTGGGGAAGCAGATGAATTGAGAAGTGAGGAACTAATAATTATTACTTCACTATTTCTCAAACAGTAATGTGCATATGGATCACCTGGGGCTCATGTTAAAATGCAGATTCTGATCCAGATGGTCTGGGTAGAGCCTAACAAACTCCCAAGTAATGCTGATGCTGCTGGCTCATGGACCACACTTTAGGTAGCAGAATTAAATGCCTGCTGTGTAGCAGGTGTATTATAGGTCACTTAATTTAACCCTTACTATAGCCCTGAAGTAGTAATTAATATCCCCATTTGGCTGGGCGCCATGGCTCACGCCTGTAATCCCAGCCCTTTGGGAGGCCGAGGCAGGCGGATCACCTGAGGTCTGGAGTTCAAGACCAGCCTGACCAACATGGAGAAACCCCCCCATCTCTACTAAAAATAAAAAAAAATTAGGCAGGCGTGGTGGCGCATGCCTGTAATCCCCACTACTTGGGAGGCTGAGGCAGGAGAATTGCTTGAACCCGAAGGTGGAGGTTGCAGTGAACCAAGATCGCACCATTGCACTTCAGCCTGGACAACAAGAGTGAAACATCGTCTCAAAAAAAAAA
>NW_016807142.1:97066-100087 GCF_001698545.2 Rhinopithecus bieti | reverse complement strand
AAAAAAAAAAAAAAAAAAAAAAAAAGTAATTTGGCTAAGATCCCATAGCTAGTAAATGACTGAACTGAGATTTAAACCCAGGCATCCTGATTCCAAAGACTTTGTTCTTAACTGTCATGCCTAAATCATTCCATATGTCTACCTATCAGTATATCAGCCCATCCAACCATCCGTCTATCCATCTAGCTACCTATTTACCCATACATTTGCCAGTCCAATTACCTATCAGTTCATCTCTTTGGCTACCTAACTATGTGTCTAGCCATTCACTGACTCACTGAGGCATGCAAGCATCCATCCGTCTATCTACCCAACTGTATAACATCTACCCATCTGGTTATCCATTCATCAGTATAACGATGCATCTACTCATGTATGTGCCCATCCATTCTTCCACCCTTCCACCTACCATCTATCTTTATACTACCCATTTACTCATTCATTTGGTTGGCCTATCCATCTAATTTATACCCATCCATCAACTAATTCACCTACAAATCCATCCATTCATCCATTTGCCATCTATTCATCTATCCAACCATCAATCCACTTGTCACTCAACCTATCTTTTTGTATTCCACCTGCTTTTCTGTTCATCCTCCTGCCTCCCCAGTCATCCATCAAACTCTCATTTACCAATTTATCACCCACCCATCCATCAGCTCATCCATCTGTTAATCACCCATCATCTGTATATCCACAAATCCACCCATCATCAGTCCAATTATCCATTCATCTGCTATCCATTTATCTGCCCCTCTACCCCCCCACCAATTCACTCATATATCCATCCACATACGTATCCAACCATTCGCTAGTTTACCCATCCAACGATCCATCCATGTACCTGCTTATTCATTCGTTAATCTGCCCTTTCATCTACCCATCCACCTACCATTCCATCCATCAGTCGATCCATCCCTGGATAGTCCACCTATCCATCTGTATGGCTATCCATCTGCCTCTCCATCCACCCAATCTCATGCTGCAAACTCTATCTCACTGAGCAGGACCCTCCAATGCTATTTATGATACTTCTACTATCATTCTTGGGCCCAGGAACCCCACTGGCATGTCCTTGGCTCCTTATTCCCCAGCTTATGCCGGAGCCAACCTGTCATAGTCTCCATTGCACAGAGCCCGCACAGGGATGCTGAAGGGCTGCCACACAGGATTCAGTGTGTTTTCACAACCTCTGTCTTGTGGCAGATGGTGAACCTGGAGGGGAGTGGGAAGGATTGGTATAATTTATCTTGTGCCTAGGGGTAGGACTGAATCCAGAGACAGAACCGGATGCTCTCAGAGATTCCTGAGATTACCCCACTTGTTAAGCACATGCGCCACCCCAGCCTAACAGCCCTGATGGCAGTGACTCACGTGCCATCCTCATTGCTCCTGTAGAACACAAGAAAGGGGTCTGATTTCCCAAAGAAGTCCTTCTTGTCCAGCTTGTTTGCACACAGCTGCATGGTGGCAATGTCCTAGGGATGGATGAAGTTGGGCTGGTGACACCCAAATTGCCCATAGCCTTCAGACAGCAGTCCATTAAAGGGTTTATGGGGAGAGAAGGGAGCTCCTGGGTCTAGCATGTGGCCCTTACTGACCCGACAATTGCTAAGCTCTTCTGCAGTCAGCAATATGGTCCCACACTTCTTGCCTGGTACACCCCTGGAAGTAGAAAAGCCTCTTAGTGAGAGGAGGGAGGGTAGGCAACAAGGATTGAGTGGCCAGTCTGGGGTTAGGTGGGCCAGGGGATTCAGTTTGCCATTTACTGACAGTCCATTTTGTCTTGAGTGCCTTCTGGTGAGGAAGGGCCTCACTTTGACTGGGTGGGGTCTGCAGTCTAGTAAAAGGGGTTAGAACAGCTTAGGTGAACATCTCACAAAAGTAGCATGGGAAAGACAAGGGATTTAGAGTCAGGGGATTTTATGATTGTTAAGCTGTGTGACCCTGGGCAAGTTATTTCCCCTTCCTCAGCTTTAGTTTTTTTCTCTGTGAAATGGGAATCATGATGACTTGTCAGGGCTGTGAAGAGATCTGAATGAGTGCATGGAAGGAAAATCAACTCGTAATCTTTATAGATATGAGCTGGTTGTATTCTTCAAAGCCGACTCTGGTTCCTACTATCTGCCGGGTGCTGTGATAGATATGAATTGAGCAACTGGCACTCTCCAGCTCTGCTAGACTGCCCGCAGGGAGCTTCAGGGGCAGGGGAGGTGGAATGTCAAAGCCAATAGGTAAATAGAGTGGGTTGTAGTGATACTGAATGAGGGAGAAGAATTTCTATCCAGACCCAGGGACAAAGGGCTGGTTTGTTAGGTCAAAGCTGATGTGCTTTCTGAAGACCATGGAGAGGGAGATTTAAAAGACAAGGGAAACCTTATCCTTTCCTGACCCTAGAAGGAACACTTCCATGTGCTTGAATGGTGCATACAAGGACCCCAAGGGGTTCACCCCTTGGGCCTGTGAACCCTGATTCCCAAAGGGATCCAAAATGTGGCAGGGAGAAAACTAGGTCAGGAGGGTCCTGGATTCCAGTCCTGGCTCTAACTTGCTATATGATTTTCCCTATCCTTAGAATGAGAGTTGAACTATTTCTTTGGATCCTTTGATCTTTGACTCTTTGTGCTTTACCAAGAGGGAGCATGATGAGAATAGGGACTATTCGCCTACGGCTGGGCGTGGTGGCTCACGCCTGTAATCCTAACATTTTGGGAGGCCGAGGCGGGTGGATCACCTGAGGTCACGAGCTCGAGACCAGCCTGACCAACATGGTGAAACCCTCTCTCTACTAAAAGACAAAAAAAAAGAAAAAAAATTAGCTGGGTGTGGTGGCGGGCACCTGTTATACCAGCTACTGGGGAGGCTGAAGCAGGAGAATTGCTTGAACCCGGGAAGCAGAGTTTGCAGTGAGCTGAGATCGAGCCCTTGCACTCCAGCCTGGTTGACAGAGTGAGACTCCGTCTCAAAATAATAATAATAATAATAATAATAATAATAATAATAATAATAATAATAATT
>NW_016807142.1:88961-94375 GCF_001698545.2 Rhinopithecus bieti | reverse complement strand
TTTGCGACGGAGTCTCCCTCTGTTGCCCAGGCTGGAGTGCAGTAGCATGATCTTGGCTCACTGCAACCTCTGCCTCCCTGGTTCAGGCGATTTTCCTACTTCAGCCTTCTGAGTAGCTGGGATTACAAGCATGTGCCACCACTCCCAGCTAATTTTTTTGTATTTTTAGTAGAGATTTCACTATGTTGGCCAGGCTGATCTGGAACTCTGGACCTCAAGTGAGCCACCCACCTCAGCCTCCCAAAGTGCTGGGATTACAGGTGTGAGCCACCGTGCCTGATCACACATCTTTTCTCTTCTCCCCTTTGCTGTAAAACTCCTTGACAGATGCCTTGACTCCCTCCGTCTTCCATCCACTTCACCTACACCTCTCCTTTAAAACTATGCTTGTAAGAATCAACAGGGATTTTCACCTTGCCAAATGCAATGGCCAATTCCCAATCCTCATCTTATTTGAGCTGCAGCAGCATTTGACGTGGTTGGTAACTCTCTCCTTGATAACCCTTCTCTTTGCTTCCATGACAGCGCCCTCTCTTGGTTCTCATCCTACTTCATTAATTGCTCCTTCTCAGCCTTCTTTTCTAGGTCCAATTTGTGGAGCCTCAGCCTTTGGTTCTCTCTCTCTCGTCTCCCTCTTTCTTTTTCGCCAGTCCTTCCGCCCCTCCTTTGGTGATCTTATCTAATAGCATGACTTTAAAGTTAACATCTAAGGCTGGGCTCAGTGGCTCATGCCTGTAATCCCAGCACTTTGGGAGGCCAAGGCAGGAGGACTACTTGATGTCAGGAGTTCAAGACCAGCCTGAAAAACACAATGAGGCCCCTTGTCTCTACAAAAAATAATTTTATTTATTTATTTTTTATTTTTTGTGAGACGGAGTCTCGCTCTATCGCCCAGGCTGGAGTGCAGTGGCCGGATCTCAGCTCACTGCAAGCTCCGCCTCCCGGGTTTACACCATTCTCCTGCCTCAGCCTTCCGAGTAGCTGGGACTACAGGCGCCTGCCACCTCGCCCGGCTAGTTTTTTGTATTTTTTAGTAGAGGCGGGGTTTCACTGTGTTAGCCAGGATGGTCTCGATCTCCTGACCTCGTGATCCACCCGCCTCGGCCTCCCAAAGTGCTGGGATTACAGGCTTGAGCCACCGTGCCCGGCCCAAAAAATAATTTTAAAATTAGCTGGGCCTGCTGGCATCTACCTGTAGTTCCAGCTACTTGACTTCTTGGAAGGTTGAGTGGGAGTATTCCTTGAGCCAAGGAACTTGATGCTGCAGTGAGCTATCATTGCACCATTGCCCTCCAGCCTGAGCTACAAAGTGAGAGCCTGTCTTGAAAAATCAACAACAAAACCAACATCCAAGACTCATTTGATACCTCCACTTGGATGTCTAACATTTTATATATTTATAAAACATAAAATTCAACATGTCAGATTGAACTCTTGATTGAATTCCTCCTCCAACTTGCTCCTCCTTCACATTTTTTGTTTTGTTTTGTTTTTTTTGTCTTTTCGTCCACAGACAGAGTCTCACTCTGTCACCCAGCTTGGGGTGTCACCTCGCTCTCCTTTGTTTTTTTTTTTTTCCTACTATCTCGGTTAGTGTCAATTCCATTTTTCCTGTTGTTCAAGCCAAAGACCTTGGTATTGTCCTCAACTCCTCTTTTCCTCTCACATTCATATTCAATCTGTCAGGAACCTGTTAGCTCTACCTTTAAAATATATCCCAAATCTGACCACTTCTCCCCTTCTTCACTGGTAGCAGCCTGGATTACTGTCAGAGTCTTCTCATTGGCTCTCTGCTTCTACCTTTGGCCACCCAAGTTTATTCTTTTTTTAAAAATTTTATTTAAAAAAAATTTTTTTTGAGATGGAGTCTCGCTCTGTCGCCCAGGCTGGAGTACACTGGTGCAATCTTGGCTCACTGCAAGCCCTGCCTCCTGGGTTCGTGCCATTCTCCTTCCTCAGCCTCCCGAGCAGCTGGGACTACAGGCACCCGCCACCACGCCTGGCTAATGTTTTGTATTTTTAGTAGAGACAGGGTTTCACCATGTTAGCCAGGATGGTCTCTATCTCCTGACCTCATGATCCACCTGCCTCGGCCTCCCAAAGTGCTGGGATTACAGGCATGAGCCACCGCGCCTGGTCCCCAAGGTTTATTCTTAACCCCATAGCTAGCACCATCTTTTGTAAGCAGCCATATCATGTCACTTCTCTGCTCAGAAACCTCTAGTGACTCCCGTTTCAGAGGAAAGGTAGAAGTCCGCTGCAAGGCCCTGTTAACTCTTCAACCTCACTTCCTCCTGCCTCCCAGTCATCTGGCTCCAGTCACGCTGGCCTCCTTGCTGTTCTTTGAATGTGCCAGGCTTTTGCACTGGCAGTCTCCTCTGCCTGGAACATTCTTCCTCCACATGTCTGTACCATTGACTCCCTCACCTCCCTCAAGTTGTTGCTCCACAGTTACCTGTCCATGAGACCTGCTCAACTGCACTGTTGAATCCTGCACCTCCCACTCACCCAGCATTTCCAGTTCCCCTTGTTCTGCTCTACTTTGTCTCTTTCCTCATAGCACTTAATATTGTCTAATCTAGTATGTAATTTACTTATGTCTATTTTGTACCCCCACAACTAGAGTATCAGCCCCCTGAGGACAAGAACCTTTGTTTGGTTTACCATTGCAAGCTAATCCCCTTTATAAGTGGCTGACATAGGGTATGTATACATAGTGTTTGTGGAATGAATGAAGCCCTGGTGCCTAGAACAGGGTGTGGGATATAAAACATGCTAATGCATATTTAGTGAGTGGATATAATGGAAATTCCTGAGGATTTGATTTATTCCGGGGGAGCTTCCCTGTGGAGAGGGGCTTGGAAGTGGACCTTAAAGGTTGAATCAGATTTAGAAAAAGAGTGAGGGGGGAGAGAGAGAGAGAGAAGAGAGAAGAGAGAGAGAAAGAAGGAAAAGACATATGAGGCCTGAGAGTGACTCGGGCAGAGCACTGGAAATTGGACTTTTCTATGAGGGTGATGGGAGCCAGTGCAGGCTCCTGACCAGGGGCAACCCCAGCCTCCACTGCTATCAGTCAGTGACATCCTTGGGACAGAGAATTTGGAAGCCCCCACCCCACTCCCACACCCCTTCCCATTCAGCTTACGTGAGGGTTCTTTCTACTCGGCTGCCCTGGCCTCCGATCACCTCTCCCAGGGCCAGGAATGCTTGTCCCAGGAAATCCTATGCAGGACAAGGAGTCAGCGAGACCAGAAGCTCTTGAGTGCTGAGTCCCAGCTCAGCCCCAGTGATGCTCCTGCATAGGAGGACCAGGGCAGTTCCCAGGCGAGTGAGTGGTGCAGGAGCCACCACCCTGCATGGGCTTTATTGGAGGGGGTGTGAAAGAAGGGGTCTGCGAGCAATCTCTGTCTCATAGTGGGTCATCAGTCCAAGCTTGTTCTCCACAACACCACCCCCACCCCCAGCCTCTGCCCAGCCCCATTCAGTCTCACCTTCTGCAGTTCCCAGTAGTGGTAGCCAAGAAGGAAGAAGAACAGTGAGTAGGGGACACAGGCAGGACACTCAGGCAGGAGGAGAGGGACCAGGAGGGTGGGTTGGGGGCCTGAAGAAGATGGGGTCTGGGTCGAGGGTTAGGAGGAGTTCCAAGAGTTGTTGAACACATCTAAGTGCATCCTTTGTGCTCTGCCAACCCTCTAGTAAACGTTTGCTCACCGGTTTGGAGATGTTGGTTTTGGAGTCCACGTTGTACCTAGGAAAAGAGTGGAACGGGTGTGGGGTGGGGCTGGGTGGGGGAGAGGGTGGAAGGGGTCGGGCACCGAGTCTTGGTGAAAATTTTGGGTGGAGGGATGGGTGGCTGTGGACCCGAATTCAGCTTTGGTCTCCTTTGGGGGAGGAGTCAGGGTGGGCCGAGGAGTAAAAGGGTCAAGCCTGGGCCAAGGCCAAATCAGGGGCTGTTGGGGGCAGGGTTGTCTGGAAGGGGTCGGGCCTGAGGTGGAGCTGCGATAGGAGCAGAGTTATGGGCGGGGCCAGAGCGGGGGACGGAACTGGACCGCATCTCACAGAAGGGCAGGACTCAGGCTAGAGGGGGCCATTCAGAATGGGAGGGAGGCCTGCGGGAAGAACCAGGCCGGGAGGCGAGGCGGGGTGGGGCCAGCCAGAATTCCGGGCGGATCCAGGTTGGGGGCGGGCCAAGCCGGAATTCCGGGCGCAGCCTCACACATCGAAGCGCAGATTTTGCTTTTCCTCAAAGAAATAGTCGAGGACGAATTTGCGCACGAAGTCTGGGTTCAGCGTGTTATCGATCACCTCGGTCCGTCCGAACTGGGTAGGGGGGTGGAGGGTCAGCGTGGTACGTGCAGACGCGCAGGGGATTCCCGGGCGACGCCCTGGGCCGGGGGGAAGGGGGGCTCTGGGACTCACCTCCCGCCACTCCTGGCTGGCCCGGCTCTGCGTGTAAAGCACCACCACTGCAGGTGGGGGCAGGGAGGGAAGGACGTGAGGTCGGCTTGCACCCCTGGCCCCGACTCCACCCGCCCCTGAGTCTCGCCCAGACCCCAAGTTCCCCCTCCCGGTCCTGGAGCCGCCTACTGGGGTCGGACTTGGAGAAGGTATCAAGGTCTAGCAGGTTCCTAGAGAAAAGCAACAGACAGACAGAGTGGATCATCCTGGAGCCCGCCCGCCTCGAATCGGCTCTGAGCCGGGCACTGAGGGGAGGTATGGGGCCCGCGTCAAACCTCTGTCCCCCATGACTACCCCCAGCTGGGGTCCGCGCTGTCAGCACTCTGGACAGCACCGGAAATCGCTGTCCAGGAACCGTGGCTCTGCGGACTGGACGCGAACGCACCCACACTGTCTCCAAGGGCCCAGGAAAGAGGGCTCGCCCCAGAACTTTGTCCTCCTGGGGCCGAGCTCCTACTGAATACCTGCGACCCACCCCCTGAACCCGCAGGCTGAGCCCTTTTTTCAGGGTGGGGCTGCCCAAGAAGACCCCCCCTTCTCGATCCCACCAGCAACACCCCTGTCATCAGTTGTGATTTTCCAGCCAATTTCGCCTCTCCCCTGGGGGTCTAGCCCCTGCCCGGGCTGAGCCCCGCGGCTGGCTGGGGCTGGGGCAGTGCCAGTGCCTAAGCCCTCCCCAGCGCGGCTCGCTCACCGGCAGGACACGGTAATTTCAATCTTGGTGGCCGGGACGCTGCGCTCGGAGGCTCCGCCGAGAGACATGGCTGGTCGGGCGACCCGAGCCGCAGGAGGCTGCGAGACGAGGGCTGCTGGGGCTAGGGGCGACGGCAGCGGCGGGGCCGGCCCATGTGCCGCGGTGGCGGCGGCGGCTGCAGCGGCGGCGGCGGCTGCACTCCCTCCAGTCCTGCGTGCGCTCCCGCCGCTCGCGCCCTGACAGTGGCCGCCGGCGGCAGCGG
>NW_016807142.1:36843-88817 GCF_001698545.2 Rhinopithecus bieti | reverse complement strand
CGCCCTCCAGGGCCCCCTTGGCCGCCGCGGCGGCTGCAGCGGCGGCGGCGGCTGCACTCCCTCCAGTCCTGCGTGCGCTCCCGCCGCTCGCGCCCTGACAGTGGCCGCCGGCGGCAGCGGCTCCAGATGGCAGTACAGCCCCGCCCGGCCCTGCGGGCGGCCCCCGCCCCATTGGAGCAGCCTGGAGCCAGCGGGGAACCTCACCCTGACCCCCAACTCCAACCCACACCTTGGTAGAGTCCACCCTGCGCAACTCTCTGGGGTGGAAACCCAAGCCCCCTAGAGTTGTCCATGATGCTGAAGCATTTGGGGCACCTGGTGGGCGTTGGAATTGTTGCCTCTTACTGAGCCACTCCCTTAGTGTTTCTGCTCTTTCCCATTCCCAGCCTGCCTAGGTCTCTGAATAGGAAAAATACGTCTCTTATTAGCTGTGTGACCTTGGACAAGTTACTCAACATCTCTGTGGCTTGACCGTGAAAGACCGTTAGAAAGGCCCTTAACAGCAGCTACTTTAGGTGCTGTAAAATTTTACTGCGATAACCCAAGGAAAGCACTTAGCACACAGCAAGTGCTCAACAAACATTCACTGGTATTTATGATTTGTCCTCTGGGTATTCACACTGATGACAGTAAATGGTGGCTGTTAAGCACCGTGCAAAGCTGTCTGCCCATGCCTTTAAACCCTCACAACTTTCATGGCATTACAGATGCGGACACACTCTCATGACGCAATCTACCGTAGGCCACACTGTAGGTCAGCCTACAGGTCGGGAAGAGAGGTCAGCCAGGCTCTCCCCCACCACATGCACATCAATTGCTATCTCCAAAGCTTTAGAAGCCAGTCCCTCCTCCATAGGCAGGCCTCAAGGTAAGGGCTGCAGGTCACTTGTACCAGGACCATGCTGCCTACAGAACTTGTTAAAGATGAAGATCCTGATCGGGTGCGGTGGCTCATGCCTGTAATCCCAGCACTTTAGGAGGCCGAGGCAGGCAGATCACTTGAGCTCAGGAGTTTGAGACTGGCCTGGCCAACATGGTGAAACCCCACCTCTACTAAAAATACAAAAATTAGCTGGGGACGGTGGCATGTTCACGTAGCTACTCGGGAGGCTGAGGCAGGAGGATCATTTGAACCCAGGAGGCAGGGGTTGCAGTGAACCAAGATTGTGCCACTGCACTCCAGCTTGGATGACAGTGAGACTCCATCTAAAAAAAAAAAAAAAAAAAAAAAAAAAAAAAAAAAAATCCTCCAGCTAATTCCCAGGCAACTTCCTTAGCAACCCAAAGGCTAAAGCTCAGGCAGCCCTGGGAATGTGCACAACTAATCAGGCTCCCTAGGTGACTAGGACCTGCTTAGACCTGAGAACCACTACCCTCAACAGTCTTGAGTATTATCCCCACTGCAGGACTACCATGGCTCACGAGTGGAGAGGTACACCTGTCACCAGTTCTCTTCCTGTTTCACCTGTCCTCCACTTAAACACCCCTTGTCCAGCAAAAAGGACAATGATAACCTTCCTAATAGCTCCACAAAGACAATAACCAAATGAGGACACGAGTGGCTGTTCAAAAAGACTTTGATTTTATTTTGTGATCTGTGTCAAACTGCCTCATTCTCAGTGCAGGTGATCCCTCCTCCCCAGGAAACAAGAATTGAGAGGTAGGGTCTTTGTGAAGTCATGGCTTCCATAAGGCCCCAGGGAAACCCCACACAGTTCTGAGAGTTGATGGGAATCCCAGCAAAGACGGGGTGGGTGGGAGACAGTGACAAGGGGTGGTGGTCACCAGTCAAGAGGCTGGGGGTTGGAAACCCGTCTTTGGCCTTGCTCAGCTTTGGGGCTGCCATGTACATGATGGAGATGGGGGAGTGAAATTTCCCCTGACCTGGAAGTACCCCTTTGGCCAGGCATGGCTTTGATTCTGCTAAGGACTCAGCTGAGAGAGGAGCAGGAAACTGTCATGGGCTGGCTTCTTCACAAGGCATTGCTGCTGATGCCCCGGAGTCCGACACCACGGGCAAACTGCTCCAACAGGCCCCCGATGGCACCAGAGGGACTGGGGGCTACTGCCCGAAGCCCCACCGTGCTGCTGTATGCAGCCAAGAAGGCTGAGCGCACCTCCTGCAGCCGAGTCTCTCGATCACTCAGGGCTGCAAGCCTATGGGGAGGGAAAGAGAAAGAACAAAGACATTACCCTGGGACAGGACCCAGCATCCTCCCTCCACACCACCTGTCCTTGTGCTTCTGACTGTACAAATCCAGTGTCTGTCTTATGGCCATGCTATCCTTGTGGTTCAGGCCCCAGATAACTGGCCCTGTTTTCCCTTAAACCATTCCTCAAAGCCTTCAGGCTACTGTTCCCACCTAGAGCAGGAACTTTTACTGGGACACTAACCTTTTTTTTTTTTTTTCTTTTTCTTGAGATAAGGTCTCACTCTGTTGCCCAGGCTGGAGTGCAGTGGCACAATCAGGGCTCACTATAGCCTCAACCTCCTGGGCTCAAGCCATCCTCCTGCCTCAGCTCCTCAAGTAGCTGGGACTACAGGCACATGTCACCATGATGGGGTTTACCATGTTGCCCAGGCTGGTCTCAAACTTCTGGACTCAACTGATCTGCCTGCCTTGGCCTCCCACAGTGCTGGGATTACAGGCGTGAGCAACTATGCCTGGCCTGACCTGACCTGTTGTGAAAATAACTTTCTTTGTGATCACTGGGAAGGAGGGTAGCTAAGCAGGAGGGAATCTGCCCCAGCAGCTCTCTGCTTCCACTCCTCGGGAAGGGCAAGCTGAGGCATGAAGTTTTATACCTAACAGTAAGGAGGCCCCTGAAATCTGGCAGCAGGCTACAGCTGTTGAAAGGCCTCAGCCTTGGCCAGGTGTGGTGGCTTATGCCTGTAATCCCAGGGAGATTGGGAGGCCGAGGCAGGTCAAGAGTTCGAGACCAGCCTGGCCAACATGGCAAAACCTTGTCTCTACTAAAAATACAAAAATTAACCGGGAATGGTGGCATGTGCCTGTAATCCCAGCTATTTGGGAGGATGAAGGCAGGAGAATCGCTTGATCCCCAGAGGCAGAGGTTACAGTGAGCCAGACTGCACCACTGCACTCCAGCCTGGGCAACAGAGTGAGACTGTGTCTAAAAAAAAAAAAGAAAAAGGCCTCAGCCTTGAGGCGTAGACATGATGCATCTTAGGAGGAAGCTATTGCCCTGGAAGAACCCACTGTCTGCTGGGTTGAGGGCAGGGTTCCCCGCTGGAAACCTCTAGGGCTTTAGCTACACCTTCCATCACTGTGGTTCCCAGGTAAACAGCTGAAAGGGTGCTCGCTTTTCCAGAAAGATCTGTGTTCTGATTCTATCCCCCATTCCTCTCTTGGCCTCTATAGGCTCTGATCACAGATGAAAGCCCCTCTTCTTTCCTTACCTTGAAATTACAAGTCAAGAAGGGAAACAAGTGCACACAACTCAGGCTTATCAAAGTGTGACTCCACATGAGGCTGTGTGACATCCCCAAGGGCCTTTAATAGAAGAGGCCCGTGGACTCGACTCAAAGGTCAGGTACTCACATGGTGTTCTCCCGATGGGTCCCTGGAGGGCCCTCTCTAGGGGGTCACAGACCTACATGAGAAGAGCCCTCACCTACATACACCTAAATACTAAGTATTTACACCTAAATACTAAGACCAGCCATGCCTACTAATCTTGCTCCAAATCCGCCCCCAAGAAACCAATGCCTGGACAGTCCCTCCCTGGAAATGTGTCAGAGGCAGCTGAAGTGAACCCAGTCCCAAAGCCTCAATGACTTGTACCCAGGGCTTGTGGGAGCAGAGGGGTATCTGAGGATAAATGACAGTCCTGAGGTAAGTAAGTGGGGAGATAGACAGGACTCAAGGGAAAGCAGATCAGTGGGAGTGAAACGTGAGAGATGGAAGCAGTAGGCTCTGGACAAAGAAAAGTCAAATCGCTCCTGCAGCAGCACTAAGAACATGGAGCTGAGACCGGATTCCTGCACTACCATGAACAATCTTGAAGTCTCTCCTGGTAACTGGGGGAGAAGCATGGCCCGAGATCTTTTTACTTTCTAATTTCACACAGGCCAAAGGCCATGCATGCTTGCCTTAGCTTCTCCTTACAGCATACGAAGAAGAAACAGACCAATTAGTTTACACTCACAGGGAACATCCAAAGATCCATACATGAGCATTCTCACTGCCCTGCCCACCTCCCCCACGCCCCGGCCATGGCTGGGCTGCCCATTTCTGAGAGATGGAAGGGACAGAGACCACAACCTCCTGAGAGATGAGAAAACAAGAGAGGCTATGTGATCCATTTAAGGACACATACCAGGCAAGGGAGGTACTACAGTGCCATTCCTTCTTGAGAGATGAGCTAACAGGCTCAGAAAGGGCAAGGCTGACACTAGAAGATACAGCTGATGAATAGAGCAGCTAGGATTTGGACTTTTTTTTATCAGTTTCTCTGATACCAAAGCCCAAGTGCTGCACTCACATGCTGCACGGCTTCACAGGAATCAACTCTGACCGCATCCCACAATCTTGGAGGCCTTGAGATCATACAGAATCCAGCCCTCCTCTTGAGAACCTCCCAGAACTAAAGGGTTGGCTTGGAGTACTGCCTGGGGCCTAAATTTAGTAGGTTCTAGGGTGGGTGATCTGGGGCTAGAGTTGCCAGTTTCAGTGGCTAACCCCAGGTAAGTGAGGGGTGCTATCAAGCAGGGATATCTGTGCTTCCTTCAGAGATGGCTTTTGGGCAAACAGGGCTGGAGTAGGAAGTCTCTACAGAAAGGTGCGATTTTTTTTTGAGAGGTTTGCTCTTGTTGCCCAGGCTGGAGTGCAATGGCACGATCTTGGCTCACCACAACCTCCACTTCCCGGTTTCAAGCGATTCTCCTGCCTCAGCCTCTCGAGTAGCTGGGATTACAGGAATGTACCACCTCGCTCAGCTAATTTTGTATTTTTAGTAGAGACGGGGTTTCTCCATGTTGGTCAGGTTGGTCTCGAACTCTTGATCTTAGGTGATCCGCCTGCCTCGGCCTCCCAAAGTGCTGGGGTTATAGGCATGAGCCACCACACCTGGCCTGCAATTTTTTTATTTTTAACCTTCAAAAATCGAAGAGATCTTGTTTCTGGCCTAGGGGCTGGCTGCAGTGGAGGCTGTGCCAGGCACAGTGACCTCAGAAGCTCTTTGGTGACTTCACAGCTGCAGGGCCAGGACCTCTGCCATCCTGGAATTTCAAGGTCTGACTGGCTCCTGACTGCCCTCAGTTAGGATCCAGGGCCCCCTTTCCCTTCCCAACTCCGCAAGGCACCTTGCCTCCACCCACCAACATGGGTGGGGATGAGCTGGACTGCGGTGCTGGTGGTGAGGCCCCAGCATGTGCCATTCATCCAGCCCATGGTATGGAGGTGAAGGGAAAGCTTGCTGAGGGGCCCTCAGGCACCACAGCTGAGGAGCAGGTCTTGCTCCCCCGGTCACCGGAGGCTTTCTCCTGCCTGACATCCATGAAGCGGCAGAACAGGCCAGGGGCAGGTGGTTTCCCCGGAGGCAGCTGCTCCAGTCAGGTAACACATTGTAGGGGCTGGAAACTCAGGGTTTTGTAGGTGTGGGATCTAGAATCCCCATCCAATTCTTATTCCTGCCCAGAGGCAAAAACAGAAGACAAGGCGGGTAGAGACAGCAAGTCAACCTAGATTCTGCTCAGGAGCACAGCTTTGGGCTAACCCAGCACCACTCTGGCTCTGGCCTCCACCATACACCTACCTTCACTATCCCACTGTTCTGCCTTCAAACAATTCTCATGTCAGGCAAAGGCTTATACAGAAATAGAATCTTCTATAGTTACAGTCTAGCAGCTTTCCCTTTGGGTGCACCTGAGACACCAGTGGATGGTTTTTAGAGGCTGCAGAGTGAACGCACAAACCAGTGCACTTCCTGACCAGCCACAGGCCTCCTTCATACCTCGGGTTCAGCAGCTGAGAGGGGAGGGGCAGGAGGCCAGGCCAGCTCCCAAGCGCCAGCCTCTGCCTCATTCCTACCCAGCACTCCTGACTGCTCACCAGCTTTTCACATGGGCAGGGGAGTATCCTGCCTTCTCAAGCAAGACACTTACAGACAACTGTTAGGGAGCTCATCCGGGAAGCTGAAAGGGAAAGAGGAGTCTGTGTGCAGGACAGCCCGCTCCTGAATACTGCCACAGCCCGTTACCATCTGCCAGCTGCCATAGTCTGTGGAGAGAGAGGATCCGGGCAGGGGATGGTCCACTGATCTGGGGCAGAGAGGAGAGAGAGGGGAGAGGATGCAGTCAGTCATATGCCTGACACAGGCTCTGGAGGGGACTGGGGGGCTAGCATGGCCCTGGCTGCTAGGTTCTGTTGTCAATCACTGTCTCCAAAAGTCTAAAAAAAAAAAGCTGGACAAGTAGTGACCGAGAAAAAAGAACAGATCACCAGGTAAGCTCAGCTGTGAGGACAGTACTTTGTGCAGACTTACTGTGGAAGCAAAAAACGAGAACAAAGCATGGCAGTAAGAGTGAATCGGAGCGACAGCCTGGGACCAGGGTGTGCCTGTGCTGGGAGCAAACATGGCAAGGACAATCTCAACAGCACCAAATGAAGGGAGCAAGGCTAGCACCCAAATGAAGGTGTACCGGCAGCCGGGTCACCCATGCTTCCTGGAATGCAGATTTGCAGGGTGGGCAACAAAGAACCCAGGAGTCCCATCAGAAGAGACAGAACAGGCCTCTTGGGGATTGTGGAGGGTATGACCTAGACTGAAGAGTGATGGAATGGGAGTCCTGAAGTCCCCCCTTTCTCTGCGGTGCCATAGTTTGTATTCAGAAGCATCAGCCCAGCAGACTCAGTGGCTATGCCCAGAGGGAAGGGATGAATCAGGCAGGCAGCCTGACAGCTTCATCAGGCCTTCTTCAGATGGAGGTTTGGGGGGTGGGAGGAAGAAAGTTGTGCTGGGAATCTACTGCTTCCGCCTCCTCCCCACTCACAGCCAACCCCCCTCTTCTGTCCTGGGCAGTAGTCCAGCCAGTGCGGGTGAGGGAGGAGATAGGGAGACATCAAACAAGGCCCTTCCACCTGCTACCCCAGGTCCCAGTCCCCAGAGGGACATCATCTTTGATGCTTGACCCTTTATTCTTTCATCCAAAAACAGCAGGAGGTGTTCCAGTAGGGACCCAAAACAGGAATGAAGAGCAGGGATTGGGAGTGGAGAAAAATGTTCACTGGCCTTGGCTCCCCCAGCTGGCTGGTATCAAGGGCTCCTAGTCTGAGGTGACAGCCCGACTGGTCACTGGGCCAGTCTTATCCCCAAGCAGCTGCCACTGGACTGCAGCTGGCCAGGCACTGCAACTCTGGCAATCCTTAACCATCTCCATCTGTAAGACAGGTGAAGATACTTGCCTGATGTATCACAGCTAGGGAGTGTGAGAAGAGGTTTTTGTTTTTCCAGTCTTGTCACCCAGGCTGGAGTGCAATGGCGTGATCTGGGCTCACTGCAACCTCTGCCTCTTGGGTTCAAGCAATTCTCCTGCCTCAGCCTCCCAAATGTAATCCCAAGTATCTGGGAACACAGACGCCCACCACCATGTCCGGCTAATTTTTTTGTGTGTATTTTTAGTAGAGATGGGGTTTCACCATGTTGGCCAGGCTGGTCTTGAACTCCTGATCTCTGGTGATCTGCCCACCTCGGCCTCCCAAAGTGCTGGGATTACAGGCGTGAGCCATTGCGCCCGGCTGAGAAGAGATTTTTAAAACCAAGAATGATTGCACATTTGTCCTGAAACAGAACCACCTTGGGACCAGGAAAAACAGATGGTTTTCTATGTTAAGGCTGCCATAAATCGGAACCCCCTACAACATACAGACTTACCACATTCATCATTCCTGCTAAACTCTAGAAGGTGCGTGATGGCAGTATTAGGGATGAGAACAGGACATGGTCTGTCACCTGACGGAAGCCCCTAAGGCCCGACAGAGCAGGGCTTCCTTGTTTCTAGATGGAGAAACTTGGGCTCAGGCAGTCTGTAAATCAGAGACAGCTCCCCAGGAGCAGCCTGCCCTGTGCCTCCTCCAGGTCACACTAGGCCTTCAGCCGGCACAACCCTGAGGTGCATCCTAGCTCCACAAATCTCATCTATTGTTCAAGCTGCAGGGTAGAATCTTTTCCAGTTTTAGTAGCTTGTGGGAAAACAACAGCTAAAAACCAGAATGTTGAGGGAATGGAAGGGATGCTGACTAGGATGAGGCACAGCTGGGGCCAGGAGCATGGGGAAGTTTCTCAGGCCCCAAAACCACTCCCCCAGAGCCAAAGAGTAACACTAGCAAAGGAAACATGGCCAATGGGAGGGAGTTACTGACTGGCTCCCCTCAAGGATTCCAGGTCCCCTGGGCTAGTCACTTCCCTTTACTTCCCCCATGTCCCAGCAGGTAACACCGGCCAAGAACTGCATTTGGAGCAGCTGTTGGATGGATTAGGCGGCACAGACAGCAGCAGTGTATGTGATCCCAGGGGACAGAAGCATCTCTCAGCAGGAAGCCATCTTCTGCAGACTCTGGGATTTTTCAAGAGTGAGCATACTGGCTACAAAGGAGTTTTCCTATGTGAGGCCTTTGTCAAAGGAAGGGCTACAAAGTGACCATTCAGCTCCTGGGGTTGAGGGCAAAGGGCCATGCTAAGCAGGAAGGTGTCCACAAATACTACCATGGATTAGCTGGCTGCAGGGTACATCTACAGTGGGTCATGTCACCAGGAGTAAGGACCTGTGCCCATATACTGAGAAGGGAGGAAAAGCCTTCCAGTCAGTCTAAGAACACAGGTAACTTAACCAGCTTCAACAAGAGCCCAAACCCTTTTGCCCTGGGCAGCAAACAGAGGGGTCCAATCTCCACCCCCTCTGCTCTCCCACTACACAACTGGAGAGAACATGGGACCAAACAACCCTCAAACTGGATGGTGGTAGAGCAGACAACGCTTCAGAGGTCACCTGTCCACATCTCAGCGGCTCGGACCTCTGCCTAGGAGGGTGGGAGCTCAGCAACATTTCACTTCCTTAGTGGGATACAGCCCAGGGCCCTCTTCATAGCACCCAGAGCTGTAGTTCCTACAGACTCCCACCTCCCCAGATGCCCTACTGATAGCCAACTCAGAGCAGGTGTCTTTTAGCTAGTCCTTTCTGGAAGGGGGTACAAGAATACTCACACAAACTGAGCTGGCTCAACCCAGGCAAGAACACACAGGTCGGGATGTGGGCCTGGCCTTTTATGCAGCTGTCAGACAAATGACTGATAAGGCCAAATCCTTAACCACAGCTACCGTTTGCTGGGCATTGGTAAAAAGGTATTTACTATGAGTATTTACTCCATCCATCCCAATCCAGTCCAATCCATCTATCTGTCTATCCGTCCATTCAATCTATCTATCTAATCTATCTTTTGTATTGGCAGGGTCTAACTATGGTGCTCAGCCTAGTCTTGAATTCCTGGGTTCAAACGATAATCTGACCTTGGCCTCCCAAAGTGCTGGATTACAGGCATAAGCCATCACGTCCAACCCATTATTTCATTTTAACCCAAACTTACGGGGGCCTGAATCATTTTTCCCCCTTTAAAACAGGATAAAATAACCAAGCTCAGAAGGGAAGTGATTTTTCCAAGTCAGACAGCTAGGACTGCAAAGCTATGACTGAAACCCAGGTCTGACCAAAGCCCTTGCAATAATACACTCATCTTTCTTCCTGGTAAGGGGTGGGCACCTCAGAAATCAGTTCATGGACCACCACATAACCTCCAATGGGAATAAAACACACAGCTTCTACCTATAACTGAAAAAAAGAGGCTCTCATGTGACCCCTTGATGTGAGAAAGGAAGCAGCGTGTCATCCTGGGAGCTGCTGTCAACCATTTTGCCACCATTAGGGAAGCTGGGCAGAGAACAAAGCTAACATGCAGAAGGAGGCAACGGGAACAAACTACAGGGAAATAGAGCTGGAACCTTGATCAGGCTGCACTTGAAGACTGATTTTCCACTAGGCTTTTCCATATACAGTTGTTCCTTGTTATTCCTTTTTATCGCAGGGGATTGGTTCTAGGATCACCACCCACTTACCACCCCACCAATACCAAAGTCCTTGGATGCTCAAATCCCTTACATAAAATGTAGTAGCACAGCTGATCCTTGAACAACACACATGAACTGCACGGGTCCACTCATCTGCAGATTATCTCCTGCCTCTGCTGCCCTACACAGCAAGACAACCCCTCCCTCCACTTTCTCCTCAGCCTCCTCAGCAAGAAGACCCTTATGATCCACTTCTACTGAACACACAGGAAATACAGTTTCTCTTCCTTATGATTTTCTTAACATTTTATTTTCCTCTAGCTTACCTAAGAATACAGTATGTAATAGAGATAACATACAAAATATGTGTTAACTGACTTTATGTTATTGGTAAGGCTTCTAGTCAACAGCAGGCTATCTGTAGTTTTTGGGGAGTCAGACTTATACACAGATTTCAACTGAATGGGGTGAGGGATAGCCCTAATCCCTGCATTGTTCAAGGTCACTTGTATTTGCATATAACCTATGCATATCCTCCCATATGCTTTAAATCATCTCTAGATTATCTGATACAATGTCAATACTCTGTACGTGGTTGTTATACTGCATGTTCATTGTATTACTTTCTATTGTTTATGTTATCTTGAATGTTTTCAATCTGGTTGGCTGATCATGGATGTGGAACCTGCAGATATGGAGGGCTGACTGTAAATGTGTTTCCTTTACTGTTTCAGTCAGTGAGATGTGTTTTCTGTTACTTGCATTTGAAAACATCTGACAAGGCTGATACAGAAGGTTTGAAGGTATACAGCTAGGAAGGACCTTGGAATTACCTAAGCCTCTGATTACACAGATAAGAAAATGGAAACCCAAAGTCATCAAGTGATATGTCATGAAGTCACACACAGTTAGTACCTGAACTAAGACAGAGAATCCTGGGTTCTGAGGGGACCTAGCTGTCACCTAATCTAAACTTACCCTGCTCCCACCCACAAGCAGACAGCCTAGGACAGAGCTAGTTGCTCAAGAGTAGTTAGCAGGTGGTGGAGGTTGGGGGAAGAGTAGCTAACTGGGCAGCAGAGGTTGGTCCCTGTGTTGCTACTCAGCTATTCAACCAGGCTGCTGGGCATCCCCCAGCAAACTTCATCTGCTCTTCAGGTAGCCTGGCTTCAAGCTGGGCTCAGTGGTGGCACCATCCCTCCTTGGGCATGGATAATGCTGTGCTAGCAACCCCCCTACTCCTAAAGGATGTGTGACTCCAGAGCAGAGGCCAAGGCCATGCAAGGTGGAGCGACCTGCTAACCAGAGGTGGGGGAGGCATGTGAGCTCAGAGTATTGGTCCTGGCCCGTCTCAGCCCTCAACCCTGTCACTGATGAGAGATTTAACAATGGTCCAGAAATGCAGCTTAATCAGAAGCTGCTGCAGCAACAGCTAACAATGATTAAAAACCACCAGGCTTGCCAAAAAGGGGTATGGGCTGGGGGTTAGTAAGAATTGGCACCCCACAGAACTTTCTTCCCAACCTGATTCATACCTACTACTTAACTTTGAACAAAGCTTCACAGATTCATTCCATGGGGGAATCCTGCTTTAAAAGAGAGATGCCTGTAGAATTTGGAGCATATAAAAACCCAAAGAATTCACATTAGAAGAATTTTGGTTGTCACAGACAGCTTCACTAAAAGGTTTCTTTCCATACAGCTTCTCCTAACACATTAAAGACCTGGCTATTGTTACCTAAGAGGCAGGGAAGCTAATCCCTTAGGCACTTTAAAAGACTAAATTAATTTTAATGGTAATGGAAATATATAATTAGAATGCTCCAAATCTGAATAATCTGGACTTTCAAAACCTCTGACCAACAGGCATCCAAGTCAGAAGAAGCCTGGCTCCAGACAGGCCTCCCCCAAACAGACCAGCAGAAGGATCTAACACCTCACAGTTGCCCACCCCACGCCTTTCAAAGCCTTGCACCCATCTTGGTACAGCTATCCCAAGTTTGGCCAAGTCCCAGTGTGCAGGGCTCTGAGGTCAGGAGGACAACCCCTATCCTCCTCAGCCTCCCAAGAGAGGGCCTTGGTGGCCATCCTGACTGGCCACAAGAGCCTGAGCCACGTCCTGCAAGCAGAAAGTCACCTGTGAGACTGAGGGACACTATCACAAGATTGGAAAGTGCTATCTTTTGGCAGGCAGAAGATGGCGAGCTAGCGTGTGGTAACGGGTGATGGAGTGCTGCCTCAACTTGGGAGCTCACTGCATTCTGGGCAGTTAAGACTGAGGCAGGACCCAGAGGACAAGAAGAACCTTCTGGTTTCCTCCCTAGTAGTTCAGCAATGCTGCACAGGCAGAAAAGGAGGCAGGGACCATGACCTCAAGCCACAGCCTGGAACAGTGAGGGTCACACAGTGCCACTGCAGCCCCAGAGTGGCCCTGAAGACAGCTGGGTGCAGACAAGGGTGGTGCGGCAGCAGGCATGCACACAGAGGATGGGACGGGGCACCAGCACATGGGCTTGTCTGTCTGGCCCCGTCTCTGCCCCACCACTTCCAAGACACCTCCTATGGGGCCAGACAGCGTGTGGCCGTAGTTTCACAGACTCAGCTCCAGCACTCAGGCAGTGTTCTGAGCTGAAGAGCTCACTCAGGGGTGAGCACACAGGGCCCCTGTGGGCAGTGCAGTCTGGAACGCCCACTCCCGCTTATCTGCTCTGCCTACGTGCAGAGGATGTTCTTCCCCATATTCCTTCATTGCCTGTTTTTGCCCAGAGGGAAAAATCAGAGGGGTGATGGGAGGAGGGTTCCAGAAGTTTCAGAATGTTTTTCTTCTTAACAGACCTATTACTACCAAGGATGAAACTGAGTCTGAAAATCACATGGATGTGATGTGGCAGGGCTTGACTTGAATCTGGGATGGAATCTAAAGCTCATGCCCATTCTTCTAAATGCCCCTTTCTCCCTGGAATTCACCAAGGGCCTGAAGTCCCACACTGCTTTATTTGCTACAGAAAGGCGAGACATTCTCAAAGCTTTAGAAAACAAAGCAATTCACAGAATTCTTTCGACAGAGTATGAAGTGGAAAAAGTGGTAGGAAATGCTTTCCCCAAGTGCCAGACCAGTCCTCAGTCCTAGCCTCTGGCCCGTGCTCAGCTCTAAACTCACCCAGAAAGCACCGTTCCTGCAGCACCCTTCAGCCACGGCCCTGGCATGGCCACCCTGGCTGAGCTGCTCCCTTTCCAGGTGTGCAGTCACCACCATTTGTCCCAGCCACACACATGTAGCTCAGCTCCCTAACATCTGTTCTCACTGCTTCACCAATTCAGACTTGAGATGTGAGAGCCAGAAGGGACTCAGAATCTAGATCCATCTCTTCAATCACAATGGGAGGTGCGCCTAGGGGGCTGGGATCTGCCAAAGGTAACAAGTGGAGGCAGTCCCTATTCCCCACTATCACATCACAGCCACAGCACTTCTGGGTTCCCCTGCATTCTGCTAGGGTTTGAGGAAGGAATCTCAAAACATTCTACAAATCAGCCCTTGGTTTATTACCAAACACTAACCCATCCTCCAAATACTGGGCCTGCAAGCTTAGAAACCCTATCTTGAGACCCTAGCTCAGGTGCTGGGCTCCCGACCCTCCAGTCTTATTAAGGGGGAAAGCTAGCCACTTCCAACAGCAAGGGCTTTGGAGCTCCTCACCTGGGTTTGGGGACCTCCAGGGGACTGCTACCCATCCTGAAAAAGTTATCAGAATGGTTTGAGGATGAGGAGCTGGAAGACCTGGCTTCTACCAGCCCCTGGTAGGAAGGCAAGCGGTCCTCTGAGGGTTGTGGCCGGTTCCAGAGGACACTCTGTGGAGAGGATGAGTGGCTCTTCCTCCTGCAGTGGAAGGAGCAGGGCTGTGAGCCAGGGGCCACTGCAGGCAAAGCCCTCTGCCCACCCTCACTGAATTTCAGGCCCAGGGTTTACTTCCACTGGCAAAACGTCACATAGGAGTGGGCAAACATTAGCACTCTCTCCAGCTCAGGGCCATGGGTAGCAGGGCTGGGTCTTTATGGAGGGCCTATGGCATCCAAATCACACTAGCCTACTGGCCTCGAAGTATGTGCTAGAAAATCATTCCTCACTGTTCAGTCACTGCCCACCTCCATATGTTATGCAAAATCTTTTTTTTTTTCTTCTTTTTTTTCCCCTAAGAGACGGGGTCTCATTATGCTGCCCAGACTGATCTTGAACTCCTGGGCTCAAGTGATCCTCCTGCCTTGGCCTCCCAAAGTGCTGGGATTATAAATATGAGCCACCACTCAGGACTGTGTTATACAACATCTTGAGCCATATGTCTATGGTGAAAGTCATCAGGGTCTCAATTTCATGAAATTCTCAAAGGAGCTGACCTTCAAACAAGTTCCCAATTCCCTATCATCTTACACCCACCTTTTTGGTTTTCTTTTTCCAAAATGGCCCCCTATCTCCCCAACAAATGATACAATGGAGCTCCTCCAATACCAGCCTCCCAGCCCCCCTGCCCTACCCTGCCTAGCCACTTCTCTGTCCCACAGGGAGCCCTAGCCCTTTATGTTCCTGGGCCACCACAGGTAGTGCCCTTCACCAACCAGATGGCTGGCTTCCAAGGCCCAGTAGAGACAGCAGGAGCACGGAGCTATCTTCTCAGCTCTTCTGTTGGGGGCCCCCTTTGTTCTCAGGGCTCCAGCCTGACTCCCTGGTGCTGATGGCCCTGGGCCACAGCTGTGAGTGACCTTGGTCCCAGTCTGGCCCCTTACCAAGCTGCCTGAGTCGACGCTCCTGCTGGGACCAACTCCACGGCCTCATAGGTGAAGCTCCCAGTGGCTCCTGGGGAACTCTCCATGACCAGGGAGAAGTCGCTGCCAAGGCTGGTGGTGCTGCCACGGTCCTTTCGTCCTAAAAGTAGCCAGTGCCATCAGTCAGTGTGTTACCTTCTCCCACTACTAGTCCCCTACTTTTTCTATACCACATAACTAGGGGAAAAAAAAAAACCAAAAAACTTCTAGGATGAACAGTTCCTGCCTGATCTGTACTCAGGAAGATGCATGGAGGAAGGGAAATCTATTGGGGCCCAGGACTCACTCAGCATACAGATGTCTTCCAGGGTGAAGCCTCCATCCCGGGCTGGCAAACTCTTCCTCCTAGAAACAGAAGCTGGAGCAGTAAATTCCAGATCTATCTGGGGTTTTATTGTCTCCTGTTCCTAATCCTGCCTGCCCTGGAAAGCAGCTCAACTCACTAGCAACTCATGGAGATGGGTCCTAGCCTAGGGAGTGTTATAAAACACCAGGCCCACTGCTGGGACACATGCTGCAAGGCTCTGTCCAACACACAGGTGCAGATTTCTGAGGCCAGCAAGGTCTGCATCCTTCTCATCAGCTTGTGCCCTGAGCGTTCGTGTTCAAATCTGGCCCAACATGCTTGTAGCTCGGATTAGGAAAGCAAACCAACTCAGGCAAGACCCCAACTCTCACAGGGGTCCTAAGGCAGTTGCCAGCGAAGACGCTTGCATTTCCCAGGCTGGAAGCAGCAGCCTTCTGCCCCTTTGTAGGGGGCTGCAGTGTTCAGCCAGACTTTCTGCTATAGGCCATGGAGGGCAAGAGTCAGCTTGAGTGCACTGGGAGTTGAGTCCTCCTACTCCTGGGCTGGCTTCTTCCTGCAGCAACGCACCTGTTCTCTTGGTCATCAGAGACCATTCATCTGTCCCAAAGCCTGTCTGCTAGTGTGACTCCAAGTTGACCCCAACATGGCCTTCCCTGCAGAAGAGCCTCTTCACCAGTGGCCTTCAGCAGGGACCGCTACCCTGGCCTCAGAGCGAAGGCAGGAGGGAGCACCAGCCCAACAAGGAGGGAGGCAGGGTGGGAATGAGGTGGCCAGCCTCTGCCTGCCAGGGAGCAGCCCTTCTCAAGAGTGCCCTGGCCCAGCATGACACGTGTAGGCCTCCACTTACCTCTGGGTCTTCAGAGCAGAGAACTCCTCGGAGGTAATATGCTTCAAAAAATTGAAGCAGAAGAAGAAAATCTAAAGGAGAGACCAAAGAGCAAAGCACAATGAGAAGAACCAAGGAGGCAGAACTCACAGGAGAGGGCAGCCAGCCACTCAGGTCAAGGCCCCTGCCGGACAGTGGCCCTGCTGTGGGACTCTGTGGGTGTTCTGGTCCATAAATGGTGTGGGTGGTACAGAGGCCTTGGCAGGGCCTGGCAGATGCACTTGGACCGGGGGAAGGCAGGAAGGGATTTCCTTCCTAGGACTGCCAGGGTTAAGACAGCAATTTTTGTTGCTGTTGTTTGTTTTTTGAGACGGAGTCTCGCTCTGTCACCCAGGCTGGAGTGCAGTGGTGCAATCTCGGCTCACTGCAAGCTCCACCTCCTGGGTTTATGCCATTCTCCTGCCTCAGCCTCCCGAGTAGTGGGACTACAGGCGCCCGCCACCACGCCTGGCTAATTTTTGGTATTTTTAGTAGAGACACGGTTTCACCATGTTAGCCATGATGGTCTGGATCTTCTGGCCTTGTGATCTGCCCACCTTGGCCTCCCAAAGTGCTGGGATTACAGGCGTGAACCACCACACCCGGCCAGGCCATTGATTTTTCAAACCATTGTCAAATTCAACATATGTGTTCTCAAGTGGTTAAAAAGGATAAAGTGAAATGGTACCCTCTCCACTCTTCTAAGATTCCCAGGGAGAGACGCTAACAGGGAAGGACAGCTGTGGGAGAGATGACTTGGGCGCAGGGAGAATAATGGACAAAGCAGGAACATAATGGAAGGCAAAGGAATCACATTTTTTAGGAGACGCACCCAAAAATACTGGTTCAGAACTAGGGGTGTGGGCAGTCACTGTCTGGTCTAGAGCCTCCCTTGCTGAGAAGCTGTGAGGGTCAGGTCTTAAGCCTGAGATGGGCATAGGCAGGAGGCTCCTGACCCCACCCACACCCCCACCTCCATGAGCAAATTATCTTCTTCCTTCTAGCCAGTGCCTAGCCTAGGGGCCTCCAGGAAGCACACACCAGGCTTCTGCTTCTGTGGTGATTCCCAAAGGCCTGGCCCATGAGCCCCTCCCTCAGAGAAATCCTCACTTGGCATCCCACAAGCCCTGTCAGTTTCTTCTCTCTGTGTGCCCAGGCAAGGAGCTTCCCCCGACAAGGAGAGGGTTGCCCAGGTCGGGTCAATACGAAAATATTGTGTTACATAAGATTAAACAGGTGTTTTCACTGCAGACTTTGTAGTCTTTAATATACTAATATGTTCCTAGAACCTCCAAGGTGAGGTGGGGAGATGACACAATCATGTTTAACTAATAGGCCTGGGGGTTTTGCTTTGGACACATCAGTGTCTGGATTGTCTTGGGGGTGGTAAACGAAAGGTCCTGAAGATGAACGCTGCAGTTGAGGAGAGCCTCTTGTCTACATGGAGAGATGCCAAGGTCTCAAACTCAGACACTACTTGGCTCAGCCCCACCCTCTGCAGGCAGATCTGGTCTGCTTTGTTGGGGTAGGGATATTACAGGGAGGGTAGAATGTCCCGGAGCTCTGCGCAAGTTCCAAAATGAGAGGCTACAAAGAGGCTTCTTTAAGCACTGATTTCAATGCCAAAGTCACCGCCTCTGAGGAAGTTCACGGAGGCCTCTGAGGAATAGGCTTAGAGCTCTACAGCCCTGGCAGACGCGATAAGTATTCAGAAGAAGAGATTTGGAAGGGGAGAGGAGCAGCTGAGACGGAGGAACAAAAGGAGGAGGCGCGAGATAAGATGCCCAGGAAGGAAGCAGCCTCACGAGGGTGAGAAAGATGAGAAACACACTTTGGGAAAATGGGGGAGTGGGGGCCAAAGAGAAGGAGCTGGCACTGTGGGGCAGCCTCCGTGCTGGGCTTCTGGACTCATTCTCCTAGTGAGGCAGCACGCTTGACACCAGGAGACTCAAGGTGAAGCACATCACCCAAGGTAACCCAGGCAGTAAGGGGGCCAACTAGGGGACACACTCAGGGCCGACTCCAGACCTGCATGTGATGAAAACAGGCACTAACAGGTAAGGCCTGTGGAGAGTAGCCGACAGGATGGGGGCGCAGAGGTGGTGACGGGCATGGGGTAGAGAGTGCTGAGCACGTGGGAAGAGGAAGGAAGAGCAGGTCCGAGGAGAGGGGACCTGGAGGCAACCATCAGGGGCAGGACCCTGCTGCTGGGCACCCTGACATTGAAAAGTGGCTGAAGGGTGTGATGGGAGGGTGAGGAAGAGAAGTGCTGCTGCATTTTAGCTATAGAGACGGGGGAACAGAAAAGACTTGTAAGATGGTTCCAGAGCTGAGCAGAGAAAACGAATGGCCTGTGAGAGGGAAGATCACAGGCAGCCAAGGCAGCCTTGTAACTGCTCACCCCGACTTGTGGGCTTGTATTATCTCCACGGCACAGGCCCATGAGGCCCAGAACAGACAGCTACTATGTGGGTGCTTGTCCTGCCATGTTGCCTTGGACAGGTAGGACAGGGGGCCACATTCCTGCATACCTGGGGCAAGGAGCTGTCCCTAAAACATGGAACTCAGACAGGCCACCCCCTGCCCCTCTTTCAGTGCTGAGCTGCGCCCACAAATTGTAGGTGGCACTCACCTCCTCCCCTTTGCTGAGCCGATCTACCAACATGTGCCTGAAAAAAGGAGGGTGGAGAGGCAAAGTCAGCAGCACCAAGATGAGAAGGCCAAGAGGACAGGGTCACCAGACAGACTGTGTCACTGGCACCAGCGTGGCAGGTGGGGCCTGATCAGCAGCTTCGGTCCTTCTCAAGGGGTAGAATTATCCTTACCTCCAACCCCTGTCAAGGGAGCCACTACACAACTCACATACAGAAACTGTTACCAAGGCCCCAAAACCCGACTCCTGCAAAGGCTTACCCAAAGAGGAACCAGTCATAGGCCACAGTGAGGTAGAGGATCTCAGCAGGCTTCAGGGACGTGTGGATGAGCCCATCCTGGAAGAGACCACAGGAGCTGTGACAGAGCCCTCTTCTCGTCCCCAGGAGCTAAACCATAACCAGACCCAGTGACAACGCAAGCTGACGAACACCCTGAAGGACAGGGTTAAACACATCTGCTCTGAGCAATGGCATCCCCTGCCTCAACCTCTGTCTGGAGACAGTCCTAACACACCCAAAGAGCAGAGCTTGGTAAGGGCCCATTCATACTCACAGCCCACAAGGAAAGGCGCAGGAGGGAGATGAAGAGGGGGGTCCGATCCCAGCCTGAGATACAGTGTACCAGCAGCCCGCTGTCATCTACTCAGGAACCACAGGAGAGGATGCCCAGGAGAGAATCAGACATGGGCCGATGAGCAGGGAAGTACCACCACCCTGGCCTGGTGGAGAGAGCCAGGCCCCACCAGCTTCTGTCTTCCCCACTGGCCTCCCCACGGCTCTTCTCCAGCCTAGTCCCAGAACGGGGTGAGTGGCAGGAATCTGGCTTTGTAGCCTCCTTTCTTCCTTTCTGGCTATAGTTCTCAGTGTACTTCTGGGGACACAGTGCAGCCTGCACAGTCCACTTTGCGCAAGTCATTTAGGCAGGGCTGACATCCCTACCCAGTTTCTCAGAGGGCACTACAAGTATTTTTTTGGGGGCGGGGAGTGGACAATTTTTCAGTGTGCAGGGCTGCATGAGTTGCAGGACAATGACTATCCCTGGCCAACCCCAACCACATGCTAGTACTACCTTCCCCACCCTCTAGTTTCTACAGCACCCAATACGCCAGACACACATTTCCAGAAGTGCTTTGAGGGGTAGGTACTGCCCCCAGCTAGAGAACCAGTGCCTGGCTCCAAGGGCTGGCATGTGACTTTGTGGCAACTCTCCCTCCAGTGACTAGTTCAAGGATGGGCACTTAACCCAAACTGGGCCAATGAGCATGAGCTCAGACTTTTACTGGAACTCCAGAGACTGAGGCAGTCTCCCCTGGTGGAGCTAAGATGGTGGAAGACAGGTCTGGAATGGCTGCCAGCCATGAGGCCAAGACAGTGGTTTTGAGAAACAGAGAAAGATTCTTTATGGTGTTCACCTGGCTCTGTTCTTGGGCCTTCTTGGTTCCATAAGCCAATGCATTTCCACTTGTTTGAGCAAGTGCAACTCCTACAGAAGTCCTGACTGCTACCAGGGATTTAGAGTCCGTCTGCTCTAGAGACATTGAGCAAGCCAGGCCCATCCCATCAAAACAGCCAAACTGGGTGGAGGACTCTGGAGAACAGGGCCTCTACAGGCTGTGTGCATCCGCTGAGCAGCCAGGATTGATTCTCTCATCTCATGCCTCATCTTTCTGAATGAGAGGCCCATCCTGGCCCCACACACAATGCTGATGAGCAATGCTGAGCCAGTGTGAAAATACCCTGTGCACGGCAGAGATGGTAATGAGTTCTTAATTTTGTTTTCCAGGATTTTGAGGACATGGAATAAAGCCACCAATGGACAAATCCCACCCAGCCTCTGGGATTCTAGGAACTCCCCAAATCCCTCTCCCACAGTGCAAAAGTTAGGTGTGCGACTCCAACAAACATACAGTTGAGGTAGAATGAACTGGGAACTCCCCAAGGGTGCAGTGGCTCGAGGGATCTGGAGGAGACAGACTCACCATCGCTGTTAACTAAGGAAAGCAGCAGCTTCAGGTAGTTTTGTGTTTGTTGCACCAGGTCCCAACACTGTTGGAGAAAATTGAGAAGAAAAGGGGTCTAAGAATGGACATTAACTCAGATTTAGAATTTAAAGTATTTAAAAAACAAAATGCCCAGTTATTCTGGGGCAACTACACAAGGCCCTTGGTCACACACCACAGGTTTTGAATCCCAGATAATCTGGGACATTCATATTCCATCTCCAGCAGCTCCTACCACCTCTCCCTGCACCCCTCAGCCTGTGGACCCCCTACTCAGTGTGTTCTGACCCAATGTGAGAGTGAGGAACAGAAAGGGATGCTGAGGCCAGGGTGACCCAGAGCCCCCTGCCCACATTAGGGTCCTCTAAGTGCTGGGCTCCTGGTGTGGCTGTCCAGGAAGTCAATAAAGGTAAATGAAGAGCCCTGAGGCTGTGGCCAATGTCTCCAAATGACCACATAAAAAGATTCATTGCTTCATTTGTGATGACATCATAGAAACTAAAACATCAACCTTTTCAAACATGCTTCATTTGCTTTTTATTGCTATTTGCTACATACTATCTTTTGATAAACAACAAATAAGGAGTCTAACAAGGAAAGTCTTTTTCAAAAGGAGGCTCATGAGGTGGGAGATAGGAAATTAAGTAAAAGTCTTTAAAGAGATGAGAACCTCTGTTCTAGCCCAAGTGCAAGGTCTAGTCCAGACCCTCTAAGAAACAGCCCACTCAGAACCTGGAACTCCATGGAAGGGCCTGACCCAGTTTTGCAGCAATCTCTTCCCTAGCTGGCGGAGCCTCTGTTCTCTTAAGATACAATTGCTTAGCAGTGTTCTGGGGCTGTGCAGAGAGGGTGACGCATGCCAGCAAGACAGTACTTCCCAGGGGGAGGGGGAACACGGCACCTGTAATTGGAATGGCTTTCCCAGGAATTTAAAACAGGCTCATTTACCTGACCCTCCCACGCCCCTGGAGAGTTCTGACCCACTTTTAGTGGCTCCAGAGACAGGTGCTGCAGCACTGTGCTAATAAAGTCATTATCAGTAGCTGCACAAGGGATCTCTCAACTCATCTGGCTCAACGTGTCAGACACACCATTGCAGTGATTCTCACAGGGCAAGGAAAAGCAGGAGAGGGAGGTAGGAGCTGCACTGCACCAAGTCCAGTGAGCATCAGGTGGGCTGGGGGATGACTGCAGCAGCCGGGGAGGGCAGGCCCCGCTAAGGACTAGAGAGCTGCGGAGTGCCAGCCACCATGATGGCTGTCTGGAGGAGATGCTGACCATCAGAGAGGAGCAGGAAGTTCCCAGGGCTGGGGCAGGAGCTACAGGCCGGGGAGGGCTGGGCTGGTAGAGGCCCAAGGTCACACGGCTGAACTGAAGGATAAATCAAGCCCTGCCAGACTCCAAAGTCCACATTCTTAATCACATGCTACACTGTAGTTACTCTTCCTATAACACCAGAGTAAGCAGCAGAAGTCTGAGGGGACTGCTCAAAGTGAGGACTGAGGAGATATGCTAAAAAACAAAAACAAAAACAAAAAAACTAGGCTCATGCCTGACTCTCTCATCCTACGTGCTTCATGAAGAAGTCTCTGGGAGCTGAGTTGAATGCCATGCCTCTGCTTATGTTTCTATGCCTAGAGTACTCTTTCTCCTGGTTGGCAAACTCCTATTCATCCTTCAAAGGCCCAGCCCAATTATCTTCTCTTTGGGGCTTCTGTGACCACTGCTGAAAACTGTAATATAGACGATGGTTATGTTGTTGCCTATTTTCCTATTCTAATCTCCATGAGGGCAGAGGCTGTTTTGGCATCTCTAAGGCTTAGTGTTCAGGGACTAGGAGGTCACTGCAGAATGTTCCTTGCTGCTTGTTCATAGGTGGGGCAATGCTGAGTGCCTGAGGGGCAACAGCCCCAGAGAGGGGTCTTAGTACACAGAAATAAAGGGCATACCTCTATGGAATTCAATTCGGTTACACGGAGGGCAGCAAGACACGTGTCCTGCCACAACTGCTCCTACCATTCATTCATTCATTCAGTGAGCCTCACACTGCATGCCTCCTGAAGGGCCTGGCACCAGGCACACAAGGGTGAATATGACCTCAGCCCTCATGGAGTCACAGGACAGGGGAGACAAAGCTAACCACTGCAGGCGTGCAACTAAAAGGAGACCTCTAGGATGCTGTGCGACCATGTGACTGGAGAGCCGAGCCTGATCTGTAGGGACATCAGGGAAGGCTTCTCAGAGGTGATGACATGAGACAGCATAAGCAACAGAGAAAGGAGACGTGTTTCTGGCAGAGAAAACAGCACATGTGAACCTGGAGAGGGCTGCCTTTTTTTTTGAGATGGAGTCTCACTCTGTCACCCAGGCTGGAGTGTAGTGGTGCAATCTCTGCTCACTGCAAGCTCCACCTCCCGGGTTCACGCCATTCTCCTGCCTCAGCCTCCCGAATAGCTGGGACTACAGGTGCCCACCACCACACCCGGCTAATTTTTTGTATTTTTTAGTAGAGAAGGGGTTTCACCATGTTTGCCAGGATGATCTCGATCTCCTGACCTCGTGATCTGCCTGCCTTGGCCTCCCAAAGTGCTGGGATTACAGGTGTGAGCCACCGTTCCCGGCCATGGGATGCCTTCTTAAGGAACTGAAGGGAGGCAGTGGGGCTGCAGGAAGATCAGCTGGTCACAAGAACAGGCAAGACCAGACTGCATGGAGCTGGATAGGCCATGTACAAGTTTTTACATTGTACTGTGAGGAAAATGGGAAGTCAGTGGTAGGTTTTAAGGCAGGGGTGACAATGATGGCCCTGCTCTATCATTTCAGTGCTTGCTATCTGAGCACTTCATTTCTAGTTACTCCTCAGTGAGGCCCCATGCTCAGCTGTGAGATGCACCGAGACAGTGGTGGCCTGAGCTAGCCACCGCACGGGAGATGAGGGCAAGAAGGATTGCAGTTGCATCTGGGGCAGAGACTAGAGAACCAATGGGAGCTGGTGATGGATGTGGTGGGAGCAAAGAACTCAAGTTTCAGGTGTCAGCATCTGGGTGAACAGTGGCTATGGCCAACTCTACTCTGGACAGCTTGAGTCTGAGGGGCCACCTGAAGGGACAATGTGTGAAAGGTGATGCAGGTATGGATCAGAGAGGCCTGGCTGTGGGCTCATGGCGTGGACGATGGATGAGATCACCTGGGGAAATGGTGAAAAGGAACAGGGTACCCGCACCCCAGGGCTTTGCCGGCAGAAAGGGCAGAGCCCACACCCAGTGAAGGAAGAGGATGCTAGGAGCCCCAGTGAGATAAACAGGTTGAACAACACCGAAGAGGTGGCCTCTTAGGAGGCACCTGCCTGACTGCTACACTCCAGCCCTACTGCCTTCATGCCTGGAAGTTTATCAGTGTTCACTTCCCTGAGTTAGCCAGCTAGCAGCCTCTTCATAATTATCATTACAATCTGTCTGGTATTTCAGTTCAGGAGTCCCTTTCAAGCAGTGATCATATTTGAGCCTGGCACAACCCTGAAATAGGTACTGGCAACACCACTTTCAGGGGGAAGTGAGGTCATTTGTTCTAGGCCACAGAGCCTTGCAGGAAGGGCCAGGCAAGCTGGGACCTAGATCTAGGGCCTGCATCTACTAAGCAGAGTACCTCCTCACATGCACAGGACCCCTTCCTAAAGAGGTAAACATCCTTGGCGGGACCAGTGCCTGGAACTGTCACATCTCATTTGCTGAGTAGTTCATCAGATCCAGTTTGTACCTGCATAAGGAGAAAAAATGGTGCCAGAAGGGACCAGAAAGAGGGTGGCTTGCGGCAGAGTCTACTTGACCCCTGCATGCAGCACATAAAGAAGGAAACCTGCCGGTTCTTTTATCTACTCAATCTGTCTAAACACAGCCTGGGACATGAGACGACAGCACAGGTAGCCCAAACCTGTTCCTTCTCCAGACTTCCAGACCATAATAAACTGGCCTGCTTTCCTTCCCAGTGCTCCCTCTCTTGCAAACACCTGCAGAGGGGAGACCTGACATCACCCTACTTCATACACTCAAACAGTTGCTGTGAGCGTAAACCTTGAGATTAGGAGCTGGATATATAGCGAGAAAACAAAATGGACTTTGCTGCTATCAGAACAACAAGAGTACTGACATTGGTGATCTAGGAGCACCCAGTTGCTTAACATAGCCAGGTCAGCCTTTCAAAGAGAGAGATCTCAAGGCTAGGTGGGAGCTGTCTAGACCTGGGGACAGGGGAAACTAGCAGGGAGGCAGAATGTTTTCTGTTGCTCACTGGCTCAGTCTTTCAAGTTCTAGGCTCTGTGCCTGCTTCTGTGCTGGGATACACAAACTGTGGGTCCCTGTCCTCCAGGATTTCAGGGAAGCAGATCTCTAAATCAGTGACTACAGCTCAGTGGAAAATTCCATGATGGATGTGCCCAGGGGGTTAATGGGAATATAGATGCAGGCATCCAACTCGCCAGGGATAAGGAAGAGGCAGATCAGGGAAGTCTTCCTGAAGCAGACACTTGAGCCAAAGCCTGAAGGGCAGTATGTCAGCCAGACAAGAGGAAGCTGAGAGGTGGTAGCCAGGCAGAGGAACAGGACATGGGAAAGGTCGCATAAAAACAAAACTACTTGTTCTGTCTGAAGCAACTGATGAGCAAAGCTGCTGGCAGCCTTCACACTGTGTGGGCTAAGTAAGGGTAGAGAGATGTTTCCAGTAAGACTAGGGGCCCCTTCCATGGTGTGCAGTGATGGAGAAGAGCATGGTGGAAGTAATTTTAACGTTTCTATAATCAAATGAGGTCAGGCAGCTCTGTACTTCCTCTGGCTGAACATACGTTTAAAAGGAAAAATGTAAAAGTAACTAAAGCCCAGATCTGGAATAGCAGACTCTATGAGGTCCTCTGGAAACAGAACCCCCTGGTAGATGCAAATCTTTGAATGAGTCACGTTCAGAAAGCTTTGATTTTCTGGGACATGAGCAAATCAAGAGATAGTTGAACGGACACACAATTCCTCCTTTCTGAGAGGTCAGAGGGCCAAAGGCATCTGAGGGCACAAACCAGCCCATCAGGCAAACATATGAGGACCTTGTGGGGCAGACGTCAGGGGTCTTCTTGGTCCCCACTCCCTTATCCTGCCCTCAATGCTTGAGTCAGGTCTCTCACCTGATACTGGCTCCAGTCAATGTTCAGAGAGTGAGTCAGGAAGTCAGGGATGCTCAGTGGGGCATCAACGTAGTCCTGGGGACAGAAAGACTCCTGTGAGATATGGGTTGGCCACCAGACGAGGCTAAGGTGATGGGGAAGCTTATAGTCCTGAGGCTGTGACTACCACAGGCAGCGCTTGCCTTCTCTGGGCCAGATACCTGTGCTACCTGGGAGTGACAGCTTAAAAATCAATGTGACCAGATCATTACAGCCGAGGAGAATTTTTCAGTCGGACATTTGATGTTTGTTGCAGAAACATGCAAGATCAATATGTATTCAGCTTCCAGCAGGTTTTCCATGGCCTGCCCCTATAGGGTGGGGAAGGCAAAGAATGCTGCCTCCAGCTTTCACACAGAGAGTACAGAAAGGAAGGGCTTTTCCTATCTTGTTTCTGAAAAATTCCCTTAAACAAAAGACAAATAAAGGGGAGAGGAAAGTATAATGATGAAAATTTAACATGTATATACAAGGAGAAGAGGGAGAGAAAGAAAGAAACAATCAGGGGAGAAAGGAAAGAGGAAGTTACTTTCCCCTAAAAGACTGCTTGTTGTTCTCCTTGGTCTTCCTTTACAAAGAGACATAAGACCCAATTTGATGTATGTTATTGCTCATACCTGCTTCCAGTTAAATATGAGCCCTTCTGCCATGTAATCCCGATCTTTATATTCCTTGAAAAATTCACAGCCTGGAAAAGAAGGGCAGAGTTATGATACCTCCCTTTCCAGCCCAAAGTCTTCTGAGACAGCTCTGGCCAGACCCAGGTCCCTGAGTGCTGTGGAGAGGGGGCCGCCAGCTCACACTTCTCCAAACTAGTGGCTCCAGTGAGGCCAAGGCTGACATGGGTGGGCAAAAGCCAGAGGCTAGCCTCTAGAGTCCCTCTGGTTTCCTGGCTGCATGCCTTTTCCACGAGGCACCGCGTGCTCTCAGCCTCTTTGTAACTTTCTCCATCTATGCTCACTGGTCACCAGTCACTTCCCCCACATTGCAAGTCCCTTTGTCCTACAGTCTCTGTAGTGCCAATCCCAGTAAACAAAGGCATGACTCACAACGTGAGCCACTGCAGCCTAGCTGCAGAGGATCACTCTTCCTCATCTCTAAAATGGGGGCAAATAATGCTAGCCTTGCAGGCTTTTAGTGAAGACTAAACATCCTAACATACTGGAAAGGCCCATGGACAGTGCCTAAAACCTGGTGTTCAAGAGACACTGCTATGCCCAACAAAGCAAAGAGGTACTTTTCTATATTATTTGGTGGAAGAATCATAAGTAACTCCACCAGGACAAGCCCTCAGGAATAGAGAGAGAAACACTAGAGAGAATAGGGCTTTGGCAACATTCCCAGCTTAAAATCTCAGCTTTTTACTTAACACTGTAACGCTGAACAAGTTGTTTAATGTCTCAAAGCCTTGATTTTCTCATTTGTAAAATGGCTGTTTAAGGATGACAGAATACATATAAAACACGTAGCACAGCACTGGTCCAAGTGGCACTCAAATGGCAGCACACCATTGTCATCACGCTGCCACTGCAACAAGAGCCCACAGTGCCAGCCCACAGCTTGAAGTCAACTACTTTGCTCTGCACTTGGGGTTGGCCGCCTTGGTCAGAGAGAATGAGTTGTGCCCCCAGGCTGTGGCCTGCCCCTGCTGAGTCTGACCATAGCACAGTGAGCATCTGGTCCTCCAAGAGCTCCTGGTGGCTTCAAGAAATACCGTGGAAGAAGGCACTTGGCTAGCTTGCAGTTATTCTCAGCACCTCAATCAGGGCCTCTACACAAACTTCAGAGGACACGTAGCTTTGGCCACACCTCCCAGTCTGGTGAGGTCCCAGAGGCAAGAAAACAATCGTCCAAATTCAGGGGAAGTAGCTGCAAATATTCACATGGAATGTCACAGCAATTCCTGGGCCAAGTTCCTGTCTGAGGCCACCTCAGGGAAGATAGGAAAGCTTCCCTGGAGACCCAGCCCATGTTTTCCACAAGTGGCTTTCATTCCATACACACCCTGCACTCTAATCCCCAGGCCTCGGGAAGTCTGGAAACAATCCTCAGTCATAATACTTTAGCCTATTCTTGGGAACCTCACTGGGAGAAAGAAGAATTATAGATCTCAGACAGAGGCCCTGAGTTATGAGCCCAGGTTTAGAAGAGACACCAATTATCTCTCAGAGCTCTTGTGAAGTGCTGTTTTCCCAACTCTAGCTGCTCAAATCAACACTGCAAGCCTTAGGCCGAGTTCAGACCCACCTATGATACAGAAGCAGTTTTTGTGAGAAACAGAATTAAAATAGACTCTACTCAGGGCAATGCCTGATGCTCATTACCTGAATAGGCTTCTGAACCACTGTCAGGCAAGAGGAGAGGGACCAAAAGCAGGATGAGAAGAGCCATTCACTCAAGGAGGAAACAAATTAGATTTGTGCTGCAGAATTTGGGCCCATCTATTTTGGTGTGCTGAAAGAAATGATCCCAGAATACTTCTCATTTCCAAGGGCCCAAGATAGAGTGACACAGCTAGAACTGAGACTACTGAGTACCTGTTTGAGCCTCAAAGTCATCATAGGGCTCAACTGAGATTCCTTAAACAGCATCAAAGTGCAGCTCATGACTTGGTTTGGATAACAGTAATTTTATTTCTTTTTCTTATTATAAAGTAAGAGAAATATGTTAAAATACACACAGACACACACACACACACAAGAACACAAGTCTATCAAATAAAAAGTGATTCTTCTGTTCCCCTTATTTGGGTGTGTAATGGTGTCTCACCCCATCTCCAGCTTTTTTATTTTTATTGATCCTCATTACCCTCCCTAACACACATACACTGTCGGATGCAGTACACACAAATTTTGGTCTGTTTTGATGTCTTTTTTATGTTTTGTTTTATTTTGTTTTGAGACGGAATTTTGCTCTTGTTGCCCAGACTGGAGTGCAATGGCACACTCTCGGCTCACTGCAACTTCCACCTCCCGGGTTCAAGTGATTCTCCTGCCTCAGCCTCCTGAGTAGCTGGGATTATAGGCATGCAGCAGCCTCCCGAGTAGCTGGGATTACGGGCATGCACCACCATGCTTGGCTAATTTTGTATTTTTAGTAGAGATGGGGTTTCTCCATGTTTGTCAGGCTGGTCTTGAACTCCCGACCTCAGGTGATCTGCCTGCCTCGGCCTCCCAAAGTGCTGGGATTACAGGCTTTTGGTGCCTTTTACAACAAAAAAAGTTTTGGGGAAAGCATTCAGGCATCTTAACATTTTGGCACACTTCCTTTTAAGCCTTTTTTTGTAAGCACGTTTTCCTTTACTTAGTTGAGAGTATACTATGCGATTCTGTATCCTGCTTATCTTAAGCTCTGTGACGTTTTCCGTATCAAAAAGTGTAAGCATTTTCTATTTTTTTTTCTTTTTTGGTAGAGACAGAGTGTTGCTGTTTCCCAGGCTGGTCTTGAACTCCTGGGCTCAAGCAATCTTACTACCTAGGCCTCCCAAAGTGCTGAGATTAAAGGCGTGAGCCACCGTGCCCAGCCCATTTCCAATTCTTCTATGACTAAACTATATTTCATTCTACTGATGGATGTTCCATCATTCAATCATTATTCTGATTAGTGAAAACATTTCTTGTTTTGCTATTACAAATAGACATCATGAAGAATGTCCTCAACACCAAGTGGCTGAATTATAGCCTAATGACCAATTATTAGAAAAATACCTGGGTTAAAGGGTGATAACATTTTGGGAGTCTTGTAACAAGTTGCCAAACTATAGCAGAAAGGACACTCCGCGCTACTATTTTGGAGCAATGGTATTTATACCTCTAGCAAAACTATTTTTTCCAAACCAAGTCCTACTTGAAACCTAAATTTAAATGAAGTAATGTCTGGTTCCTCAGGCAGTGCAAACCTGCAGAGTTCAGTCTGTGGAACCCCCGAAGCATCTCCTGGGAGCTGGAAACTATGTCTGAAAACTAGCTATGGAGTTACCCAATGGTTCCAGTGTGGACCCCCTTAGGTAGGATACTCCCATCAGTGTGGGTCTGATACTGCCAAGCTCACTCCAGCATCATTATCATCATCATCATCTGCATCAGCCCAAACTTGCTTTTAGGGAAGAGGAGGTTCCCTGAGGCTTTCCCAACTACTCATCATTAGGCCTGTTATTTATAGGACACCTGTTATGGAGGGGTCCAGCACTTCACTCTGAAATAAGCACCATTATCTTCATTTTATTAAGGAGGAAACTGATGCTCGGAAGGGTTACAGGACTTGTTCAAGGAGACACAGTGCTAGGGCTGGGATTCCTGCCCAGTTCTATGTGGCACCAAACACCATGCTAGCAGAGAACAGTGAATAGACTCAAGAGAGGTTGCAGGAGGCAGGGGAAGTCCCCTGCAGAGGTGCTGGGTTACCAGGGGCTGGAGTTTGGATACCACCATCTTGCACGTGATGAGGACACCCCTCCTACAAGGCACTAGATGAACCTGCCTGCCCTTGCTCATGGCTATGTGGCCCCAAGATTGAGGAGATAAGGTCCAACACAAGACTGAAGGCAGACGCTGGTGCTGAGAAACAGGAGAGAGGTTTTAAGGAGAAAGAGTATATTACTCCCTGTTGTCTGCTGACAACATCTTGCACTGATGTTAGAGGTCCTTGCCCTCCCTTGCTGAACAGGCAGGTATTGCCAGAAAGCTTGAATGCTACAAACTAGACTAACAGCTTTAATATCCAGTGCAGAGAATATAGCCCTGGCCACAGGTTGCACACACTTTTATGTGCCAGGGACAAATGCAGCTTTGTGGATACCAATGTGCTTTGCAACATGGTGTGGCCACTGTCCAGTTACTGGGAACATAGCAATTATGTGTTCTTCTACCACCAGAATAGCCTTGCCTGGGGCAATTTCCATAAATAACTCAATCACTTCAAGACATGCACCCAAAGCGTGACATCCACTCCAGCTAGAGCAGCAAGTATAGTTGCTGACACAGAGTACTAATAATGTTATTTTACACTTAAATGGTATTTTCATGCACAGACCACTTTCATATAAATCAAAACGGAACAAAATCGTTCCAAGTTCCTGGGAAAACTTGAGGCTTGGAGGGGTGAAGTACTTCACTCAAGGCTGTGGCTAGGACCAGTGACAGTACTCAATCCCTAGACTCCTTGAGTGGAAAGTCCCTTCCCCAGGACACTATCCTATGCTTAGTGTGGCCTGTGACTGGGAACCAAAATGTCCTACGCTGCCTGACGCAAACCCTCCAGGAAAGCTCCCAGGGCACCAGTGTAACTAAGTAGAGAGGGCTTGCTCATGGCCCCCTAGGTCACCAGTCCTAGGATGCCCGCCACTAGAAGAGAGCCCCCTACCTGGATACGGGATGGAGAGGAGAGTGAAGTCGGCATAGCGCTGCGCTTTGTCCACCTTCTCAGAGGAGGTTACGCTATAAGACAAGGACACAAGGTGTTACAGTGTCGCAACACACACACCATTCCCCAAATAAGGGTTATAATCACAAATGAAGCTTCTGCTAAAGAACTATTCTTCAATGTTAATAATTCCCTTCAGCAGTGCCTACTTTGTACAATTAAGAACTATAACTTTGCCCGGGTGCGGTGGCTGGAGGTCAAGTTCCCAACAAGTTCCCGTCAAGACCAGCCTGGACAACATGGTTAAACACTGTCTCTACCAAAAATATAAAAAATTAGCTGGGTGTGGTGGTGCGCTCCTGTAGTCCCAGCTACTCTGGAAGCTGAAGCAGAAGAATTGCTTGAACCCAGGAGGCAGAGGTTACAGTGAGCCAAGATCGTGCCACTGAACTCCAGCTGGGGTGAGAGAGTGAGGCTCCATCTCAAAAAAAGAACTCTACCTTCTCTGCCCCATCCCAACATATCAAGCAAGCGAAGGTACTCCCCCTCTAATACTACAGCAAGCCTGAATCAGAGCCTAAAGGTGCAGAACAACCTTCCACCTGACCCCAAAATGCACAGTGTAGCCACTCTGACCCAGGAGTGAGATGAGAGCCAAATAATATGATCCTATGGGAAAAGTTTTTTCCTGCTCTCCTGTCTTCTCTAATAGTCACTGAGCCCACTTCTAAACAGGGTGAACAAACAGCATCTGAAAATAAACACTGGGGACTCTGACAGATAATGGAAGGAATAAGGCAATATTCAGATCTGCAGATAGGTGAGCTCTAATTTTAGCCTCAGTATGCCTTATTTTCTAAGATCACCTTTTAGGATCATTTAAAAACATTTAAAAAACAAAATTTTGCCGGGCGCGGTCAAGCCTGTAATCCCAGCACTTTGGAGCCGAGACGGCGATTCACGAGTCAGGAGACGGAGGACCATCCTGGCTAACACGTGAAACCGGTCTCTACTAAAAAAAAATACAAAAAAAAAAACTTAGGCGGGGCGAGGTGAGCGGGTGCCTGCTAGTCTTAGCTACTCGGGATGCTGAGGCAGGGGAGATGACGTAAACCCGGGAGGCGGAGCGCGTGAGCTGAGATCTGGCACTGCCTCCAGCCTGGGGCAACAAGAGCGGACTCTGTCTCAAAAAAAAAAAAAAAAAAAAATTTGAAAAAAAAGCTCCTACAGTCTCATCACTAACCCAGGCTCTATTTTCCAGTTTTGACTTCTTATATTTGAATTTGGTCCATATGTGTTATTTTTATATGACAGCAGTCATTGAAGTAAAATTTGAATATATGCTGATTTTTTTGTTCAATTTTAAAAGAAATTCTAGGACCAGGCACAGTGGCTCATACTTGTAATCCCAGCACTCTGGGAGGCTGAGGCAGAAGAATTGCTTAAGGGCCACATGTTTGAGACCACCTTAAGCAACAAAGAGTCCATCTCTATGAAAAATAAATTTAAAAAATTAAGAGATTCTAATCTGCCACACATGGCATAGAACTTGGAGCCAGAAAAAAAAAAAAAAAAAAAAGATTTGATAAGTAAGAGAAGGTGGCAACAAAGCACTGGGTAGAGACTGATGGCTGCCACAGTCACTAACATACAACCTGAGAAAGCTACTTCATCTCTCTGTGCTTCAGTATCTGTAAAAGGGGGACACCGATACCTGTTTTGTAGGGCTGTCTGAAGATACAGTGAGAGAATGTACAGAAAGCCCTTTGTAAGAAGGCCAGCACACAGTGACAGCTACATACTAATGCCAGCCCTACAAATCTGTACACACTGCTTCTGCTCATTTTGTGGCCCCTATACTTACTTCATGCCAAACTTCACCTTCTTGTTCTCCACCATCAGGTCACAGATGTATTTGACTGACAGGTATCGAAGCAGCTTGATGTCATAGCCTCTGACCTTATCAAAAAGATGCGTGTCACCACTTCTGAAATAAAGAGTCAGAGGAAGAAGTTACATAGCATGTTCACTCAGAGAAGCCTGGGGGTGGGCATTCATTCAGGGAAGTATGGATGTCACTCTTCTTCAGAAGCTGGGGCATGTGCTAGGTGGATGCATGGGTGCCAAACAGGACAACTGGTTTCAGAGAGGTTGCAGGGAAGGTGACTTTCTAAGAGATTACCCCAATCTCTGGGATGTATTTCAAAGAGGAGCAATTTGCAGGTGGAAATGGAAAAGGACTTTCTCGCGTTGCTTGACATTAAGCCAGAGGACTCAAGATAATCTCAGGGTTCTAAAAAGCAGCAGGCTGGTGGCTGATAGAATCTTTCCATTTCCATTAGAATTGATCTCCTTCTGCCGCCTCCTTTTCCCCATTTATGACCATTTTAGCCACATGACTTGCTCATAATGTAAGTCTGAAATTCTTGTAGAGATAAAGTTTTTAGAGCTATTTTATCAACTGACTATGAAATACTAGCAAGTAAATTCCCTCTACCTAGCAGGCCAATGAAGCAAAGAGAAAGATAAAAAATTTAATGCTCAATGCTGTCTTTTGATCAGCCCTGCAGATATAGGCAGAAGTAGAAAGCATAAACAGTCATCATTACTTTTTTATTTTTTTAATCCACACCACTTTGTTGTCCCCAGCAGTTTCCTTGCCAAGAACAGTGTATGCTGAAGACGGTGACCTGGCTGGGCAGAGGTCACCTGATCTAGGGAGAAGAGCCAGACATTCTTGAGCACAAGCCAGAGCCGCTGCTTTCAGAGCTAACAGGCAGAACCTGGGCATAGCAAGATGCCCTTTCATGAACTGAACTATGATTTGGGAAGCTGATCTTAACTAGGGTGCTTGTGTGCATTCCAGAGATGCTTGACACCAGTTAAAGACTTTCCATGTGGTACAGACCATGCAAAGGAGCTTTTCTAAAATATCCTGTAGTATTGTTTTCTAAAAACATTTGGAAAGGGGATAGGAAGAGTGTGAACCAGCCCATTTCCTCCTTTTATAGGGATTCAAACTCCTGTTCCATACCAATTATGCAGCTGTGACACATCTGGTCTCCAAATGTGCCTTCCAGGCTAGACCTCATGTCTCCTACGTATGGACTATAGCCCTTGCCCTGTGCCTCAGTATCAGGTGTACTGGGTGAGATGTGGCACACTGGTAGTCAGCATCACAGCTGCAAAGTGGCAACTCTGTGGGGCTTTTAAACAAATATAGATGTCTGGGCCCTATCTCAGGCCTGCAATATCAGGAACCCCAAGAGTGGGATATTCTCTGTGAATCCAGATGTGCACTCAGTGGACTTCAACAGCCCTATTTCAGGGGCACTGACTTGGCAGACAGAAGGGAAAGAAGCCAATCCACTCACCTGAACCAGTGACAAATACACATGGACAATATGAACACGGCCATCTCTGGCCAGACACCTCGTCCCCAACACAAGCCCCTGACCACAGCAACTCAGCACTGACCGAAGAGCACAGTCCTCCTCCGTGACGTCCTCCGCATCTGCCCAGGCATCATCTGCACCCCCTGCCAGAGAAACTTATCTGTCAGTACTAAGGCTGGTGACCCAGGGCTCCACACAGGGGCCTCCTCACCAGCCTCCTTCCCCGTAGTGCCAAGGGTGGGCTGGGCCAACATGGCTCTACCCTTAAGGACACACTATGCCCCCATATGTCTGTTAGTCTTCACCTCTAAGGTGAACTCCTATTTGTTTCCTGGTCCCTGATCAAAGGCAGGCCCCTGATCTCCACCCAGCTCACTGAGACCCCCTACCTATTCTACTGTGGCCATGGGTGGCTATTCTTTTGTTTTGGGATGGAGTCTCACTCTGTCGCCCAGGCTGGAGTGCAATGGTGTGATCTCGGCTCACTGCAAGTTCCGGCTCCCAGGTTCAAGTGATTCTCCTGCCTCAGCCTCCCGAGTAGCTGGGACTACACGTGTGCACCACCACGCCCAGCTAATTTTTTGTATTTTTTTAGTTAGCCAGGATGGTCTTGAACTCCTGACCTTGTGATCTGCCCTCCTTGGCCTCCCAAAGGGTTGGGATTACAGGCGTGAGCCACGGTGCCCGGGTAGCTATTCTCTATGACTGGGTTCTCATTCTACATTAGAGGATGCTGTTCAACATTCACCTGAGAAAAAATAGTTGTAGCCTGAGCGTCCATACAGCTCTCCCCATCCAGCCAGTGTGGCCGACCTGCAAATGTGCTGGGAGAGAAACAGCATTTTCAGGGTCAGATGGTTTTCTGAAGCATGCACAGTTGAAGGAACACCTGGGACTCCTCTGATTCTTCCAGGCCAGCATAATGGGCCCAAGAGCACTCCCCAAAGTTTTATCAGCATCAAGGCTGCCGCGATCAGTCAGAAGATCCCTAGTACTTAATTCACAACCTCTACTGAGGGAGTCTCACTCCCAAACAAGAGGCACGTTACCAACACGATCGGATCAGATTGGGTGGTTGTTGCATGTGTACCACATGCTGGACATGGTACTGAAAAACCCGCCATCTTTTCACTGAATTTTCACAACAAGCCCATGAGGGACATGTGGCAGGTGGCATGCATTGTTGCTGTTACACAGATGAAGAAAAGAAAAACAGGCTCAAGGAGGTTAAGTGATATGTAAGGTCACATAACGAGGGGTAAGCTAGGATTTGATCCAAACCCACTGAAAACCCACTGACCCCCAAAGCCTATGTGCTTACTGTGATTTGGAACTGTTCAGTGTAGAGGGGAAAAACCTTTCTAGCGGGGGTGGATGAGAAATGTTTTAGAGCTTTCTTTTCCTCATCACTGAAGGGATCACTGCAAGAGAATTCTAGAAACCAGGCAACTGGCACAAACTTCAATATCTAATTGTAAGGTTACTTGTTTAAATAAATAATGTTTGCTGAAATGTGGTAGGGTGGGGGGAATGGGAGGAGATACCTGGTGATGGCAAGCCAAACCAGCCCAGAATTTAGCTAAAGGCTAGGAGAACATGGCCCCGTTACACTGCAATGGGGAAGTTGTGAGGTGACAGACAAGGAGTGAAGCTCACTGCTAAACAGGTCACACAATGTGCAAATGGAAAGTGGATCCCTGGAAGACTGCCAAGTACCATCTGAAGACTTCTTCTCTACCTGTAACATAATGGGAAGGAAAGCTTTGCTGCTACAGCAAAGAGTTGTGCATGGGAACAATTAGGTCACTTTCTGGCTCTCCCTGAGGTAGCAGCAGCCTAGGGGTGGGGACAGCAATAGAGAAGCTACCTGGGACAGAGTGAGGGGCTTTACTGGTGCTGGGGCAAGAGCTGGTTTGTGGAGAGGTTATCCTGGAAACCTACTGAGGAAGCCTACCAAGGGCTGGCATTCCTGCTGGCCTAAGTAGGATGTACTCCAGTGGGGGCCACTTAAATTTCTGTGGGTCTAAAAGCAATTTGAAAATCTGATAAAAACTATCAACCATCTCCTAAAAAAAAAAATATATGTACACATCATAATCTACTTACATTTCCAGGGATTTCTGGACTCTCTCAAGTCCACTGATGAATCCATCCCCAGACCCTGTTAAAAGCCCTTGCTTTAAGGAATCAGTCAAGTAGTGAGGAGCAAAGTGGATGCTTCTGCAGGAAAGGGCTGAGGACCTCTAAGACTCCAAAGAAAAGGGGTAAGTCTGATTTCCTCAAGATGTTGGGAGGGTGTGTGGCTGCCTGTTCCACTGGCATTTGTATCATGTCCACCCTCCCCACTTCATCTAAGCTGCTGGCAGCTGACCTCACTCTCCTTTGCATTATTTCTGTTAAATCTTTCAGTGAAGATAGCTGCCTTCTTTTTGGCTGTTGAGTTGAGACCCTTTTTCTGTTCCCAATTCTTCTTCCACATCCCTTCTATTGACCTTGTCTTTCTAGTAACTGAGGCAGCCAGACCTAGGCCAGCAAAACCCCAGAGTCAGATGGAGAAGAACAAGTTGGCCAAGTCCCCAAGTGGGGCACCGGCCTCTTCAGGAAGGTCCCTGGGGAGGGCTGACCCCTCTTGATAGACACCTGTCTCATGGTTGTGACTTATAAACAATCATCTCTGCCCTTTAAGCTGGCTCCTGACTGAAAACGCAAGATCTACCCTGAATGCTCTCCATTTACCTAGTTAGGAATGGCCTCTAATTCTGTCTGTGGAAAAGTACTCTGGATGATTTGCTAATTTAGTAACCTCTGACCTCTGCTCCCCACCTCTTAAACAAAAAGAAAGACGAACTGTTCCAGTTTCAGTGGTCTAAAAGCCAGACACAAGTGTTTGGGGAGAAAATGGTAAGAGAACTTACCGCTCAATGCTTGAACTGAATTTTGAAAAATTATTTAAATATTTTACTTAACCCATCATATCCAAGACATTAGGTCAACATGTAATCACTTTTAAAATGAATATTTTACATTTTTTCTATTAAATCTTCAAAATTTGATGTGTATTTTACACTTAAAGCATATCTTCAGTAGGATGTGAAACTTTGGGCATTGGCCAGGTGTGGTGGCTCATGCCTGTAATCCCAGCACTTTGGGAGGCCAGAGTGGGCAGATCACTTGAAGCCAGGAGTCTGAGACCAGTCTGGCCAACATGGTGAAACTCAGTCTCTACTAAAAAGACAAAAATTAGCCAGGTGTGGAGGCATGTGCCTCTAATTCCAGCTACTTGGGAGGCTGAGGCACAAGAATCGCTAGAGCCTGGGAGGCAGATGGCATCACTGCACTCCAGCTTGGGCAACAGAGACTGTCTCAAAAAAAAAAAAAAAAAAAAAAAAACCTTTGGGCATTTTAAGGGAAATGTGGGCCCATTTCAAAGTTCTTTTTAACAACGACAAACTTTTATACTGCTTCAAGCCTTAAAAATTAAATTGAAATGAAGTAAAATATAACCCTTAGTTCCTCAGTTGCACTAGCCATGCTGAACTGCGTTTTGAAGGAAGCAGAACACAAGCATTTCTTTTTTTCTTAAACGTTAGATTCAGGGGTACACGTGCAAGTTTGTTACATGGATATATCGTGTAATGCTGGCGTTTAGGCTTCTATTTAACTCATCACCCAAATGGTGAACATAGTACCCAATAGGTATTCTTCAACCCTTGCCTCCTCCTCCTCTCTCCCCTTTTTGGAGTCCCCGGTGTCTATTGTCTCCACCTTTATGACCATGCGTACCTGTTGTTTAGCTCCCACTAATGAATGAGAACATGCGGTATTTGATTTTCTGTTTCTGCTGGAAGTATTTAAGTTTTAAAAATATTTGTGTGTACATTTATTTATTTATGGGGTACATGAGTTTTTTTTTTGTTTTGAGACAGAGTCTGGCACTGTCACCCACGCTGCAGTGCAATGGCATGATCTTGGCTCACTGCAACTTCTGCCTCCTGGGTTCAAGCAATTCTCCTGCCTCAGCCTCCAGAGTAGCTGGGACTACAGGCGCCCGCCACCATGCCCGGCTAATTTTTTGTATTTTTAGTAGAGATGGGGTTTCACTATGTTGGCCAGGCTGGTCTCGGACTCCTGACCTCATGATCCGCCTGCCTCTGCCTCCCAAAGTGCTGGGATTACAGGCGTGGGCCACTGCGCCCGGCTGATATTTTGATACAGGCATACCATGCATAACAATCACATCAGGGTAAATGGGGTTCCATCACCTCAAGAATTTATCCCCTATGTTACAAACAATCCAATTATACTCTTATTTTTAAATGTACAATAAATTATTGTTGATCGTAGTCACCCTGTTGTGCTATCAAATACTAGATCTTATTCATTCTAACTATATTTTTGCACCCATTAGCCATCCCCACTCCTCCCCCTTGTCCCTGCCAGTACCCTTTCCCAGTCTCTGGTAACCATAATTCTACTCTCTATCTTCATGAGTTTGATTGTTTTAATTTTTTTAGCTTTCAAGTAAGTGAGAACATGTGAAGTCTGTCTTTTTGTGCCTGGCTTATTTCACTTAACATAATGACCTCTATCCATGCTGATACAAATGACAGGATCTCATTATTTTTCATAGCTGAATGGTACTCCATTGCGTACATGTACCATATTTTCTTTATCCATTCATCTGTTGGACATTTAGGTTGTGGAAGCAAGCATTTCTTAACACACCTCTCTCTCTTCCTCAACCTGGCAGAGGCTGGTGCCCCTAAAGTAGTGCTGGTAATAATAATGCTGCCACCATCATACTAGTTCCTAAGTGCCTGCTGTGAGCCACGTGTCTGACCTAACACAGGCCTCTCTGCTACAAGACTTCTCAGAGCCTTAACTATATCAACATACATTTAACAATCTACTTTATGAATCTAGTATGCAGTATTTCTAATTCTTATTTGACGGAATGCTTTTCACAAGCATATCCTTAAACTGCTGTTCTATAGAAACACTGGTTGGAGTATCTCCTGTGCAACTTCTAATGACGAGCACTGTGCTGCACAGGGTGGTACTCTTTAAAATGAAGCTGCAGGCCAGGCATGGTGGCTTACGCCTGTAGTCCCAGCACTTTGGGAAGCCAAGGTGGGCGGATTACCTGAGGTCAGCAGTTCGAGAGCAGCCTGGCCAACATGGCAAAATCCCGTCTCTACTAAAAATACAAAACTTAGCTGGGTGTGGTGGCACGCTCCTGTAATTCCAGCTACTCGGGAGGCTGAGGCAGAAGAACTGCTTGAACCTGGGAGGTGGAGGTTGCAGTGAGCCAAGTTTGGGCCACTGCACTCCAGCCTGGCAACAGAGAGAGACTCCATCTCAAAAGAAAAAAAAAAAAAAAAAAAAAGCTCCAATAACTTTCGGGAACATGAAAATTTTCCAAAGTGGCAACAGCTTTAGGAAGATCAATTTCTAGGGCCTAACTTCCATACATACTTCTGAAAACTGATCTGCCAAAGAAAGCCTTTGGCAGAGTCTCCCTTCCTTCCTCCCGTTTCCCAATTTACAAAAAAGGCATACCAGGGACTGAGACAACAGTCAAGACTCTCCCCACTGCCCTGCCGTTGACCACTGAGGCACTCAGATACCGGCTAAATGAATTCCGCTCCCTTCCACTCTGAGGCTCTCTGTATGTTGGTCCACTCCTCCAGGACCAATTTTTCCCCAGTTGCTATTGCATTCGGAATTTCCCTGCTCAAACATCACAATGGCTTTCTGAGCAAACACAGAGCCACCTCCCTGCTCAGCCTGCAGCCTTCCTCATTCAATTCCCTTCATCCTTTGCCCTGATGTGTACCCTGTACTTAGGGAAGTTACTTAGTCACTCTGAGCCTTTGTTTCATCTGCAATGAAATGGGCACATCCCTTACACCGAAAGATAGGTAAAATGAAACCATACTGGGGAGCCAAATTAACAGAAGTCCTTAGAAAATAAGCTCCATGAGAATAAAGATTTTTGTCTGCTTTACGTGATGTATTTTAAGGCCTGAAGCAGTGTCTGGCACACAACATACAATAACTACTTGGTGAATTATATAATTGAAAGAATGGACCAACAATATATGAACTCATTTGATTTAATCTAATCCATAAACCTTTGAAATAGGTGATTATTATTCTCATTTTATAGGAGAGGAAAAGGAGGCTTTGCATAGGCAGGAATTAAGAGTCAGGATCTGAACCCAGGCAGTCTGGCTCTAGAACACAGGGTGGGGTATGCTGGTGTGACCATCCCTTCCCTACCTAGAACCATCCTTCAGTCAGAATTGGTCTGTTTCTCTGGACTGCTTCCCACAACACCAGGCACCCAGTAACCACCCAATGCTTGGCTACTAAATGTTGAGGGAAAAAAAGACCCTATACTTTGCATTAAGTCAGCTACTCCAGAAGAGTCTTGGAACATGAAGCTATGGTATGGGCCTTACCTTGCCCTTGAACAGGATTACTGGGCAGACAAACCGTCCTCTGCACCGGGCCATCTTGCTGCGGTGGATGAGGTCTTGCAACTTGCTCACCTGTACGGTACTCTCAAACCTAACACACAGGCAAGAGAAGCAGGTCAAGCTGACTTTGAAGTGGGAACTTTGTGTATATTTGTTTATTCACACAGACCCCCATACCAGATCTATGTATAGAATGCTTGCTTGAAATTAAATGTCATTCCGAAATTTTATATCATCTATCGTCCGTCCGTCCGTCCATCCATCCATTTTTTTGAGACTTTCTTTCTTTCTCCTTTCTTTCTTTCTTTCCTCTCCTCCTCCTCTCTCTCTCTCTCTCTCTCTCTCTCTCTCCTCCCTCTCTCTCTCTCCTCTCTCCTCTCTCTCTCTCTCTCTCTCTCTCTTTCTTTCTTTCTTTCGAGACAGAGTTTCACTGCTGTTGCCCAGTGGCGCAATCTTGACTCACCACGACCTCCGCCTCCCAGGTTCAAGTGATTCTCCTGCCTCAGCCTCCCAAGTAGCTGTGACTATAGGTGTGAGCCACCACACCTGGGTAATTTTTTTATTTTTGGAAGAGACAGGGTTTCACCATGTTGGCCAGGCTGGTCTCAAACTCCTGACCTCAGGTGATCCGCCCACCTTGGCCTCCCAAACTGCTGGATTACAGGCATGAGATAGATTAAGTTTTTCAGGAAAAGAAAAAAGTGCTAATTATAGGTATTAAAACTTAAATCACTCTGATTTCTGAACCTTTAAGATTACAAGAAAAAAAGGTGAGCTAAACTGAAGACATACACAAAATTCAGAAATATACACAGAAAACTGGATGTTATCTCTAGGGTGTCCAATTTTTAACTCCCAGGATAAGACCTGATGCCCTGGGGACCCTCTCTGGAAATCACAGGACCATTTTTGAGTATTTATCTATTTTTTTTTTTTTTGAGACGGACTCTCACTCTGTCACCCGGGCTGGAGTGCAGTGGCCGGATCTCAGCTCACTGCAAGCTCCGCCTCCCGGGTTCACGCCATTCTCCTGCCTCAGCCTTCGGAGTAGCTGGGACTACAGGCGCCCGCCACCTCGCCCGGCTAGTTTTTTTGTATTTTTTAGTAGAGACGGGGTTTCACCGTGTTAGCCAGGATGGTCTCGATCTCCTGACCTCGTGATCCGCCCGTCTCGGCCTCCCAAAGTGCTGGGATTACAGGCTTGAGCCACCGCGCCCGGCCTAAGTATTTACCTATTTTTTACATAACTCTGAATATAGATTTTTGTGATCTTTTAGAGCAAGCAGTCCCCAAGCCCTGGGCCCCAGACCAGTACGAGTCCGTGCCCCATTAGGAACCAGGAGGTGAGCAGGGTGCAAGTGAGCATTACCGTCTGACTTCCACCTCCTGTCAGATCATCAGCGGTGGCATCATATTCTCATAGGAACTCGAACCCTATTGTGAACTCCGCATGTGAGGGATTTAGGTTGCAGAGAACCTAATGCCTCATGATCTGAGGTGGAATAGTTTCATCTGAAACCATTTTCCCCTCCCTGCCGTGAAAAAATTGTTTTCCACGAAACCGGTCCCTGGTGTCAAACAGGTTGGGGAGTGCTGTTTTAGAGGGCAGAATGAGATAACGTTTCTTGGTCCACATGGCTCTAGGCCTCTGCTTTCACAGTCCATATGGCCAACAGCGCACAGAGCATAGGAGGCATAAGAGAAGCCATGTGTGACACAGGGACGTGTAGTAGTTAACGCACTGGGCTTGGTAAGTGAGCTTCTAGAACATGAGTCAGGTTTAGAAGTGAGCTCCAGCAAGTCACACCCATATCAAATCACACTTCCCTAAAATAAGGGTTCACTCTCATAAACTCACCTACCTGGCCGGGCACGGTGGCTCAAGCCTGTAATCCCAGCACTTTGGGAGGCCAAGGCGGGCGGATCACGAGGTCAGGAAATCGAGACCATCCTGGCTAACACGGTGAAACCCCGTCTCTACTAAAATACAAAAAACTAGCCAGGCGAGGTAGCGGGCGCCTGTAGTCCCAGCTACTCCGGAGGCTGAGGCAGGAGAATGGCATGAACCCGGGAGGCGGAGCTTGCAGTGAGCTGAGATCCGGCCACTGCACTCCAGCCCGGGTGACAGAGCAAGACTCCGTCTAAAAATAAATAAATAAATAAACTCACCTACCAACCTTTGGCAAAGCTCACATCAGCCAGTCAGAGCTTCTGATAGCAAGAGAAACAAGAGGCAGCGAAGTTAGAGCAGGAAGCTTTCCCAGCTATGCAGAGTAACCCAGCAGAAGGAAGGAAAGACACTCACGTTCCTTCCTTAAAAGGGTTGAGCTTTCAGATCAACTCCTAGAGGGAATTTAATTCCTTTCACATCCTAATCCTTCTAGGAATCTGCATGTTATTACACAGCTCCTCTTGTACACATGCACCCAAATATTATCTCAGAAGGAATAAATCAGTGACTCCCACATACTTGCAGTACCTCTTTAAATGTATCTGGATGCTGTTAGGGTTAATAAAAACACAAAGTCTTTAAAATACTACCGAATTCTTACTTAAACTATATCTAGGGGCCAGGCGTGGTGGCTTACACCTGTAATCCTAGTGCCTTGGGAGGCCAAGTCGGGCAGATCACTTGAGGTCAGGGGTTCAAAACCAGCCTGGCCAACATGGTGAAATCACATCTCTACTAGAAATACAAAAAAATTAGCCGGGTGTGGTGTCAGGCGCCTGTAATCCCAGCTACATGGGAAGCTAAGGCAGGAGAATTGCTTGAATCCAGGAGGTGGAGGTTGCAGTGAGCCGAGATTGCACCACTATAATCCAGCCTGGGTGACAGAACGAGACTCCATCTCAAAAAAAAAAAAAAAAAAAAAAAAAGTATTTATTATATCTATATGAGAACATATATATGGATATATACATAGAAGAATATACAGAAGATACATATATAGAGGAGATATACAGGGATAATAGGAGATATTACATACTATATATATAGCAGATTTATATAGGATACAGGATAATATATATATACTAGAAGATATATATAGGTGATTGTGGCTTGACAATATAACCTGCTATCAAATGTGGGGGGTCTGAAAATGAAGGTTAAAAAAGCAGTCTTTCAAATAAAAAACAGGACGAATAGTTTTGATGATCTTGGAAAGAGAACAAAGGGGTATAAAAAGAGGACTGAACTTCCCGATGGTGTCTTTTCCTGTAAGATATCAATTTTTTGTTAATTAAATTTTTTTCTCTGTTTCAAGAAGGAGGAAGAATGCAAACTTTGAAGAGGCTGGGGGTGCCTTTGCAAAGGAAGTGCCGATACGGTTGCGTTGTGCTCACGCCTGTCTATCCCAGCACTTCGGGAGACCAAGGCAGGTGGATCATTGAGGTCGGGAGTTCAAGACCAGCCTGGCCACATGGTGAAACCCCATCTCTTACTAAAGATACAAAAAATTAGCCTGAGCAATGGTGGTGCTTGGCCTGTAATCCCAGCTATCAGGAGGCTGAGGCAGAGAAATTTTTGCTTGAACCCAGGAGTCAGAGTTTGCAGTGAGCCAAGGATCGTGCCACTGCACTCAGGCCTGGACGACAGGGCAAGACTCCGTCTGGGGAAAAAAAAAAAAAAAAGAAAAGCCAAGCGCCCATAGGGTGGCAACAAACCCACCAGGTCAGGCCTAGGCACACAAGCTGACAGAAGAACCCAGATGTGTGCTGCCCTTCCCTCACCCAGTTTCTCTATGAAACAAAAGGCACCTCAGTACCACATTAATATGCCTAAACTAGACCCGGGAACATAAAACCAGCACCTTTTAGAACTTGCCCAAGGTGGCCTTCTCCACTTTTTGGCCCCATGGGCCAGTGTCACAGATCTGGTCAGCACCATATGTTGCAACTGCTCTCACTTAGCTCAACCAGTTCCTCCTGAAACCCTGCTACATCTGATTTTCCCAGGTTAAGTTCTATCCTCAAAACCAAGCTGCATTTCTCAGGCTAACTTCTGTTAAAAACAACAACAAAAAACCCCTGGTGGAGGACACATTAAATCGTTTCCTCTAGGGAGGTCTTTTTAATGTAGATGACCCCAGCTTTTTTCTTGTTAGGCCGGCCAGTGGTTCCCTACCGCGTCCCCTATATCAAGTGCATTCAGTTTCTGGCCAGGCACAGTGGGCCTCATGCCTGTATCCCAACACTTGGGGAGGCTCAGGCGGGGCAGATCGCCTGAGGTCAGGAGGTAAAGGACCAGCCTGGTCCAACATGGGTCGAAACCCTGTCTACACTTAAAAGTACAAAAATTAGCCAGGTTGGTGGCCCGCACTGTTAATCCCAGCTACTCGGGAGGCTGAGGCAGGAAAACTGCTTGAACTCAGGAGGCAGAGGTTAGCCGGTGAGCGATTGCGCACTGCACTCCAGCACTGGCAACAGAATGAGACTCCGTTTGTATAAAAAAAAAAAAAAAAAAAAAAAAAAAAAAAGAAGCAATTCAGTTTCTGTTCTCTCACTAGTTCCTGTTTTTATTTTATTATCTCTTGTCCTTAGGATTCTTTTACTGCAGTGCTAAGCACTGAGCTGTGTCTGGCACATAATACTCACATTTGAAGGGATAAATGTAGGCTTCCGTATTTACATTTGTAATGTATGCACTGAAATTTCTGGCAAGATGTTACCAGGTAGTGAGATTTTGTTGTTTTTTTCCCAACAAGGTCTTCCTCCGTTGCCCAGGCTGGAGTGCAGTGGTGCCATGGTTCACTGCAGCTGACCTCCTGGGCTCAGGTGATCCTCCCACCTCAGGCTCCCAGGGAGCTGGGACTACAGGCACATAGCATGACACTCGGCTAATGCTTTGTATTTTTCGTAGCGACAAGGTCTCACCATGTTGCCCAGACTGTTTAATTCAGTCTATTTTTTATTCAGTCTATTCAGTTTAATTCAGTCTCAAACTCCTGGGCTCAAGTGAAACGCCCATCTTGGCCTCCAGTAACTAGGATTATAGGCATGAGCTACCATGCCCAGCCAAAGTATTTTCAAATACAGAAGAAAATGCTGTTATCGCCTATTTCCAATAGGAAGCTTTCCCAGACAGGCACCACACTTACCAAACTAGGTGGGTTATTCCTGTGATGTGCCTCAAAACTTTCTGAGATAAATGTTACTGCTGATATTATTTAATAGATAAGAGGCACAAAGTAGAGCTTACACCCACATTATCTCACTCAGTCCTCACTTACCCCATTTTACAGAGGAGGTAGTTTAATGAGATGAAATCTCTAGCCCAAAGTCACAGAACAGGTAAACAGGGTAGCTGAGATTCTAAACCCTGGTGGGTAGCCACTGGGCCCATGGTTTTAACCACTATCCCACAGGGCCTCACCTGTACTTCCCCCAATTCCAGCTCTTATTAACAGTTATTGCTTCTTTATTGGACTCTGTTTCCCACTAGACCTACTGGTAAGGACTTCATCTATTTGGCGTCCAACTTGATCCCTGAGGTCTACTACACAGCAGCAGCTGAATGAACACTGTTGACAAACATGTCTTGGCTATTCAGGGATCCCTATCCAGGCTTCTATTCCCAGATGATGAACCAAATTGGAGAGGTTCCTTAACAGGACCAAAACATTGCTTAAATCCAATTCTACCCTGTTTAATTCAGTCTATTTTTTATTCAGTCTATTCAGTTTAATTCGGCATCATAGTAACAGCCAAGCCAGACAGTAAAAAAGCAAAAAATTCTATTTCTTCCCACCCAAACACACCCGAAGTCCCCCCTTTCAACAAGTAGGCATCACCCACTCAATATCACTTCAGTAACACTTTAAGGCCTTGCAAGGAGTGCAAAGTAAAAGCAAACTCCAACAAGCTCCTCTAAGGTTAATGATGTTCCATAGCGGCCTTGGCCTGACTGTGAGGTTCTGCTAGACAAGGTGGGAGAGCCAGAGTGGTGAAAGAAAAGGCAGACAGGCACAGAGTCAGGAAACATAGCTTTTAACCCCACTCTGTTTACTACCTCTGTGATCTTGGGCAAAGGCAAATTACTTCTCTGGGCCTCAACTTCATCTATCTAAAACCTCAATACCTGCCAAATAGGAGGTACTCAATAAATATTAGTTTCTTTCTCTTCAAGGGATCAACACTAAACTTGTTTCCTTCCAGGAAAAGCTTCTACAAGGCAACCACGACTAGGTTCCTCAATGTACTATTATGTTACTGAAGGGTAACATTTGGTATTACCTGAGAGCTTGTTAGAATATGCCAAATGTCAGGCCCACCTCAGGTCTACTGAAATCTCTGCATTGTAGAAAGATCCCCAGTTGATTCACTCATAAAATCAACATAGAAAAGAACCACTCTGTTGGGTGCGGTGGCACATAACCTCTAATCCCAACACTTTGAAAGGCCGAGGTGAGGAAATCTGTCGAGCTCAGGAGACCCACCTGGGCAATGTAGTGAGACCTCGTCTCTACTAAAAACTTAAAAAAATCAGCTGGGAGTGGTGGTATGTGCCCATATTCCCAGCTACTTGGGAGGCTGAGGTGGGAGAATCACTTGAGCCCAAGGGATCAAGGCTGCAGCAAGCCATGATTGTGCCACTACATTCCAGACCCCATCTTAATTAAAAGCAAAAACAAAAAAACCCATCTTGATTACAGCTGAGCTTAATATCAGAATGTCATCATCAGGGCACAGAGGTAAAACCACCAGCCACCCAGCACCAAAGAGGGTAGGAAGAAGGGGATAGAAGAGGACGGCAAGGCAAAAACAAAACAAACAAAACAAAACAAGACCCTCTTGTTCAGAAACTTTAGCTTAAAGGTTGATGGAAACTAAGTTTACTCGGCCGGGCGCGGTGGCTCACACCTGTAATCCAGCACTTTGGGAGGTCATGGCAGGCGGATTGTTTGAGCCCAGGAGTTGAGACTAGCCTGGCCATTATGGCAAAACCCATCTCTACTAAGATACAAAAATTAGCTAGGCATGGTGCCACGCACCTATAATTTCAGCTACTTGGGAGGCTGATGCACAAGAATCTCTTGAACCCAGGAGGTGGAGGTTGCAGTGAGCCAAGATCACACCACTGCACTCCAGCCTGGGCAACAGAACAAGATTCTGTCTTTAAAAAAAAAAAAAAAAAAAAAAAAAAGAAGAAACGAAGTTTACCTAATTCTGGAAGGAGGAATTAAGGAAGAGCTAAGAACCATAAATAACGGGGCCATAACCCCAATTCTTTAGGCTTGGCGATCCCGAGTTCTTAGGTTATATAACTGAGAACGTGATACAATTTCTGTGATCTGTTTACAAGAGTCCTTAACATTCTTTTCTTAGAGAACCCCACAACAACCTTGTGAAATGGGCACTCTTTTTTTTTATTTTTTTGAGATGGAGTCTCGCTCTGTCTCCAGGCTGGAGTGCAGTAGTGCGATCTTGGCTCACGGCAATATCCGCTTCCTGGGTTCAAGTGATTCTCCTGTCTCAGCCTCCTGAGTAGCTGGGATTACAGGCGTGTGCCACCACGCCCAGCTAATTTTTGTATTTTTAGTAGAGATGGGGTTTCACCATGTTGGCCAGGATGGTCTCAATCTCCTGACCTCATGATATGCCCACCTTGACCTCCCAAAGTGCTGGGATTACAGGTGTGAGCCACCATGCCCGGCTGAGATGGGCACTCTTATAGACATCCCCACTTTACAGATGAGGAAACTAAGGCTTAGTGCTTAAACTTCTAAAGCATTGTTCCTCTGCTGTAAACCTTCTCTGGCTCCCCATGGCCTGCAGCAGCGGTTCTCCAGCTATACTGTAATTTAAGACATCAAGGGAGCTCTCACAGAATGTAGACTGGAAATTCTGATTCCAGAAGGCCCAGGAGAGGCTCTAGAATCTGTAATCTTTTTTTTGAGATGGAGTCTTGCTCTTGCTCTGTTGCCCAGGCTGGAGTGTGGTGGTGCAATCTCGGCTCACTGCAACCTCCACCTCCCGGGTTTAAGCAATTCTCCTGTGTCAGCCTCCTGAGTAGCTACTGGCGTGTGCCACCACACCCAGCTAACTTTTGTATATTTAGTAGAGACGGCGTTTCACCATGTTGGCCAGGCTAGTCTCAAACTCCTGACCTCAGGTGATCCGCCCAAAGGAGGCTGGGATTACAGGCATGAGCCACTAGGCCAGGCCGAGAATCTGTAATCTTAAGTGCTCAGGGGTTCCTAGCACAATAAAACCACTGACACCCACACACAACCCACAGGTTCACACTCCCTGGCCTGATGATCAGGACCCCTATATGAGTTGATCCCTAAGGACATTTTCAGGGAAACTCCTGCTCATCCTTCCAATTCCAGTTCTTCCCTGGCACACAAACACCAGGCAGAATTAACCATTCTCCCCATTTGGCCTATGGCAGCGCTTCTCAAACCTGGTAGTGCATTCGCATCACCTGGACATCCTGTTCTGCTGTGATTCTGGCTCAGTGGCTCTGGAGCTTTAGCTTCTGCGTTTCTAACAAGTTATTGAGTGCACTGCTAGCCGTGCTTTGAGTAGCAAGGGGCTACTGCACTATGCAGCATGACTGCTGCAGTACTCCTCACAACATTTCACCCACGGGGCCAGGATTTCACAGATAGTGCTGACAACGCCTCCTGAAATTCCCTTAAATTCAGCAGGAAGTAGGGAGATTAGGGGAGCAAACTTTGAGATCAACATATAGTACTTCCTAGAGCCTCATGCTCTGAGTACTTATCAGTATCAAATAACTACACCATTTACCGACTAACTACAGGCCACATCCCGCACCAAGCATTCTGTCTGCTCTGGTATAAATTGTTATCCCACATAAGGTACTCAGGTCTTGGTAGGCTCACCATAAATGGTAGCTTTTATTTCTAATTCTTACAACGTACATGTCAGGCTTTATCAGCCCTATTTATCCTCTGGACTACCACTTTTCTAAAATTTTAGTTAGTCCTTAAAAGGACTAATTAACATGAGGTAGAGAATTACCAATAAGAAAACTAAGGACAAAGCAGTTAAATACCTTGCCCAGCATCAGTTGCACAGCCAGGAAAAGCGGAATCCAGGATGTGAACTCAAGCAGTCTGATTCTAGACCTCAGGGTCCTAAGTGCTACATATGGTAAACGCTGGTAAGCCTGTCTTGACAGTGTACCTCCCACCCACACTCTCTAAAAAAGGGACACTGATATTCAGAGAAGCGAAGTGTGAAGTCAGCTGTCTTAGGACAATGAGCTCTAGGGTGGAAGTGAAACAGAAATCAAGGGCTATTACTCCCAACCCATCATTCTATGCCATGCCACCTTGTCAGTCTGACTTGTCCAACCTTGAAGTAAATAAAAATGCCAATGAGGCTTAACACCTGGGGAAAGTGAGTCTGCCCTGCCCAGCTACAGACTTCCTAGCCACAGGGATTAGCTGCCACGGACTCCCCAGACATGCACACTACGGTCACATGATGCTCACGTGTCTTTCTCCTTCTCAGAACTCTCATACTCCAGGAACACGATGTGCCGGGGATAGTGGCCGCAGATATCCCCGTTCGTGTTTGGAATCACGCTGAAACAGTAGTCTCGGCCAAACAGCTCCAGACATCTCTTCTCAATGCGCTCAACCTGCACAGAGGAGACCAGACCACAAAGAGAATTATGGGGTTCTGAGGGTGAGAATTAGGAGGTCCATGGCCTGAGAGGTCACTGGGAAAGACATATACCTCGGTGATAATTATTCTGTGCTGGGAAGATGTAATGCTAGGCCACAGGCCCTACATGTAGTTCATTAACCCATATATTGTATGCTTCAGGAAGGATTCTTAATTCCCTAACAATGAATCTGAAATTGTGGGTGTTGAGCATTTGGAGGAGAGGATTACAGCTTTCATTAGATTCAAAGAGGTCTACAACCCATAAAACATACGAACTCTTGGTCCAGTTACTGAAACTGCTACTAATCCACTACCTTCCTTGGTCAGCTTCCCCATTCTTTTATTTATTTATTTATTTTTTGAGACGGAGTCTCGCTGTCACCCAGGCTGGAGTGCAGTGGTGCAATCTCAGCTCACTGCAGCCTCTGCGTCCTGGGCTCAAGTGATTCTCCTGTCTCACCTCGAGTAGCTGAGATTACAGGTGCACAGAACCACGCCTGGCTAATTTTTCTATTTTTAGTAGAGACGGGGTTTTCACTATGTTAGCCAGGCTGGTTTCAAACTCCTGACCTCAGGTGACCCGCCCACCTCGGCCTCCCAAAGTGCTGGGATTACAGGCGTGAGCCAATGCACCCAGCCTTTATTTTTTTAAAAGACAGTCTCACTCTGTCGACCAGGCTGGAGTGCAGTGGCACGATCTCAGCTCACTGCAACCTCAGCCTCCTGGGTTCAAGTGAGCACATTTGGCTAATTTTCATATTTTTAGTAGAGATGGGGTTTCACCATGTTGGCCAGGCTGGTGTTGAACTCCTGATCTCAAGTGATCCTCCCAGGTGTGAGCCACCGCACCTGGCCTCTTCCCTTTTTTTTTTTTTCTGAGAAAGAGTCTTGCTCTGTTGCCAGGCTGGACTGCAATGGTCTCCACTCACTGCAACCTCTGCCTCCTGGGTTCAAGCAATTCTCCTGTCTCAGCCTCCCGAGTAGCTGGGATTACAGGTGCGGCGGTGCCACCATGACCAGCTAATTTTTTGTATTTTTAGTAGAGATAACGTTTCACCATGTTGGCCAGGCTGGTCTCTAACTCCTGACCTCATGATCCGCCTGCCAAAAGTGCTGGGATTACAGGCGAGAGCCACCACACCCAGCCAACAAAATTTT
>NW_016807142.1:20753-36636 GCF_001698545.2 Rhinopithecus bieti | reverse complement strand
GATCTCAGCTCACTGCAAGCTCCGCCTCCCGGGTTTACGCCATTCTCCTGCCTCAGCCTCCTGAGTAGCTGGGACTACAGGCGCCCGCCACCTCGCCCGGCTAGTTTTTTGTATTTTTTAGTAGAGACGGGGTTTCACCGTGTTAGCCAGGATGGTCTCGATCTCCTGACCTTGTGATCCGCCCGCCTCGGCCTCCCAAAGTGCTGGGATTACAGGCTTGAGCCACCGCGCCCGGCCAACAAAAATTTTTTAATAGTGGTGGGGGTCCATGTTTACAGGCTGCTCTTGAACTCCTAGGCTGAAGCAATCTACCTGCCTCGGCCTACCAAAGTGCTAGGATTACAGGCATGAGCCACCGTACTGGCCCTCTTCCCCATTCTTTAGCCATAGACTAGTACCTACAAGCTCTATTCCATGTAATCAGTAAAAGCTGCAGTCTCCTTATACACAACTCGCTTGTGAAATAGAAGAAAGAGCTCCCCCTAAAATTACTCGTTTTGTTCACAGTTCAGAGAAAAACACAACAGAAAAAAAGACATAAGAACTGTAACATCGGCCAGGTGTGGTGGTTCATGCCTGTAATCCCAGCACTTTGGGAGGCCGAGACGGGCGGATCACGAGGTCAAGAAAGAGATCGAGACCATCCTGGCCAACATGGTGAAACCCTGCCTCTATTAAAACTATAAAAATTAGCTGGGCATGCTGGTGGGCGCCTGTAGTCCCAGCTACTCGGGAGGCTGAAGCAGGAGAATCACTTGAACCCGGGAGACAGAGGTTGTAGTGAGCCAAGATCATGCCATTGCACTCCAGCCTGGGCGACAGAGGGAGACGCCGTCTCAAAAAACTATATATATATAAATAAAAAAAATTAGCTAGGCGTGGTGGCGCATGCCTGTAGACCTAGCTACTAGGGAGGCTGAAGCAGGAGGATAGCTTGAATCCAGGAGGTGGAAGTTGCAGTAAGCCAAGATTGCACCACTGCACTCCAGCCTGGGTGACAGAGGGAGACTCCGTCTGGGGGAAAAAAAAAAGAAGTTTGCAAGAAGTTAGTCCAAAGGGGTAGTGAGTTACCTCAATCGATTGTTCAGTTACAGATTTAACTCCCTCTTCTACCTGAACAGTTATAAATACATATAAATACATATACATCTAAGTTTGCAGGAGATCAGAAGGCCTGGAGAGATAATTAAGGCCAGCTGCAGCCACTATCAGGTGTAACTTATGACAACCCTAATCTTCAGTGTCATGTAAATTGAAAGAGGGGTCCAAAAAAACCAATGACCAGAAAAACCAAAAGACCCTCACTGGCCAGGTGTGGCAGCTCAGGCCTGTAATCCCAGCACTTTAGGGGGCCGAGGTGGGAGAATTGGTTGAGTTTAGGAGTTTGAAACCAGCCAGGGCAATACAGTGAGACCATGTCTCCACGAAAATAAAAAATAAAAAAAAAATTAGCCAGGTATGGTGGTGTGTACCTGTGGTCCCGGGTACTTGGCAGGCTTAAGTGGGAGGATGGCTCGAGCCCAGGAGTTCGAGGCTGCAGTGAGCCATGATTGCACCACTGCAGCAGAGCGAGACCCTGTCTCAAAAAAAAAAAAAAAAAAAAAAAAGGCCAGGTGCGGTGGCTCATGCCTGTAATCCCAGCACTTTGGGAGGCTGAGGTAGGCGGATCACCTGAGCTCAGGAGTTCAAGACCAGCCTGGCCAACATGGGGAAACTCCATCTCTACTAAAAACTACAATAATCAGCTGGGCGTGGTGGTGGGGTCCTGTAATCCCAGCTACTTGGGAAGTTGAGGCAGGGAGAATTGCTTGAACTGGGGAGGTGGAGGATGCTAATTCTGACTTGGTAGGACTGGGTGGGACTAAGGAATCTCTATTTTCACAAAGTACCCCACAAGCATAAATTTTAAAAGTACCCCAGATGATAATTAAACAGGTGGTCCCCAGACTATACTTGGAAAAATTACTTGGCCATTTGGAGAGTGAGCAAGTTCAATCCTTACTGAAGTCTTCCCTGGGTTACTTCAGAGACTACCAGATGCCAACTACAGAATCGCAACTCAGGGTAACCTCTGGGGCCAAATCAGAGTTCTGTGGTGCAGGATGGAACAGAGTTCCACGGGAAAACTTGGTGCTAAAGTGGCCAAAACCATGTGGGGAAATGAGATGGCAGGGTCAGCAAGATTCCCATCGCACTGCGAGCCAGTGCTTAGGGTGGGGATGGCCTGAGCTGACAGGAAGCCCTCCAGGTTTGGCGATAAGAGGACTGGGTGGAAATCCCAAAGGGAGGAAAAAGAGGAACTGAGGCCTGCTTTTGACGAAGGAACTGAGTGGGAGTGTGGGTTGTCTTCTTGCTCTATAGGGGAAGGAAAGGGATGGGCCTAAGTTATGCTGAGACCTTATAAGGGGGCAACACAATGGGTTCACCTCCTGGCTCCATTCTGACCTCTGACCCTGAGAAATCGTCTCCCTATTTTTCTTAGGTTCGAGGGCTTTTTCCCCGACACAACTCATCCTACGGCACCTGAAGCAGGGAATAGGCCTTCCTTAGGTCCTCTTCTCTGATCTTTGAATCTGGCCCCTCAGCTTCATCTCTCACCTTCAGACCCCTTCTCAAACAAAAAGGACCTTTCTGCTGGGCTCATTTTGACCCCAGTTTCTCCTTTTATGGTTGTCAAGTCTGACTCTTAACACTCTGGTTCCAGACCCTGGAGAACTCCTCTCTCTCTCCTCTTCCTCAGCGGCGAGGTACCACTCCTACCTTTCTCTCACCCCTGGTCTCAGCCTTTCCTCTGTAATTCCCCCAAGTTAGGGGCCTTCCCCAGCTCATCGCGCCTCCAGTCTCACCTTAGAGCCGCCGGTCCCGCTGCCGTCCTTGGCCCGGTACTGAGTCCGGGAGAACTCCTCCAGCAGCTCCCCAAGCCCCGGCTCCTGCCGCGGCGGGTTGCCCGAAGAGGCCGAGGACCCCGCCGAGGCGGTGGCGGCGGCGGCCCGAGCGCCGGCCATGGCCCAGCCCCGCGTCCCGTCAGTGTGCCTCAAGCCGGCCCATAGCACCTGCCTGCACCAACTCCGACACCAGAACCTCCGGAACCGCCTCAGCCACCGCCTTCTACCTCCACTTCCGGCCCCGCCCCGTCCCGTCCCGCCGGATGTTTACTCCTGCCCTGGCCAATCGGAACCCGGGAACCGCGCCCCGCCTACGATTACTGGTCCGCCCCCGGCGCGGAGCGATCCTTGTAGCCTCCAGGGAGGCCACTCGCAGATACCGCGTGATCCGCCCCAAGGGGTTTCCCCTGGGGAAACCGGACTCAACCATTGGGCTGCCAGGGGATGGGGATAGCAGGAAGGAACCATTGAAAAGAACCAGAAGAAAAGCGGAATCAATAATTACAGGGAAGCCGAGCGTGGTGGCTCACACCTGTCATCCCAGCACTTTGGTAGGCCGAGGCAGGCGGATCACTTGAGGCCAAGAGTTCAAGACCAGGCTGGCCAACATGGTGAAACCCCATCTCTACTAAAAATAAAAAAATTAGCCGGGCATGGTGACACCCACCTGTAATCCCAACTACTTGGGAGGCTGAGGCAGGAGAATCGCTTGAACCCATGAGGTGGAGGTTGCAGTGAGCCAAAATCGAGCCACTGCACTCCAGCTTGGGTGACAGAGCAATACTCTGTCTTAAAAAAAAAAAAAAAAAAAATACAGGGAGAGGAGGAGGGAACGCTTGGAGGCAACAAATCAGTACTAGAAACCATAATGGCAGTGGTTACAATATTAAAGCAACATTTCAGCGGGCCGCAGTGTCTCACGCCTGTAATCCCAGCACTTTGGTAGGCCGAGGCAGGCAAATTACGAGGTCAGGCATTCGAGACCAGTCTGGTCAACGTAGTGAAATCCCGTCTCTACTAAAAATACAAAAAGTAGCCGGGCATAGTGGCCCGCGCCTCTAATCCCAGCTACTCAGGAGGCTGAGGCAGGAGAATCGCTTGAACCCCAGAGGTGGAGGCTGCAGTGAGCCGAGATCGCGCCACTGCACTAGAGCCTGGGTGACAACGTGAGACTCCGTCTCAAAGACAAAAACAAAAACACAACATTTCATAAAACTCTTTTCTCCCCCTGCTGCTCACAACATCCCTATGAGTACAGTGCATTATATCATCAGTCCTATTTTATTGAGGTAGAAACCGGGAGTCGGGGGTGAAGCAACTGCCTTGAAATTCTGTGATTAAAAGCCTCTCATTTATTATTATTATTATTATTAGAATATTTCAGACATTCGCAAAAGTGGAGACAATAGTATAATGAACCCTCATGTACTGGTTTTGAACAATAATCAACATCTGCTTATTTATCCTGTTTAAGCAATCCCTTCCCATCCAGGGAATTATTTTAAAGCAAATCCCAGACATCACATTATTTCATCTGTGAATACTTAAGCATTAATCACAACAGATTAGTGCTTCAAAAAAATACATTAAAAATACAAGGCTATTAACGTACCTAAGAAAATTAACAATATTCCTTAATGTGGTCTAATACCCAGTCTGGGTTTCATTTTCTCAGATTGTCTCACGAATGTAACGAAAGTAATTCGTTTTTGGTAAACTTTTAATAGAAGTATGATATACATATAGTATGATATACACCAGCACCCCGGAAGCCCCCTCCTGACCACTTTCAGTCACTATCTACCCACTCACCACCCACCACCCTACCCTCCCCACCCCCAGATAATCACTGTCCTGACTTCTAAAGTTTTAAAACAGTAGATTGGTTTTTAATTTAATTTTTTTTTAATTTTTTTTTATTTTTATTTTTTTTTTAGAAACAGGGCTTCACTCTGTTGCCTAAACTGGAGTACAGTGGCATGATCATGGCTCATTGCAGCCTCCAACTACTGGCCTCAAGCAATCCTCCTGCCTCAGCCTTCCAAGTAACTGTGACTACAGGCATGTGCCACCACACCCAGCTACTTTTTAAATTTTTTTGTAGAGACCGAGTCTCACCATGTTGCTCAGGCAAGTCTCAAACTCCTGCGCTCAGACAATCCTCCTGCCTCTGCCTCCCAAAATGCTGGGATTACAGGTTTGAGCCACTACTCCTGGCCTAGTAGATATTTTCTGACAAATCTATATACACATTTATCTTAAACACCTAGGAATGAAATGACTGGATTATATAGTGTTAAAGAAAAATTACAGACCGGGCATGGTGGCTAATGCCTGTAATCCCAGCACTTTGGAATGCCAAGGTAAACTGATTACCTGAGCCCAGGACTTCGAGACAAGCCTGGGTAACACGGCGAGACCCCTGTCTCTACAAGCAAATCAACAAGGTGTGGTGGCTGGCGCACATTGAGAGGCTATTTGGGAGGCTGAGGTGGGAGAGGATCCCTTGAGCCAGGGAGGTGGAGTCTGCAGTGAGCTGTGATCACGAAACTGTACTCCAATCTGGGTGACAGAGCGAGACTCTTGAGACTCTGTCTCGAAAAGAAAAGAAAAGAAAAGAAATGAAAAGAAATTATAGAAGGCCATTATTTTGGACAAAGCACCTGCACTAGATCCTAACAAACAAGAGTAAGAACCAAAATGGAGTAATTCCTGCTAAAGTTACATTTTACCAAGCTGAAACTTAATTATCTGACCATCAGAGAAATCTGGAGAGATAACAGATATTTCCCCAACAGGCCACTTTCAATAAGCATGATAATGAACTTTCCTCTGCCGTTAATCCTTACAACAAAAGTAACCTGATGTTAATCAATGTTATTTTTCTTCTTCTTTTTTTTTTTTTGAGACGAGTTCCCGCCGTTCTGTCGCCCAGGCTGGAGTGCAGTGGTGTAGTGGTGCCATTTCGGCTCACTGTAACCTCCACCTCCCAGGTTCAAGCAATTTTCCTGCCTCGGTTTCCAGAGTAGCTGGGATTACAGACGTGCGTCAACACACCCGGCTAGTTTTTTTGTATTTTTAGTAGAGACGGGGTTTCACCATGTTCACCAGGCTGGTCTCGAACTCCTGACCTCAGGTGATCTGCCCACCTCAGCCTCCCAAAGTGGTAGGATTACAGGCATGAACCACTGCGCCTGGCCCAATCCCTTATTTTTCTATTGTTTCCTTGTTCTCGCCCTACAAAGAAAGTTACTTTGAAATGACCAATGCGGCCGGGCCCGGTCTCACGCCTGTAATCCCAGCACTTTGGGAGGCCGAGGCGGGAGGATCACGAGGTCAGGAAATCCAGACCATCCTGGCTAACACGGTGAAATACCATCTCTACTAAAAAAAAAAAACAGCCGGGCGTGGTGGCGGGCACCTGTAGTCCCTGCTACTCAGGGGGCTGAGGCAGGAAAATGGCGTGAACCCGGGAAGCGGAGCTTGCAGTGAGCCGAGATCGCGCCGCTGCCTTCCAGCCTGGGCGACAGAGCAAGACTCCGTCTCAAAAAAAAAGAAAAGAAAAGAACTGACCAGTCCACTTTGTGTTGTTTGTGCTTTCTTCAGCCCTTATCTGTCTATAAGCGCAATGACTCACGCCCATAATCGCAGCACTTAGGAAGGCCGATGCGGGCGGATCACCTGAGGTCGCGGGCGGATCACCTGAGGTCGGGAGTTCAAGACCAGCCTGACCAACATAGAGAAACCCCATCTCTACTAAAAATACAAAATTAGGCCGGGCGCGGCGGCTCACTACTGTAATCCCAGCACTTTGGGAGGCCAAGGCGGTTGGATCACCTGAGGTCAGGAGTTCTAGACCAGCCTGCCCAACATGCTGAAACCCCATCTCTACTGAAAATACAAATATTAGCCGGGCGTGGTGGCAGGCGCCTGTAATCCCAGATATTTGTGGGACCGAGGCAGGAACATCGCTTGAACCTGGGAGGCGGAGGTTGCAGTAAGCTGAGATCACGCCATTGCACTCCAGCCTGGGGACAAGAGCGAGACTTCGTCTCCAAAAAAAAAAAAAATTAGCCAGGCGTGGTGGTGAATGGCTGTAATCCCAGCTACTCAGGAGGCTGAGGCAGGAGAATCACTTGAACCCAGGAGGCGGAGGTTGCAGTGAGCAGAGATCATGCCACTGCACTCCAGCCTGGGTGACAGAGGGAGACTCTAACTCAAAAAATAATAATAAAATAAAATAAAAATAAAGCCAATTAAGAACTTTAAGTTGCAATTTTGTCTTTTGACAACAGTCAAAGAGTAACTTCCCAAGAGTTTTCCCATGACATTTACATTGCCTCCTGCAAGTTAGCAGAGTTCCAGTTGCTCTGCATCCTTGTCAATACTTGGTAATTTTTATTTTAGTTTTTCTGGTGAGAATGTACTGGTATTTCTTTTGTTTTTTCCTCATACTAGTTTATACTTTGGAAGAATGTAGTGGTATTTTATTGTGCTTTTGTTGTTGTTGTTGAGACAGGGGCTTGCTCTGTCCCCCAGGCTGTAGTGCAGTGGCTTGATCACGGCTCACTGCAGCCTCCATGCCTGGGCCCAAGCAATTCTCCCACCTGAGCTTCCTGAGTAGCTGGAACCACAGACATGTGCCACCGCACCCAACTAATTTTTTAATTATCTGTAAGACAAGGTCTTGCTATGTTGCCCAGTTTGATCTTGAACTCCTGGGCTCAAGTGAACTTTCCACCTCAGCCTCCCAAAGTGCTATAATTACAGGTATAAGCCGTTGGTGCCCAGCCCTACTGTGCTTTTAAAAAATCAACTTTATTGAGGTATGAGTACGTAGAATAAAATTCATCCCCTCTAATTGTACATTTTGATGGGTGTTTCCAAATTATAAAATCACCAGTGTAATTAAGATATTGAACATATATATCACCTCCAGAAAGTTCCACTGAGTCCCATCTCAGTCCATTCCACCCCTACCCCCAGCCCCAGGCAACAACTGATTTGTTTTCTGTCACTAGCCTTCCTATAAATGGAATTATACCCTGTGTATTCTGTGTCTGGCTTCTTTCAGCATAGCTAATTTTGGTTTTAATTTGCATTTCCCTGATTAACAAAGTTGATCACCTTTTCACATATTTATTGCTCGTTTGAATATACTCTTGGGTAGTGCTTGTTAACATCCTTTGCCCATTTTTCTAGCGGGTTGTCTGTATTTTTATTATAAATTTGTAGAAGAGGTTTGAATATTCTGGACATGAGTTCTTTTGAAATCGCCATTACAAAATGGTAACAGTGAAATAGATTTGACCTAACCAACTCCATCTTGCTTCTTTTTTAAAAAAAAATTTATTATTATTACACGTTAAGATCTAGGGTATATGTGCATAACATGCAGTTTTGTTACATAGGTATACAAGTGCCATGCCGGTTTGCTGCACCCATCAACTCATCATTTACATTAGGTATTTCTCCTAACGCTATCCCTCCCCCAGTCCCTCACCCCCCAACAAGCCCCAGTGTGTGGTGTTCCCCTCCCTGTGTCCATGTGTTCTCATTGTTCAACTCCCACTTATGAGTGAGAACATGCAGTGTCTGTCTGTCCTTGTGATATTTTTGGCTGAGATGATGGTTTCCAGCTTCATTCTGTCCCTGGAAAAGACTGAAATCATCCTTTTTACGGGCTGCCATAGTGTTATGGTGTATATGGCCCACATTTTCTTTATCCCAGTCTATTATGATGGACCATTTGGGGTTGGTTTACAGTCTTTGCTATGGGAATAGTGCTTAATAAATAAGCATGTGCATATGTCTTCTAGTAACGCATATTTATAATCCTTTGGGTATATACCCCAGTAATTGATTTGCTGGGTCAAATGGTATTTCTAGTTTCTAGATCCTTGAAGGACGTCACACTGTCTTCACAACGGTTGAACTAATCCACACTCCCACCAACAGTTAAGCATTCTATTTCTCGCACTCCTCTCTAAGCATCCGTGTTTCCGACTTTTAATGAAACAACGCCATTCTAACTGGCGTGAGATGGTACCTCATTGTGGTTTCAATTTGCATTTCTCTGATGACCATTCATGATGAGCATTTTTTCATGTCTGTTGGTTGCATAAATGTTTTCTTTTGAGAAGTGTCTGTTCATATCCTTTGCCCACTTTTTGATGGGGTTGTTTGTTTTTTTCTTGTACATTTGTTTAAGTTCTTTGTAGATTCTGGATATTAGCCCTTTGTCAGATGGATAGATTGCAAAATTTTCTCCCATTCTTTAGGTTGCCTGTTCACTCTGATGATAGTTTCTTTTGCTGTGCAGAAGCTCTTTAGTTTAATTAGATCCCATTTGTCTATGTTGGCTTTTGTTGCCATTGCTTTTGGTGCTTTAGTCACGAAGTCTTTGCCTCCCATCTTGCTTCTAACCTCCAAGCTGTCCTTGTTCACTCCGGGCGTAGGCTGAACTAACTTTGGGAGGAACTTAGTTTACAGTTTAAAACAAAAATGATAACATCCCTTTCCCGTAACAAACCCCCTTCTTGCCTGGGGACTAAACTGCCATTGTAGGATTTAACAAATTAGCCATAAGATTAGAAATGATGGTTTAGGAGTCACACAGCTGGAGGCGACAAGACTCTGACCCTCCCCAAATTGCTCCTGGGGACATCACTATTGTAAACCTAAGACCAGTGTCTGAGATATTTTGCAGACACTGCACTTGATGGATCAGCTGGTACCACCCAGACTGATAAACTGGCTTATCTGATCTTGTGGCTCCCATCCAGGAACTTACTCAGCACAAGAAGACTCTATGTGAGTTCATCTTTGATCTGACCAATCAGTGCTCCTGGCTCACTGATTTTCCCCACCCACCAAGTTGTCCTTAAACACTCTGATCCCAGAAGGCTTAGGGAGACTGATTTATTTGAGTAATAATAAAACTATGTTCTCCCGCACAGCCGCCTCTGTGTGAATTATTCTTTCTCTATTGCAGTTCTCTGTCTTTTTTTTTTTTTTTGAAGTGGAGTTTCACTCTTGTTGCCCAGGCTGGAGTGCCATGGCGAGATCTCGGCTCACCACAACCTCCACCTCCTGGGTTCAAACTATTCTCTTGCCTCAGCCTCCAGAGTAGCTGGGATTACAGGCATTTGCCACCAAGCCCGGCTAATTTTGTATTTTTAGTAGAGACAGGGTTTCTCCATGTTGGTGAAGCTGGTCTCGAACTTCCGACCTCAGGTGATTCGCCTGCCTTACTCTCCCAAAGTGCTGGGATTACAGGCGTTAGCCACTGCACCTGGACCCCCAGATTTATCAACTGATCTTGATAAATCAGTTCTGTTTAGGCAGCAAGCAAGGTGAACCCATTGAACGGTTACAAATTTGGGGACTTGTCTGAGATTGCCCTTGTGGCTACCTGCTTGTGGTTTGGTAGCACCCCTCTCCGCCGATGGATCCAGAGGCTAGCCCAAGTGGCCGCCTAGTTCTCTTGTACTAGGGGTTGACTCTGGTATTCTCTCTAGTTGAGGGGCACTGACAACCCAATGTACATGGATTTTTTTTTTTTTTTTTTTTGAGATGGAGTCTCGCTCTGTTGCCCAGGCTGGAATGCAGTGGCGCCATCTCGGCTCATTGCAAGCTCTGCCTCCCAGGTTCACGCCATTCTCCTGCCTCAGCCACCTGAGTAGCTGGGACTACAGGCACCCGCCACCATGCCCGGCTAACTTTTTTGTATTTTTTGGTAGAGACAGGGTTTCACCATATTAGCTAGGATGGCCTCGATCTCCTGACCTTGTGATCCGCCCGCCTTGGCCTCCCAAAGTGCTGGGATTACAGGCGTGAGTCACCGCGCCTGGCCTGCATGGATTTAATTGCAATGGAGAAATAGTCCTGGGGAGATAGCCCATAACTGTAGCCCTATCACAAGGTCTCTGTCTGTAGCCCCATGGTGGAGTGTCTGTAGTCCCATTGCAGGGTGTCTGTTTGTCTAATAGCTCCACCACAGATAGTCTGTCTCGGTTTGGCTCCCTCAGGGGTCTCAGTTTGTCTGTTGCCCCATTGTGGAGTGTCTGTCTTGGTTTGGCTCCTGGTGGGGGTTTCAGCTGGCTCTTCCTAACTAGTAGGAAGAGACTTCGTTCAGGAGAGTTCTCAATCAGGAAGATTTCGGGGAGATTTCTCAGATGGAGAATAGAATAGTTTAGAAGGGATAATTTTGGAGTTCTTCGTTAGGGATATAATTTGGAAGGCCTTCTCTCTGTCTCGTCTTTATGTATGTGTTTGTATATGTGGAGGGCATCTCAGAAGGAATTACTGACGGAAGTCCAGCAGGCCTAACTCAGAGAACCCTCCTATTAGTCTGTTAACATTCATTGAGCCCTGGAGAAAGCTCAACAGGCCTGTCTCTGTGTGACTATCCACTCTTCACCTTGCCCAGAGATCACCCATTGTGAGTTACCTTTCAGAGCTCATCCCTCCCCACCCAGAGTGGATCAAAAACAACAGGGACCAACAGGAGAAAGTTTGCGTTTTGCCAGGATGATACTGGGTGCTGAAAGAGGTGACTAGTGTCTGTTGTATTATGTATATTTTGCTGGGATGGAAAACAATTCGGTTCCCCGTGCAGCCTGTTGGACAACATCTTGCAAAATGGAGAATCTTTTGCCTATGGTTCCACGAAGCAGAAAAGGATGATTTTATTTTGTAACAGGGCTTGGTCCTCCATAGCTATGGCACAGTGAAGAGGGTCATCAAAAGCCGCTTCATTCTTCTGGAAGCTGCAGCAGAGAAAAGGGACCCATAAAGCTGATATGTCAGCAAAAAGGGTAATAATTCTTAGCAGCCAAATTTCTGGTCTTTCTCTCTCTCTCTCTGTATGTGTGTAAACGATAAATGTCATTATTTGTGTCCTCTGCAAGGTTTAATTAATAGAAAAATAAAGGATTTGTGAGACTGATCTTAGGCTGTAGCAAATCTGATGCAGTTTGTACTAAAAATGCGTCTTTCTGTAATGGAGAGAGGGGTATCACAGGATAGAACATGAGCTTAGGATCCCTATAAGACTCTATAAGACTATTTTTCAAGCCACCCCAGCAGGCTGGTCAGTTACAAACTTTGCTGCAGTTCCCTGAAACCAATACCAGACAAAATTTCTCTTTCTTGTTTTATGTCACTAAGAGTTTAACCTTAGGCTGGGCGTGGTGGCTCATGCCTGTAATCCCAGCACTTTGGGAGGCCCAGGAGGGTGGATCCCCTGAGGTCAAGAGTTTGAGATCAGCCTGGCAAATATGATCAAACCCTGTCTGTACTAAAACTACAAAAATTACCCAGGGATGGTGGCAGGCGCCTGTAATCCCAGCTACTCAGGAGGTTGAGGCACCAGAATTGCTTGAACCCAGGAGATGGAGGTTGCAGTGAGCCGACATCGTGCCACTGCACTCCAACCTGGGCAACAGAGTAAGACGCTGTCTCCAAAAAAAAAAAAAAAAAAGAGCTTAACCTTGTGACCATGTAAGGATACTTTCTCTTGGTTCTCTTGGTTTCCACTGTCCAGAGCACAGGAAAATTTAGGGTTCAAGTTATAGCTCTAAAAATTATCTTGAGTAGGCTGGGCACAGTGGCCCATGCCTGGAATTCCAGCACTTTGGGAGGCCAGGGCAGGCGGATTACCTGAGTTCAGGAGTTCGAGACCAGCCTGGCCAACATAGTGAAACCCTGCTAGACGTGGTGGTGGGCACCTATAATCCCAGCTACTCAGGAGGCTGAGGCAGAAGAATCCCTTGAACCGGGAGGCGGAGGTTGCAGTAAGCAGAGATCGAACCACTGCACTCCAGCCTGGGGAGCAGAGATTCTGTCTCAAAAAAAAAAAAAAAAATTATCTTGAGCAGTTAAAGCTCTTTCCAAGCTTGAAATTGGTTACTGTAGACTTCTTCTGGGAAAAACAATAGAAACTGCTTGATGTTATGTAGGTCAGTAGCTAAGTCTTTATCTTTTGACAATTGTGGCCTGGGTTCAATTCTTAGCTTCCAGAATGATTCCTTTCTGGTTTGTTATTTGTGTAACTTTGCCATTTATTGAGGAATTTTTTTAAGCCCCATGGATAGCTTCTGATTTTCTGTTTTTGGATTTTCCTTTCTCCAAATACCCTTGAGAGACAGATACAGAGAGAAAGAAAAGAAAGAGACAGAGAGGAAGGAAGGAGGAAGGAAGGAAGAAGGAAGGAAGGAAGGAAGGAAGGAGGAAGGAAAGAAGAGAGAGAAAGAAGCTTACATCCCTTGGACACCTTATGGCGTCCGTGGTTAAGTTATTAAACTTAGTAAGCATATAATTTCATGTGGGGAAGTTACTGTGGATAGACATTCAAAGCCGAAATACTGGGTACCTGGTAATTAAAGATACTGAAAAGGATTTTTTTTTAGAAAAAGAGCTCTGTGGTTAAAACCAGCTTAATTAAGCCAGGCGCGGTGCTCCAAGCCTGTAATCCCAGCACTTTGGAGGCGAGACAGGGTCATCAACAGGGTCAGGAGATGGGAGCCTCTGGCTAACACGGTGAAACCCCGTCTCTTCTAAAAAATACAAAAAAAACTAGCAGGGCGAGGTGCGGGCGCTTGTAGTCCCGACTACTTGGGAGGCTGAGGCAGGAGAATGGGGTGAACCCGGGAGGCGGGAGCTTGCAGTGAGCTGAGTCCGGCCATTGCACTCCAGCCTGGGTGACAGAGCGAGACTCCGTCTCAAAAAAAAAAAAAAAAAAAACATTTAAATTAAAAATGGATAACACAAGCCATATGTATTTAAGAGGAATTTATCTTTTCCTCTTCTTGAAGCATGTTTTCTGAAAACAGTTTTTTTCTTCTCAGGTGACTGAATTGTTCTCCATGTTGTCTTTTTGTCACTCTTGATGCCCACATGAGAGAATCTAAGATAAATTCTAACAACCTGGGACTCCTGGGGAAAAGCAGAGGAGGCACCACAGATCCCATTCTGGGAAAAAACTCAGATTTCCTCACAGAAGCCTAGAAATTAAAAGAGAATAGATCCTTCTCAAAATCTAAGGCTCTGTTCTGTTTTGCATTGCATTAACTGATGGGTTTGGCTTTTGTGGGTATCAGAAATTACTTCGCATTATGAAAGAAACTTGGTGTGTAATAACTAGGTAGGAAATATGCTTTTGAGGATGGCTAATGGCACTTATAGGGGGATATTCCGTTTTGATGTTTCAATTAGGGAAACACACTCTTGGCCATTAAAAGATAGGGAAACATCCCCAACCTACACTGAGAGATGAGACTCCCACAGGGGATGGGCTGATTATAAAATGGGCTAATTTACTATGGGTGGTTTTGCAATGTTTTGCTCAGCAGAAGCACTGCACTGTCTTCTCTTACAGTATTTCCCTCCTTTTGGGGATCCAGGATACAGTATATACCCTGAATTTTTGGGATCTATCTTTGCCTTCCAGCTGTGCCTGCTTATTAGGTCCTAGAAACTGAATGCTTTCCTGGCCCTGTTCCTCCAAGGGCTCCACCGCGAAGTCAGTAATCCAGTTAAGAAATTGGCAAATGAAAAATCTTACAAGTGCTGAATCTTCTGTCCATCTGTTTATTTATTTATTTATTTGTATATTTTTTTGAGATGGAGTCTCTTTCTGCCAACCAGACTGGAGTTCAATGGTGTGACCTTGGCTCACTGCAACCTCCACCTCCCGGGTTCCAGTGATTCTCCTGCCTCAGCCTCCCGAGTAGCTGGGATTACAGGTGCCCACCACCATGCCCAGCTAATATTTGTATTTTTGGTAGAGATGGGGTTTTACCATATTAGACAGGCTGGTCTCGAACTCCTGACCTCAGGTGATCCACCAGCCTCGGCCTCGCAAAGTGCTGTGATTACAGGCACGAGCCACTGTGCCCGGCCAGAAAAATAGAAACTTTAATGCCTTTTTGTTCATGTTACTTTAGTAGTCTTTTAGAAATAAACACAGTTTTCAAGATTATTTGTAAAATAAAAATGTCTTCAAATTTTAGACATTTGGCCTAAAGTCAGATATGAGATTTGCTAAATGCTTTAAGGTCATAAACTATTTCTTTGACTTTTGAAAATTGTTCAGTTGCTGGGCGCGGTGGCTTACATCTGTAATCCCACCACTTTGGGAGGCCGAGGTGGGCGAAACACCTAAGTCTAGGAGTTCGAGTCCAGCCTGGCCAATATGGCGAAACCCCATCTCTACTAAAAATACAAAAATTTTCCAGGCATTGTGGCACATGCATGTAATCCCAGCTACTCAGGAGGCTGAGGCAGGAGAATTGCTTGAACCCAGGAGGTAGAGGTTGCAGTGAGCCGAGATCGTGCCACTGCACTCCAGCCTGAGCAAAAGAGCGAGACTCTGTCTCCAAAAAAAAAAAAAAGTCCGTTGCTGCGAAAATTGTTTGATTTACCTACTTTGGAGCATTAGATTCTAGATGAGGCCTGGGGACATGTGGAGAGCCATGCCCCTAGCTATGCTGCAAAGGGCCAGACCTTATCCGTATTTCTGTCTGATGTCCTAGGCTCTACACCTAGTACATAATTAAAATTGCTTATTTATCAGGTTTTTCATCAAAATAAAAGTTGCTAAGAGTTAACATTGTAACATGTAATCGAGACTACTGGAGAAACAGTTTTACATATAAGGCGTGTAGGGAAAGTAGAATGAGTTTTTGGTTAAAGAGTATGAGAAGGCATGGTAATATGGCTTTTGTTAAAGGGAATGTAATTTTGTCTACTTCAGGGGGTTTTAAAGATTGTCTTAACCTAGAAGAGTAACGGGACAAAAGAAGGTTCTGTGGGTGTAAACAAGTTGACTAAAATTTGAAGGGGATTTCTTTTTTTTTTTTTTTTGCCCTAAGTTGAAGATAAAATAAAAGCACACTAATGTGGGGTCAGAATCTGGGCCCATGTGTTCAAATAACAGGGTTTTCTTAGAAAATTGATCTGTTGTTTAACAGAAAATTGTAAAAGGTTCTAAAAAG
>NW_016807142.1:5812-16391 GCF_001698545.2 Rhinopithecus bieti | reverse complement strand
AAAAAATTCCAAAACAAAAATTGTGCTATTGGAATACAGGAAAAAACGAAACTTCTAGGACTCTCATGGAGAGCTGATGTGTTAAATATTGCTAATCCTTTTGTTTTCAGAGTCAATAGAACTTATTTCTTTAGAGCTATTTGAAAGTTTTAACAAGTGAGTAAAATATACTCCTGTGAACAAAATTTGGAGCATATTTGTTTCTCTCTACCTGATTTTTCCAGAATTTGGAAACTTTCTGAGTATTCTCAATTTATGTCATTATAGTTATTTGCATAAATGCAATAAGAATCTATTTTCTGCTGGGCACGGTGGCTCACGCCTGTAATCCTAGCACTTTGGGAGGCTGAGGCGGGCGGATCACCTGAGGTCGGGAGTTCAAGACCAGCCTGACCAACATGAAGAAACCCCGTCTCTACTAAAAATACAAAATTAGCTGAGTGTGGAGGCGCATGCCTGTAATCCCAGCTACTCGGGAGGCTGAGGCAGGAGAATTGCTTGAACCTGGAAGGCAGAGGTTGCGGTGAGTCGAGATCATGCCACTGCACTCCAGCCTGGGCAAGAAGAGCAAAAACTCCGTCTCAAAAAAAAAAAACCATCTGTTTTCTTTTGTAACAGGACACAATTGGAGAAATTGGTCGTTTTACCCAGGCTTTGACTTGAATGCCATGCGTTCTTTAACAAAACAAAGTTGACTTACAGAGCCAACAAAAACCCCTTGGGAAATCTGGCCTCACCTTGTCTACACAGTCCCTGTACAAGGTTCCTGACTAGTGGTAAGTAAAGAATGTCCCCCCTTTTTTTTTTTTGAGACGGAGTCTCGTTCTGTCGCCCCGGCTGGAGTGCAGTGGCTCGATCTCAGCTCACTGCAAGCTCCACCTCCCAGGTTCACGCCGTTCTCCTGCCTCAGTCTCCCGAGTAGCTGGGACCACAAGTGCCTGCCACCATGCCTGGCTGACTTTTTGTATTTTTAGTAGAGACAGGGTCTCACCATGTTAGCCAGGATGATCTCGATCTCCTGACCTCGTGATCCGCCCGCCTCGTCCTCCGAAAGTGCTGGGATTACAGGTGTGAGCCACCACACCCCGCCAAGAATGTCACTTTCTAACAGGCCCAGGAGCACCAAGTTATCTTGGGACCTCAAGAGGAGAGGAACTTACCCAACTCACAGGTATTTGGGATTGGCATTATTTCATTTCATTTTATTTATTTTTTGAGATGGAGTCTTGCTCTGTTGCTCAGGCTGGAGGGTAGTGGCACGATCTTGGGTCACCGCAACTCCCACCTCCTGGGTTCAAACGATTCTTGTGCCTTGGCCTCCTGAATACCTGGGATTACATGCATGTGCCACCAAAAAAAAAAAAAAAAAAAAAGCATTATTTTTGGATTTTTAATAGAGATGGGGTTTCGCCATGTTGGCCAGGCTGGTTTCCAACTCCTGACTTCAGGTGATCTTCCAGCTTCGGCCTCCCAAATTGCTGGGATTACAGGCATGAGCCACCATGCCCGGTCTGGGATTGGCTTTAAAAATGTTTTATTGGGTCTGGGCTCAGTGGCTCACACCTGTGATCCCAGCACTTTTGGAGGCCGAGACGGGTGGCTCACAAGGTCAGGAGATAGAGACCATCCTGGCTAACCATCATCCTGACCATCATCTGAGGCAGGAGAATGGCGTGAACCCGGGAGGCAGAGCTTGCACTGAGCGGAGATCGTGCTGGGCAACAGAGCGAGACTCCCTCTCAAAAAAAAAAAAAGTTTTACTGGCCGGGTGGGATGGCTCATGCCTGTAATCCCAACACTTTAGGAGGCTGAGGTGGGTGGATCACGAGGTCAGGAGATCGAGACCATCCTGGCTAACATGGTGAAACCCCGTCTCTACTGAAAATACAAAAAATAAGCCCGGTGTGGTGGCGGGCGCCTGTAGTCCCAGCTACTCAGGAGGCTGAAGCAGGAGAATAGTGTGAACCCAGGAGGCGGAGCTTGCAGTGAGCCGAGATTGTGCCACTGTACTCCAGCCTGGGCGACAGAGCAAGACTCCATCTCAAAAAACAAAAAGTTTTATCTGAGATTCCTTATGGAACAGAGTTCCATCAAAACCAATTTAAAAAACCTATGTGAAAAATAACTGTTCTTGCTGCAGTTTATGCTAATAATCAGGACAAGTTCAGTAAGACTAAAGTTTATTTTGCAAACAAATCAGTTCTATCATTTGTTTTTAATAAAAATGGGGACTGGAGAGTGAAACATGCTTCAAAAGAAAAACTATAGTGCACCTGTTGTTAGTTGTTCTTGAGTTTTTTTTCTGAAGTTTAGACTAAATCCTGNGTTTATGGAGATGTTTGTATATGCATATCAAGGCACAGCACTTTTCCCTTAAACTTACTCATGTCACAGAGATCTTTATTCATATGTCTTACTGCTGACCTTCTCCCTAGGATGATCCTATTATCCTGCCACTTCCCTTTTCTAAGATGGTAAAGATACTGATCAATAAATACTGAGGGAACTCAGAGACCGGTGCCGGCGTGGGTCCTCTGTATGCTGAGGGCCGGTCCCCTGGGCACTTTTTCTTTCTCTATACTTTGTCTCTGTGTCCCATTTCTCAAGTCTCTTGTTCCACCTAATGAGAAACGCCCACAGGTGTGGAGGGGCAGGCCACCCCTTCATGTCATTTTCTGACCTATGTAATCCTTCAGACATTAGGTCACCTGAAGCCCAAAAATGACATGTTTGGCTTATTTGGTATAAAAATCATACAGGCAGCATTGTCAAATATGAAATGGTGTATGGCTTTCTTTGGGCTATATTTGTATAAATATGTTATCAGTATGTGTTCCAAAATTATGAGAAACTTCTGTAATTCTGATATGATTTAGTGTATGTTATTAATGATTATAATTAATGTAAAATTGTTGTATGTCACAGAAGTAACCAAAACCACTAGTGAATTGTAGCTTTAATAGTGGCTATCCTAAGACTTGTCGCCAGGCACAGTGGCTTACGCCTGTAATCCCAGCACTTTGGGAGGCTGAGGCCGACAGATTGCCTGAGGTCAGCAGTGGCAACCTCACCATGAGACCAGCATGGGCAACATGGTGAAACCCTGTCTCTACTAAAAATACAAAAATTAGCCGGGCGTGTTGGCAGGTGCCTGTAATCCCAGCTACTCAGGAGGCTGAGGCAGGAGAATCACTTGAACCTGGGAGGCAGAGGTTGCAGTGAGCCGAGATCGCGCCACTGCATTCCAGCCTGGGTGACAAGAACAAGACTTTGTCTCAAAAAAAAAAAAAAAAAAAAAAGATTTGTCATCCACAGACATTTTGTCTTGTTTTGATCCTTTTCAAAAAGCAGTTTATAATCAGATATAGGATTCTGAGTACTGGTCTATGATAACTTTAAGAATTATGCTATTGGGCCAGATGTGGTGGCTCAGCACCTGTAATCCCAGTACCCTGGGAGGCCGAGGTGGGCGGATCACCAGGTCAGAAGGTCGAGACCATCCTAACATGGTGAAACACGATCTCTACTAAAAATACAAAAAAAAAACTGGGTGTGGTGGCACTTGCCTGTAGTCCCAGCTACTCGGGAGGCTGAGGCAGGAGAATCTCTTGAACCCAGGAGACGAAGGTTGCAGTGAGCCGAGATCATGCTACTGCACTCCAGACTGGGCTACAGGGCGAGACTCCATCTCAAAAAAAAAAAAAAAGAAAAAAGAAATTGTGCTCTTGGGCTTGGCACAGTGGCTCATACCCGTCATCCCAGCACTTTGGGTGGCTGAGGCAGGTGGATCACCTGAGGTCAGGAGTTGGAGAGCAGCCTGGCCAATTTGATAAAATTCTCTCTCTACTAAAAATACCAAACAAACAAAAAAAAGTTAGCCAGGCATGGTGGTGCATGCCTGTAATCCTAGGTACTTGGGAAGCTGAGGCAGGAAAATTGCTTAAACCTGGGAGGTGGAGGTTGCAGTGAGCTGAGATCATGCCACTGCACTTTAGCCTGGGCGACATTCCGTCTCAAACAAAACCAAAACAAACAAAGACCAATAAATTGTGCCCGGGGCGCCGGTGCTCAAGCCTGTTTAAATCCCCAGCACTTTGGAGAGCCGAGACGGGCGGATCAACGAGTCAGGAGATTTCGAGAAAAACCATGCCCTGGCTAACACGGTGAAACCACCGTCATCTACTAAAATAATCACAAAAAAAAGTAGCCCGGGGGCGAGTGGCCCGGCGCCCTGTAGTCCCAGCTAGCACCGGGAAGGCGCTGAGGCAGGAGAATGGCGAAACCCGGTAAGGCCGAGCTTGCAGTGAGCTTGAAATGCGGGCCACTGCACTCCAGCCCGCGGTGACAGAGCGAGACTCGCGTCCCCCAAAAAAAAAAAAAAAAAAAAAAAAAAATTCCAAAACAAAAATTGTGAGCATTGTGAAATACAGGAAAAACACCGAAACTGTTCTAGGACTCCTCATCGGAGAGCTGATGTGTTAAACAAAATATTCGGCTAAATCCTTTTCGTTTTCAAGTCAATAGAACTTATTTCTTTAAGAGCTATTTTGAAAAGTTTTAAGCAAGGAGAAAATAACTCTGTGAACAAAATTGGAGCATATTTGTTTCTCTCTACCTGATTTTTTCCAGAATTTGGACAACTTTCTGAGTATTCTCAATTTTTCATTATATTATTTGCATAAATGTCAATAAGAATCATTTTCTTGCTGGGCACGGTGGCTCACCCGCCCTGTAATCCTAGCACTTTTGGGAGGCTGAGGCGGGGCGATCACCTGAGGTCCGGCCGAGTTCAAGACCAGCCTGACCAACAGAAGGAAACGGCCCGCGTCTCCTGACTAAAATACCCAAAATAGGCTGAGTGTGGGGCGCATGACCTGTAATCCCAGCACTCGGAGGCTGAGGGCAGTGAGAATGCTTGAACCTGGAAGGGCAGAGGTTGCGGTGAGTCGAGATCATGCCACTGCAGCTCCAGCCTGGGCCAAGAAGGCAAAAAACTCCCCGTCTCAGAAAAAAAAACCCCCATCTGTTTTCTTTTGTAACAGGCAGCAATTGGAAGAAATTGTGTTTTAACGCCAGGCTTTGACTTGAATGCCATGCGTTCTTAACAAAACAAAGTTGACTTACAGAGGGCAACCAAAAACCCCCTTGGAATCTGGCCTCAGCCTTGTCTACACACCCTGTACAAGGTTCCTGACTAGTGGTAGTAAACGAATGTCCCCCCCTTTTTTTTTTTTGAGACGGAGTCCTCGTCTGTCGGCCGCGGCTGGAGTGGCAGTGGCTGCGATCTCAGCTCCACTGCAAGCTCCACCTCCCCAGGTTCACGCCGTTCTCCCTGCCTCAGTCTCCCGAAGTAGCTGGGACCACCAAGTGCCTGCGCACCCAATGCCCTGGCTGACTTTTTGGTATTTTTAGTAGAGACCAGGGTCTCACCATGTTAGCCAGGAATGATCCTCGGATCTCCTGACCGGGTCGTGATCCGCGACCTGCCTCGTCGCTCCCAAAGTGCTGGGATTACAGGTGTGAGCCAGCCACACCCCGCCAAGATGTCAGGCTTTCTATACAGGCCGCAGCACCAAGTAATCTTGGGACCGTCAAGAGGAAGGAACTACCCAACTCACAGGTATTTTATTCTATATTTCATTTCATTTTATTTATTTTTTGAGATGGATGTCTTTGGCTCTGCTGCTCACTGGAGGGAGTGCAAACGATCTTGGTGCACCCGCAAACTCCCACCTCCTGGGTTCAATTCAAACGATTCTTGTGCCTTGGCCTCCTGAAACCTGTGGATTACATGCCATGTCCACCAAAAAAAAAAAAAAAAACAAAAAGGCATTATTTTTGATTTTTAATAGAGATGGGGTTTCGCCATGTTGGCCAGGCTGGTTTTCCAAACTCCTGACAGGTGATCTTCCAGCTTCGCTCCCAAATTGCTGGGATTAATCAGGCATCTGAGCCACCATGCGCCCGTTCTGGGATTGGCTTTAAAAATGTTTTATTGGGTCGGCTCAGTGGCTTCACACCGTGTGATCCCAGCAATTTTGGAGCCAGACGGGTGGCTCACAAAGGTCAGGAGATAGAGAACCATCCGCTGCTAACCATTCATCCTGAACCATCATCGAGGCAAGGAGAATGGCGTGAAGCCCGGGAGGCGGCAGAGCTTGCACCGAGCCGGAGATCGTGTGCTGTGCAACAGAGCGACGACTCCCCTCTCAAAAAAAAAAAAAAGTTTTACGGCCGCGGGTGGGATGGCCTCATGGCCTGTAATCCCCAAACACTTTAGGAGGCTGAGGTGGTGGATCCACGAGTCAGGAGATCGAGACGCATTCCTGGGCTAACATGTGAAACGCGCCGTCCTCTACTGAAAATAACCAAAAAATAAACCCGGTGTGGTGCGGGCGGCCTGTAGTCCCAGCTACGCCAGGAGGGCTGAAGCAGGAGAAATACGTGTGAACCAGGAGCCCGGAGCCCTTGCAGTGAGGCCGAGATTGTGCCACTGTACTCCAAGCCTGGGGCGACAGAGCAAGAGCTCCATCTTCAAAAAACAAATAAGTTTTATCTGAAGATTGCCCTTATGGAAAGAGTTCCATCAAAACCCAAATTTAAAAAAACCTATGTGAAAATAACTTGTTCTTGCTGCAGTTTATGCTATAATCAGGACAGTTCAGTAACGACTAAAGTTAATTTTGCAAAGCAAATCAGGTTCTATCATGTTTTTTTTAATAAAAATGGGGAACTGGAGAGTGAAACATGTTCAAAAGAAAAGACTATAGTGCACCCTGTGTTAGTTGTTCTTTGAGTTTTTTTCCTGAAAGTGTTAGCTAAATCCTGAATTATTTGTAACCTGCAAGTCCCCAGCTAATCTTTCAAATCTTTACTTTTTTTTTTTTTTTTTTTGAGAACCAGAGTCTCGCTCTGTTGCCGGCACGGCTGAGTGCAGTGGCCGGATCTCAAGCTCCCATCTGCAAGCTCCCCGTCCTTCCGGTTAGTTTAGGCCCTTCTCCTGCCTCAGCCTCCCAAGTAGCTGGGACCACAGGCGTCCGCCACCTTTAAAAAAAAAAAAAAAAAGTTTTTTGTATTTTTTAGTAGAGACGGGGTTTCACCGTGTTAGCCAGGATGGTCTCGATCTCATGACCTCCTGATCTGCCCGTCTCGGCCTCCCAAAGTGCTGGGATTACAGGCTTGAGCCACCGTGCCTGGCCCAAATCTTTACTTTTAAATCTGGGAATTGCACTCCTTACCCTAGTACTCATTATTTACCATTATAGTACGTTGTTCCCTTAAATATGGTACTAAAGGTATAGATGACAGTACTAACGCCTTTGCCATGCAAGCCTTGGAACCCCAGCCAGGCCTGCATGAGTACACTCAGTTACAAAGTGGTTCCACTCCTCTCACCTTGGGGTCAACACCTACCCCACTATGCCCTGATCAACAGGAAGAAGTTAGAGCAAACTTCACCCTTTTTCCATCTTCATTAGCCAACACCTTAAGATTAACGTGTTATAAAATCCAAAGGGATGGATTGAAACCACCATTGCAAAATTGTAATTGAGACAAGTGAAAGAGATCTGACCTTTAACCAATTCCATCTTGCTTCTAACCACAAAGCTGTCCTTGTTCACTCCTGGGTGTAGGCCAGACTACCTTTGGGAGGAACTTAGTTTATAGTTTAGTTTTCAAACAAAGATGATAAAACAGCCCTTTCCCAAAACAAACTCCCTGCCTGTCTGGGGACTAGACTGCCTTTGCAGGACTAACAAATTAGCTGCAAGATTAGAAATTATGGTTTAGGAGTTACGTGACTGAAGGCTGCAAGATTCTAAACCTCCCCAGATTGCTCCTGGGGATGACATCACTATTGTAAAAACTAGGATCAGTGCTTGAGATATTTTGCAGACCCTGCACACAGTGGCTTAGCTGGCACCACCCAGATCAATAAACTGGCTCATCTGGTCTTGTGGCCCCCACCCAGGAACTTACTCAGAACAAGACAGCTTCGACTCACTATGATTTCTTTTTTTTTTTTTTTTTTGAGACGGAGTCTCGCTCTGTCGCCCAGGCTGGAGTGCAGTGGTTGGATCTCAGCTCACTGCAAGCTCTGCCTCCTGGGTTTATGCCATTCTCCTGCCTCAGCCTCCCGAGTAGCTGGGACTGCAGGCGCCCGCCACCTCGTCCGGGTAGTTTTTTGTATTTTTTAGTAGAGACGGGGTTTCACTGTGTTAGCCAAGATGGTCTCGATTTCCTGACCTTGTGATCTGCCCATCTCGGCCTCCCAAAGTGCTGGGATTACAGGCTTGAGCCACCGCGCCCGGCCGACTCGCTATGATTTCATCTCTGACCTGATCAATCAGCACTCCCAGCTCACTGGCTTCCCCCTACCCACCAAGCTGTCCTTAAAAACTCTGATCCCCGAATGCTCGGGGAGACTGATTTGAGTGGTAACAAAGTTCTGGTCTTCCATACAGCCAATTCTGTGTGAGTTACTCTTTCTCTATTGCAATTTCCCTGTCTTGATAAATGGGCTCTGTCTAGGCAGCAGGCAAGGTGAACCCATTGGATGGGTACATGGTGGTGAAATATATATATGGTAAATATCTCCTCTCATTCTGACTTGTCTTTTCACTCTCCTAATGTACCCTTTGAGAAACACAGTACTTAGTTTTAATGTAGTTCAATTTATCCACTATTTTTTCTTTTATTTTGGTTTTGTTTTTTCTTTTGTCTTTTACCTGTAATGACATATTTTGCTTTTACGGTCAGTACTTTATGTGCCAAGATTAAGAAATCTTTGCCAACCCCAGGGTTTTGTATTTTCCTAAACTTTTCTCTTAGAAAAAGTGAGTGTCATTTGATTTATATTTAGGTCTATGATGATCTATATGGAATTCTTTTCTTTTTTGTGTGTGTGTCTTCTGCTTTTTCCTTTTCGTGAAGAATGAGGTGGAACTGTTTTTCTCTTAGCCAAAGTTTATGTATTTATTTAGTTACTTATTTTGTAGAGACAGGGACCTATTATGTTGCCCATGCTGGTCTCAAAACTCATGCTCAAGCAGTCCTCCCATCTTGGCTTCACAGCCCACAATCAGCTTTGGTTTTCGCTACACCAGTAATTGTCAAACTTGAATGTGCAGGAATCACCTGTAAGAATCTTGTTAAAATATATATTTTGATTTAGAAAGTCTGGGGTGGGACCTGAGCTGCATTGTGTGTGTGTGTTTTTTTGAGACAGGGTCTCCCTGTGTCACCGAGGCTGGAGTGCAGTAGCACGATCACAGCTCCACTGTAGCCATGACTTTCTGGGCTCAAGTGATCCTCCCACCTCAGCCACCCAAATAGCTAGGACTACAAGCACATGCCACCATGACTGGCTAACTTTTTGTGTTTTTTTGTAGAGATAGGGTCTCCCTATGTTGCCCAGGCTGGTCTCCAACTCCTGGACTCAAGCATTCTGCCCGCCCTGGGTTCCTAGAATGCTGGGATTACAGGCATGAGCCACCGTGCCGGCCTGAGCTTCATTTCTTATAAATTCACAGATGATGCCATGGCTCCTGGTTCACAGATCACATTTTGAGTAGCAAAGCGTTGGAAACAGCTGTTAAAAATCACAGCATTCGTTGGGCATGGTGACTCACACTTGTAATCCCAGCATTTTGGGAGGCCAAGGCGAGCAGATCACCTGTGGTTGGGAGTTCAAGACCAGCCTGACAAACGTGGAGAAACCCCGTCTCTACTAAAAATGCAAAATTAGCCGGGTGTGGTGGTGGCACATGCCTAAAGTCCCAGCCACTCAGGAGGCTGAGGCAGAGAATCGCTTGAACCCAGGAGGTAGAGATTGCAGTGAGCCAACATCCTGCCATTGGACTCCAGCCTGGGCAGCAAGAGCAAGTCTCCATCTCAAAAAAACCAACCAACCAAACAAACAAACAAACAAAAAAACACAGCATTTGGCCTAGCATGGTGGCTCACACCTGTAATCTTAGCAGTTTGGGAGGCTGAGGCGGGTGGATCAGGAGTTTGAGACCAGCCTGGCCAACAGTACGAAACCCTGCCTGTACTCAAAATACAAAAACTAACTGGGTGTGGTGGTTCACACCTGTAATCCTAGCTACTCAGGAGGCTGAGACAGGAGACTCGCCTGAACCCAGGAGGTGGAGGTTGCAGTGAATTGAGATTGTGCCGCTGCACTCCAGCGTGGGTGACAGAGTGAGACTCCCTCTAAAAAACAAAACACAAAAAAACACTGCATTGAGTTTTGATTCCTTCTCAGCAAGTTCTGCTATAAGTAAATGGTTCTTATTTTGCAATGTATCAAGATCTTCATTCTCGGCCGGGCGCGGTGGCTCAAGACTGTAATCCCAGCACTTTGGGAGGCCGAGACGGGCGGATCACAAGGTCAGGAGATCGAGACCATCCTGGCTAACATGGTGAAACCCCGTCTCTACTAAAAATACAAAAACTAGCCGGGCGAGGTGGCGGGCGCCTGTAGTCCCAGCTACTCGGGAGGCTGAGGCAGGAGAATGGTGTAAACCCGGGAGGCGGAGCTTGCAGTGAGCTGAGATCTGGCCACTGCACTCCAGCC
>NW_016807142.1:0-4058 GCF_001698545.2 Rhinopithecus bieti | reverse complement strand
TGAGACAGGGTTTCATTCCCGTCTCCCAGGCTGGAGTGCAATGATGCTATCTCAGTTTATTGTAACTTCTGTCTTCCGGGATCAAGCGATTCTCTTGCCTCAGCCTCCCAAGTAGCTGGGACAAAAGGTGCACACCACAGTGCCCAGCTAATTTTTTTTTTTTTCTTCATGAAGACAGGTTTTTGTCATGTTGTCATGGCTGGTCTCAAACTTCTGGGCTCAAGTGATCTGCCCACCTTGGCCTCCCAAAGTGTTGAGATTATAGCCTGGGCGATAGAGTGAAAAAAAAAATAGATCTCAAAAAAAAAAAAAAGAAGAAGAAGACAAAGATGTTTTCTGGCCAAAACAAACCTGAGAGAATTAGTTGCCAGCAGTCTTGAACCATAAGAAATATTACAGGAGTTGTCTGGGCTAAAGGACACTGATAGGAAGCATGGAACTACAGAAAGGAATGAAGAGTGTAAGAATGGGTAAGTAATGTGGAGGAAAAGCAACAAATATTAGACTGGGTGTGGTGGCTCACACCTGTAATCCCAGCACTTTGGGAGGCTGAGGCGGGCAGATCACTTGAGGCCAGGAGTTCGAGACCAGCCTGGCCAACATGGTGAAACCCTGTATCTGCTAAAAATACAACAATTAGCTAGGCGTGGTGGTGCACACCTGTAATCCCAGCTACTAGGGAGGCTGAGGCCAGACAGTTGCTCGAACCCAGGAGGCAGAGGTTGCAGTGAACCAAGATTGGGCCACTGCACTCCAGCCTGGGTGGCAGAGTGAGACGCCTTCTCAAAAAAAAAAAGAAAAGTATATATATGTATATAAAAGCTGGGCTCGCTGTGGCTCACGCCTGTATTCCCCAGCACTTTGGGAGGTTAAGGTGGGAAAATTGCTTGAGTCCAGGAGTTTGAGACCAGCCTGGGCAACAAAATGAGACTCCATCTCTACAGAAAATTTAAAAATTAGCTGGGTGTGGTGGTGCATGCCTGTGGTCCAAGCTATTCCAGAGGCTGAGGCAGGAGTGAGGCAGGAGGCAGGACTCCACTCCAAAGGTGGGGCTTGGACACTGGACCAATTTGAGGACAGTTAAAACAGGGACAGGATGGAAGCGGCTTTCCAAAAGACATGCCCACCAGTGTGCCATGTCAGTTTACCATTGCCATGGCAACACCTGGACGTTACTGCCCCTTTCCATAGCAATGACCTGATTACCCAAAAGTTACTACCCCTTCCCAAGAAATTTCTGCATAAACCTCCCCTTAATTTCTATGTAATTGAAAATGGTATGAATGTGACCACAGCACTCCCCTGAGCTTCTACTCTCAGCACACTGCCTGTGGGGTGTGTGCCCTGCTCTGCAGGAGCAGTCATGGAGCTACAACGCTGCCCAAGTTGCAACACTGCTTCTTCAATGAAGCTGTTTTCTTCTACCCTAGCACTGGTTCACCCCAGAGAAGCCAAGAGCCCTGTGGGCCAAGCCCCACTTTAGGACTTGCTTTTCCTGCATCAGCAGGATTGCTTGAGCCCAGGAGTTCGAGACCAGCCTAGGCAACAAAGTGAGATCTTCCATCTCTACAAAAAAAACTTTTTGTTAATTGGCTGGGATTACTTGGCAAAATAAAACCACAACGAGATAATACTTCACAATTACTAGAATGGTTAAAATAAAAAAGGCAATACTAAATGTTGCCAAGGAAGTACAACAACTGGAACTCTCACACACTGCTGAAGGATGTTAACAATACCTTTGGAGAACTGTTTATAAAATTAATTGAACATCTACCCTGTGACTCAGCAATTTTGCTCCTAGATATTTATACAAGAGAAATGAAGGCTGGGCGCAATGGCTCACACCTGTAATCCCAGCACTTTAGGAGGCCAAGGCAGGTGGATCACCTGAGGTCACGAGTTCCAGACTGGCCAACATTGTGAAAACCCAACTCCTAAAAATACAAAAATTAGCCAGGCATGGTGGTGTGCACCTGTAATCTCAGCTACTCGGGAGGCTGAGGCAGGAGAATTGCTTGAACCTGGGAGGCAGAGGTTGTAGTGAGCCAAGATTGCACCACTGCACTTTCGCCTGGGCAATAGAGCAAGACTCTGTCTCAAAATAAAAAAAAAAAAGGCCAGGCACAGTGGCTCACACCTGTAATGCCAGCACTTTGGGAGGCTGAGACGGGCAGATCACGAGGTCAGGAGATTGAGACCATCCTGGCTAACACGGTGAAACCTTGTCTCTACTAAAAATACAAAAAAACTAGCCAGGCGTAGTGGCAGGCGCCTGTAGTCCCAGCTACTCGGGAGGCTGAGGCAGGAGAATGGCAGGAACCCAGGGGGTGGAGCTTGCAGTGAGCCGAGATCGCGCCACTGTGTTTACTCCAGCCTGGGCGACAGAGCGAGACTCCATCTCAAAAAAAAAAAAAAAAAAAAAGAAAAGAGAGAAAGTATATGTCTACATCCACACAATGACTTATACAAAATGTTTATGGCAACTTTATTTAAAAGCCCCAAATGGGAAAAGAAAAGAAAAGAAAAAATAAAATAAAATTCAAAACAAGCCCCAAATGGGAAATAACCCAAATGTTCATCAAAAGGAGAATGGGTAAACAAACAAACCATGGTATATGCATACAATGTAATATCATCTAACAATCAAAAAGAATGAGCTATTGATACACTCATCCACATTTTAAAAAGAACCCATTGTGTTAATGAAAGAAGGAGGCCTAATGGGTACTTACTGTGTGGCTACATTTATATGAAACTCAAGGACAGACAAAACTGTTCTATGGTGATGGAAATCAGAAAGTGGAGACAGAAGAGGGAAATTAACCCAGAAAATAAATGATACACTGTTTATATGAGCACATTCTAAATATGTACACTGAGAAGTTGAAAATAAAAGTTTAGGAAAAGATACACCATGTAGATACTAACCAAAAGGAAGCCAATGTGGTTATATTAACACAGGAAGCATTGCAAGAGATAAAAGAGGGATGTTTCCTTTAGGAGTGGTGGCTCAAGCCTGTAATCCCAGTACTCCAAGAGGCCGAGGTGAGCAGACCACTTGAGCTCAGGAGTTTGAGACCAGTTAAATGCAGACCTTTTTCAGGCATTTTGCTTCCCAAAATAAAATTGTAGTTCTATTCCTGAAAAGTAGATATTGTAGGAGAATGGGTGTTGTGTAGGCAATTATCATTCACTGCCAGAAAGTTCAGAATGCAAAGAAATAGACACCAGATACTGTAGGCCTCCTGACACAATGCAATAGAAATCATAGTACCACCTATTAAATAGTCTTTAAAAAATTAAATCTCAATTTAATTAAGACTTCAGATATTTCTTTCATACCACAGAAACATCGGGATAGAGGAACAACTTAAATGACACCAACAGGAAACAGCCAGCCAAATCCTCTAGACAGTAGGACATTTTACCAGACAACTGATCTCATTTCTTCAACAAATCAATGACAGGATGAAAAAAGAGGAGGCAGGGCTGGGTGTGGTGGTTCATGCCTATAATCCCAGCACTTTGGGAGGTCGAGGCAGGCAGATCACTTGAGGTCAGGAGATCAAGACCAGCCTGGCCAACACGGCAAAACCCTGTCTCTATTGATAATACAAAAATTAGCCGGGCAGGGTGGAGGCTGAGAGAGAAGAATTGCTTGAACCCAGGAGGTGGAGGCTGTAGTGAGCTGAGATTGTGCCACTGCACTCTGGCCTGGGTGACAGAGTGAGACTGTGTCTCAAAAAAAGAAAAAAAAGAAGGAGGAGTGTCTGGAGCCATGAGGCCCGGAATTAGCCGACCTCTGTTGCTTGATCTCCGCAAAGCGGAGACAAGATGGCACATTTCCGGGTTCTTCATTATAAACTGTTTCCGCGCACGCACCTAAAACTTTTCCCGCACGCGCCTAAACTGTTCCCGCGTGCGCAAACCTTTCCCGCGCGCGCGCAAACATTTTTCCTCCCAGGAAGATATGCAGCCTACAGCGCAGGCGCGATCCCGCGCCCGGGAAAATCATCAACCAACGGGGCATGCGCAATTGTAATTTGAGTAAACCC
>NW_016807140.1:5228-13925 GCF_001698545.2 Rhinopithecus bieti | reverse complement strand
CCTTTCAAAATTGTCCTTGGAGATGTAAAACATTTATTTAGATACATTATAATAAAATAAATTGTTAAAAAATTTGAGTGTCTGCCATTAAGTAATACATCAAGGTAAGATATATTCCACATATACTTCTATCTAAAATTTACAAAGAAAATAATTCAAATATTATTAAAAAATTTATGACAAGCTATCAAAAGATAAATTAGTATGAAGCAAAAATAATGTTAATAATAAAACATTGACATAATTTAAAGACTTGAAGATTCTCTTATTCATGAATGTAGAAAAAATTATATATAAAATGCACGAAATAGACTCCTGCAGTATATTAAGCTAAAAATTTACTAAGATCAAGTAGGCCTCCCCTTCCCTCCTCTGAGCATAGATGGGTTGTTCAAAATTACGACAGTAGAAAATCATAATATTATGGCACCCACCTATCATATATGCAGTCTATTGTTGACTGACTTTCATTATGCAGTTCATGAGTGTACAGTCAAAAAGAATCCAAAATTTTAAAAAAGTAAACATTTTATAAAGAAAGTTTTAATAAACTGAAATTAATTATGTAAAAGAAAAAAATTTTTTATAAATTTACTGCAGCCTAAGTGTACAATGTTTATAGTGTTTACAAGAGTGTACGGTAATATCCTAGGCCTTTACATTCGCTTACCACTCACTCACTGACTTACACAGAGCAAATTTCAATCCTGAAAGCTACATTCATGGCACTTGCCCTATATAGGTATACCATATTTTATCCTTTACATAATATTTTACTGTACATTTTATTGTTTAGATGTTTACATACACAAATTCTGACCATTTTGCTATAATTTCCTACAGTATTGAGTACACTAACATTCTCTAAAGGTTTGTAGCTTAGGAGAAATATGCTATTACATATAGTCCCCATGTATAGTAGGGTATACCAACTAGGTTTGTGTAAGTACACTTTATGATGTATGCACAACAAAATTGCCTAGTGATGCATTTCTCAGAACATATTCATGTCCCTAATTAATGCATAAGTATATATACACACACACACACACACGCATACACACACATAATATTTCATCAATATTGTTTAAAGTTGTATGAAATAATACAATAGCCATTTCTAACAATTCTAAGCAAAATAAGAACAGAAGTTAAAGTATTTAATTATAACATGAGTACTAGCACAGATGCAAAGCTTGTCAGCATCATTTAGCATTGTAGTGAAGCGTCTAGTAGATATATAATATTCAAATACATTCTAGATTGAATGCGTACCAAAATATTGTTACTAATAATTAATACATATTTACAATCTAGCAGAGATGCTGGGGTGATTTTTTGATCAATACTAGAATTCAGAACCTTCAAAAATATTTAAAAAATCAAAATCAAATATATTTGAGTATATGAAAAAATTAAAACTGTTGTACATAAAATGTTACCATAATGTTAATAAATAATCTTTGGATTCTGAAGGATATACTTATAATGTTGATAGAAAATGTGTCTTATTCATTAACAAAAGTTGTTAAAGATTTACTAGGAACATTTTATAGAATAGAACAATGAACAAATTATANAGATTGATAAAGAGGAGTGACAGAAAACAGAAAAGAAAATAAAGCAAACAAAACATAGACTGTTATAAAAGAAAAAGGGCATATATATTATAAATTATATTAAGTGTTCTGTAAATTATACATGTATAAATAAATATAAATATTAAAAATTTCAAAGAGGACATTATATCAGTTTTTTTTGTTATAACCTAATAAATTACCACAAACTTAGTTAAAACATTACATTTATTAACCCACTGTTTCCTTGGATCAGGAATGGTGAAATTGCTTAGCTGAGTCCTCTGCTCAAGGTCTCACAAGGCTGTAATTATGGTGTGTTAGTTAGACTGTGTTTCTTGTACTTGTGGCCCTCTACTAAGCTCCTTCAAATTAGTGAAAGTATTCAATTTCATTGGGTTGTAGTACTGAGATTCCTGTTTTCTCATTGAACGTGAGCTGAGGGCTGCTGTCAGCTCTTACAGGTGTTCACAGACCTTTCAGCAACACAGTAGATAACTTCTTTAAAGCCAGCGGGACAATCTCTCATTCTAGTCTGTTAAGATAGACTCATGCATTACTATAACTAGTAATGTGGGTTTCCTTTCTGTCTCCACCCAAATCAATATTGATTTGTAATTCCCAATGTCAGGGGAGGCATCTGGTGGGAGATGATTGGTTCATGGGGGCCTGTTTACCTCATGCTGTTTTCCTGATAGTGACTGACTTCTCACAAGATCTGATGCTTTTATAAGGCAGTTTTCCGTGCTCTTGCTCACTTTATCTCACCTGGTGCCATGTACAATGTGATTGCTTTCCCTTCTGCCATAATTATAAGTTTCCTGAGGCCTCCACAGCCATACAGAACTGTGAGTTAATTAAACCTCCTTTGTGTATAAATTACCCAGTCTTGAGTAGTATCATAGCAGTGTGAGAATGAAGTAATTCAGGAAATCGGTACCACAGAGAGTGGGGTACTGCTATAAGGATACCCAAAAGTGTGGAAGCAACTGTGGAACTGGGAAACAGGCAGAAGTTGAAACAGTTTAGAGAGCTGAGAAGACGACAAGAAGATGTGGGGAAGTTTGGAACTTCCTAGAGACTTGTTGAATGGTTTTAATCAAAATGCTAATAGTGCTATGGACAATGAAGTCCAGGCTGAGGTGGTCTCAGATGCAGATGGGGAACTTGTTGAACAATGGACTGAGGGTCACTCTTGCTATGCTTTATCAAAGAGACTGGTGGCATTTTGCCCCTACCCTAGAAATCTGTGGAACTTTGAACTTCAGAGAAATGATTTGAAATTGGAATTTATATTTAAAAGGGAAGCAGAGCATAAGAGTGTGGAAAATTTGCAGCCTGATGATGCAATAGAAAAGAAAACCCCATTTTCTGGAGAGAAATTCAAGTCTGCTGCAGAAATTTGCATAAGTAACAAGTAGCCAAATGTTAATCACCAAGACAATGGGAAAAATGTCTCCAGGGCATGTCAGAGATCTTGGCAACAGCCTCTGTAATCAGAGGCCCAGTGGCCTAGGAGGGAAAAATGGTTATATGGCCCAGGCCCAGGCGCCCCTGCTCTGTGCAGCCTTGGGACTTGGTGCCCTGTGTCCCAGCTACTCCAGCTCCAGTCCTGGCTAAAAGGGGCCAAGGTACAGCTTAGGCCATTGCTTCAGAGGGTGCAAGCCTCAAGCCTTAGTGGCTTCCACATGGCATTGGGTCTGCAGATGCACAGAAGTCAAGAATTGAGGTTTGGGAATATCTATCTAGATATCAGAAGATGTATGAAAAGGCCTCAATGACCAGGCAGAAGTCTGCTTCATGGGCAAGTCCCTCATGGGGAACCTCTGCTAGGGCAGTGCAAAGGGAAAATGTGGGGTTGTAGCTTCCACACACCGTTCCCACTGGGGCCTAGTGGAGCTGTGAGAAGAGGGCCACTGCCCTTCAGACCCCAGAATGGTAGATCCACTGACAGCTTGCACTGTGTACCTGGAAAAGCCACAGGCACTCAATACCAGCCATGAAAGCAGCCAGGGCAGAAAGCTGTATTCTGCAAAGCTACAAGGGCAGAGCTGTCCAAGGCCATAGTAGCCCACCTTTTGCATCAGTGTTCTCTGGGTGTGAGACATGGAGTCAAAGGAAATTATTTTGGAGCTTTAAGATTTAATGTCTGCCCCACTTGGTTTCAGACTTGTATGGGGCCTGTAGCCCCTTTGTTTTGGCCAATAACTCCTATTTGGAATGGGAACATTTTTCCAATGTCTATACCCTCATTGTATCTTGGAAGTAACTAACTTTCTTTTTATTTTATAAGTTCCTTGGTGGAAGAGACTTGTCTTGTCTTATTCCAGCATTAACCCAAAATTCCACAGTCCAAAGATTAGACTTCAGGACTGAGGGGAAGGCATAAGTGTATTTTGGAATGTGAGAATTTGTGATTTGTGAAGGGCCAGATGTAGAATAATATGGTTTGGCCCTGTGTACCCTCCCAAAACTCTTCTTGAATTGTAATCTTCATAATCTCCACATGTCAAAGAAGGGACCAGTTGGGAAGTGATTGGATCATGGGGGTGATTTCCCCCATGCTGTTCTCACAATTGTGAGTTCTCACAAGATCTGATGGTTTTCTAAGACAGTTTTCCCTGCTTTTGTTTGCTCTCTCTCACCTGCCGCCATGTAATACATGCCTGTTTCCGCTTCTGCCACAATTGTAACTTTCCTGAGGCCTCATAGCCATGTGGAACAGTGAGTCAATTATACCTTCTTTGCTTATAAATTACCCAGTCTCAGGCAGTTTCTTTATAGTAGTGTGTGAACGAACAAATACATCCAGTAAAGGTACTACCTAGATAACTATTGAAATAAGTATCTTTGTCATGTCGTTTCCCTTTTTTTTCTATATACTAAAAAAATTCAACAAGCAATAACTATACATGTATAATAATAACCATGCAATATATAAAGTTGAAATTTGTGATACCAATAATGTAAACTAGAAGAAAGCAAACTATATTAAAGTGTTGGTATACAGTTTAATATAAATGGGTATAAATTCAAATTAATTTACTGTAAATTTAACATGTCAATAGTAATCTTCACCAAGAAAACAACTAAAAATACAGAGAAAACAAGATGAGGAGGAAATAATTGGAAAAAAAAGACACACTAGAAAGAAACATCAATCAAATGTCAAACACACAAAAAAGTGTCATTTGATGAATTGAGGTCAAAAAATATGGAAAACACTTAAAAACCATATAGAAAAATGCCATAAATCTCTTCCTTTCTCCTTATTTTAAATGAAAATTGAATAAATTCAAATATTAGAAGACAGAGACTAGGGGAATTGATAAAAGGGGAAGATCCAATAATATACTGTCTACAGAAACAAATTTTAGAAACAAAGACACAAATATATTGAAAATAAAAAATAGAGAAAATAATATTCTATGTAAAGGGTAACCAAAAGAGACCTGCTAGGAGGTGAAATAAGTTGATGGAATATAAGGCTTCACTAACTTTTCCTTCTTCAAGGACACTAAGTTAACAAGTATCTATACATAATAAACGCCTTCACGAGAACCGAAAGGTGACTACTCATGGTACCTGGTTTTAGTTTTATATTGCTGAAAGAAGAACTGAAGAAATTAAAAAAAAATTCCCTAATCACGAATGCCACCTCTTCTTCACTCTCTGGCAGCAGTGGTGTGGTGTGGAGAGCATTTCTGGGCACTGAGGGAGAGAGAACACAACATATGAGACATTGAACTCAGTGCTGTTCTGTCAGAGCAGAAAGAAAACCAGACCAAACTCAGCTAATGGAGGGAGCATTTAAACCAGCCCTAGCAGATGGGAATTGCCAGTTCCAGCAGTCTGAACTTGAATGCCTGAAAACCACACCACCTAGGACTACAGTACAGTTTATTTGCAAGTAAACTTAAAAAACAGTTTGGGCCATAAAATTGCAACCATTCTGTGAGTCCTAGTTCTGTACTAGGCCCAGAGACAGACTGGGGACATACAACATACTGACACAATAGCTGAATCAACCAAGAGAGTACTGGAATCACCTTTCCCCTAATCTCAGGCTGTACAGCTCATGGCTCCAAAAGCAAGCCCTTTTTTGCACTTGAGGAGAGGAGAGGGAAGAGTTGGAAGGACTTTGTTTTGCATTTAGGATACCAGCTCAGCCACAGCAAAATCGGGCACTGATTGCATTCATTAGGCCTCTGTTCTAGTCTCTAGCTCGCAGACAACATTTCTAGATACACCCTGGGCCAAAGGGAACCTGCTTCCTTGAAGGAAAAGACCCAGTCCTCGCAGCATTATCTCCCATTAACTGAAGAGCTCCTAGGCTCTGAATAACTCACAGTGATATCCATGTACTATGTTAAAAGTTTTAGGTAAGCCTCTGATACTTGGTGGCTTCAGGTGAGGCTCAGCAGATTACCACCAGTAGCAAAACTCTTTCTGCTTGTGGAAAGCAAAGGTAAAAGTAAAAGGGACTTTGTTTTGCCCCTTAGGTACCAGCACAACTACAGGGGCTAGAGCACCAAGCAAGTTCTTGGGGTTCCAAATTCCATAACCTAATTCTTGGAAAGCATTTCTGGACTTACACTGGAACAGAAGCTCACTAAATGAAGGGTGAGTCCCAAGCCAGGCAGCATTTATGACAATCTGACTTAACAGACCTTGGGCCCTAAGAAAACCTCAGTGATAATCTGGCAGTACTCCTTATGGCCTGGGGTGACAGTGACTATGGTGTGGTTCTCCTCTGCCTTGGGAAAAGAGAGGGAAGAGTGGAAAGGACTTCATGTTGTAGTTGAGTGTCAACACAGCTACAATATAATAGAACATCAGGGAGAATTATAGGGTTTTACTCTAGTCTCTGACTCCCAGCACCTCTGGACCTACCAGTGACCTAGGAAATCCTGCCATCCTAATGAGAAGTACAGAGTCCATTCTGGCTTTGCCACCTGCTAATTGAAGAACCACTGAGCCTTGAGCAAACATAAGCAGTAGGCAGGTAGTAGTTACAGTAGGCCATGGGTGAGACCCAGTCTGTGCAGGCTTCAGGTCTCACCCAGCACAGTTATAGCAGTGGAGGATACATTACTGCTTGTGTCACTTCAACTGTAGCTTCAGATGGCTCAGAATAGAAAGAGAGAGACTCTGTTTTGGAGAAAGTAAGGAAAGAGAATAAGAGTCATGCTCTGGTAATTCAGAGAATTCTTCCCAATCTTGTCTAAGACCATCAGGGTGGTACTTCTATGAGTCTGCAAGAACCACATCATTACTGGGATTGGAGTGACCCCTAAAGTAGATTCAGCTTAAATTACAGCACTCAAGTCCTTTCAAATATCTGGAAACCATTTCCAAGAAGAATAACTACAAATAACCCCATACAGTGAATATTACAATAAATACCTAACTCCACAATGCTCAGACACTGAAGAAAATTTACTAGCATCAATACCATTCAGAAAACATGCCCTCACCCAATGCACCAAATAAGGCACCAGGGATCAATCCCAGATATAAGAAAAAATATGTACAGAATATTGAAAATAGTGGTGTTGAGGAAACTAAGGAAATTCAAAGTAACACAAAGACGGTATTCAGAATCCCATCAGATAAATTTAGCAAACAAATCATAATAATTAAAAGAAAGAAGCAGCAATACTTGAGCTATAACATGCAATGGCATACAGAAGAATGCATGAGTCCTTTAATAGCAGAATTGATCAAGCAGAAGAAAGAATTAGGAAGCTTGAAAGCAAGCTATTTAAAATACATAGTAAAGGGAGACAAAAGCAAAAGAATAAAAAACAATGAAGTACACCTACAAGATCTAGAAAACAACCACAAAATGGCAAATCTAAAAGTTATTGTCCTTAAAAGGGAGTAGTGATAAACATAGGGGTAGAAAGCTTATTCAAAGGGATAATAACACAAAACTTGCCAAATCTAGAAAAGATGTTAATATTAAAGTGTAAGAAGGTTATAGAACACCAAACAGAATTAATCAAAAGAAGAGTACCTCAAACCTGTTAATTAAATTCCTAAATGTTAAGGATAAGGAAAGAGTTCTAAATGCACCAAAAGAAAATAAACAAATAGCATACAATGGAGCTCCAGTAAGTTGGGCAGTAGACTTTTCAGTGGAAACTTTACATGCTTGGAGAGAAAGCCACAACATATTTAAAGTGGTGAAGGAATAAAAATCTGTTACCATAGAATAGTATATCTGGTAAAAATGTTTTTTAAACATGGAAGAGAAATTCTTTCCTCAACAAAGAAAAGCTGAGGGATTTTATTAATACCAGATCGGTATTACAAGAAATTCTAAAGGGAGTACTTCAATCAGAAAACCAGAATATTAATGAGCAATAAGTAATTACCTGAAGGTACATAACTCCCTGGTAATAGCAACTACAAAAAATACAGAACATTATAACACTGGAAATGTAGTGTATAAACATGTCTTATCCTAAGTAGAAAGACTAAAGAATAAACCAGTAAAAAATAAAATAACTACAACTTTTCAAGGCACAGTCAATACAATAAGATATAAATAGAAACAACAAAAAGTTAAAAAGCAGGGGTTCAAAGTTAAGGTATAGAGTTTTTATAGCTTCTTTTTATATTTTTTTATGCAAAAAGTGTTGTTATCAGGTAAAAATAGTGGGATGTAGGGTAGTGTTTGTAAGCCACATGGTAACTTTAAACGAAAAAAACATATAATAGATACATAAAAAATAAAAAGCAATAAGCCAACTCATATCACCAGAAAAATCATCTGTACTAGAGGAAGACAGAAAGAATAAAAAGTAGGAATAGAAGACCACAAAAAAATCAGGAAACAAAGAAGAAAATGGAAAGAGTAAGTCCATACTTATCAATCATAACATGAAATGTAAATGAACTAAACTCTCCAATAAAATTCACAGACTGGCTAAATAGATAAAAGAACAAGAATCATTTATTTGCTGTCTAAAAGAAACACACTTTGGGCCAGGCATGGTGGCTCAAGCCTGTAATCCCAGCACTTTGGGAGGCCAAGGTGGGTGGATCACGAGGTGAGGAGATCAAGACCATCCTGGCTAACACGGTGAAACCCTGTCTCTACTAAAAATACAAA
>NW_016807140.1:0-2602 GCF_001698545.2 Rhinopithecus bieti | reverse complement strand
AAGCAACACAAAAAAAAAAAAAAAAAAAAAAAAAAAAAAAAAAAAAAAAAAAAAAAAGAAACATAGACCAATGTAACTGAACAGAAAACCCAGAAATAAATCCATACACCTACAGTGCACTTGTTTTGACAAAAGTGCCAAGAACATACACTGGGAAAAGACAGTCTCTTTAATAAATAGTGTTGGGAAAACTGGATATCCATATGCAGAAGACTGAAACTCAATCCCTATCTATCTCCATATAGAAAAATCAAATCAAAATGGATTAAATATTTAAATCTAAGACCCCAAACAATGAAACCACTACAAGAAAACATGAGGGAAAATCTCCAAGACACTGGTATGGGCAAAAGTTTCTTGAGTAATACCCCATAAATACAGGCAACCAAACAAAAATAGACAATTGGTATCACATCGAGTGAAATGCTTCCACATAGTAAAGGATACAATCAACAAAGTGAGGAGACAATCCACAGAATGGGAGAAAATATTGATAAACTACCCATCTAATAACGAATAAGTATCCAGAATATATAAGGAGCTCCAACAACTCTATAGGAAACAATCGAATAATGTGATCAAATATGGGCAAAATATTTCAATGGACATTTCTTAAAAGAAGACATACAAATGACAAACAGGCATATGAAAAGGTGAGCAACATAATTGATCATCAGAGAGATGCAAATCAAAACTAAAATAAAATATTTTCTTACCCCAGTTAAAAGGCTTATATCTAAAATCAGGCAATAACAAATGCTGATGAGGATGTGGAGAAAAAAAAAAATCCCTTCTACACCGTTGGTGGGAAGGTAAATTAATAAAACTACTATGGAGAAAAATTTGGAGGTTACTCAAAGAACTAAAAATTGTGCTAGTATATAATCCAGCAATCCCATGGCTGTACTCCCAAACAAGAAAATCAGTATATCAAAGAGATATCTGCACTTCTATGTTTGTTGCAAGACTGCTTACAATAGCGAAGATTTGCAAGTAATGTATGTGTTCATCAAAATAAAACAAGGTGAATGGATAAATAAAATGTGGTAAAGATTCACAATAGAGTACTATTTAATTACAAATAAGAATGAGATTCAGTCATTTGCAACAATATAAATGGAACTGGAGATCATAATGTTAAATGAAATAAGAGTGGAAGTATTTTGGAGAATTAACTACAAATTTAACATCTCTTGTAAATATAGTGCTGTTCACTTTGTCTATTTCTTCTTGATTTGCCTTGTTAGTTTGTGTCTTTCAGATATTCTGCCTATTTCATGTAAGTTGTCATTTTTGGCAGAAATGTGTTCATCATATTATCTTCTATTTTTAATACTTTTATCTTCTTGCTATCTTCTCCCTCCCTGATATTGGTAAGTTATGTCATATGTATTTTTTCTCTGATCAGTCTTGCTATAATTTGATCAGATTTATTGATCTTAAAAATAGCTTTTGGTTTCATTGATTTTCTATACCATTTTTTCCTGTTTTCTATTTTATTGGTTGCCATAATGATCCATGTTATTTCTTCTATTTACTATGCGTTTAATTTGTACTCTCTCTACTAGTTTAAGGTTGAAGCTTCACATATTTGTAATTTTTGAATTTTAATATTTCAGATGAGTGGAGTACGCATTTAAAATCCCATCACTGACAAATGTTTCCACTATAATTATGTTCTCTAATTGCACAGGTATTTTACTTAACATTACAGAATCCCTCATATTCTGTCTAAATTTTTCTCGCAACATTCCTGTTTGGGGTAGTTTAGTCAATTAAACCAATTTGATGATCAAATGTGGCAGGTAACTTTTTTCTATTTCAGGAATTTCATGAGATTTTAAAAATTTTTGGCATTTGAGAGATGTGGCATATTATCACCTCTACATGACTGTGCTTTCCTTAAGAAAAAAATGTATTTTTGCCAGAATACTTTTGAAAATGGCATAGTCTTTGAATATGAAAAGTTATATCAATATATATTTATTAGAAATTGTTTTGCTGTAGACTTCAGCAAAATATTGTGTCTCATAGTAGAGCTGCTTGAATAAATTTGTATTTAATTTTGAAGACTAAATGTTGCCAGTTTTGGTTAGTGTGTAAACTTCACGAACCCTCTTTTTAAATTATGTTTCCGTTCCCTTCATTTCTACTTTCATATTGCTAGGAACTCACAATCTGAAATCGGCTATTTCAGTTTGGCACCTTACTCTTGCTATTTCAATTTGGCACCTTGCTTCAATCAAGGAAAACAATTTGCTATATTTTAAGCACAATTGTGAATTGCATGTATTTCAAGGAGGATGTGCAATTCTAATTGCAAATTTGACAGGCGTTTTCCATAAGTGTTTTCACTGTTATGATTTTTGGAATGCCTTTTTCATTACCGAATTTATTCTGTGTAGTATCAAACATTAATTTATGTATATTCCAGGGAACAGTCAGTTTTATTTCAGAGTATAGTTTGATGCTGTTTGTCAATTATATGCCTCATCATTCTGTCACTTTTGACAGCTCAAAGGAGTGAAATCAAAAGCTTTGTATTTTCATTAGCTATTGAATTGGGTAGGAATAATTTTATCTTGAACATAGTTCTTTTTAG
>NW_016807139.1:0-359 GCF_001698545.2 Rhinopithecus bieti | reverse complement strand
AAAGAATGGTGTACTTCTGTGAGATGAATTCACACATCACGAAGCAGTACCGCAGAAAGCTTCTTTGTAGTTTTTATCTGAGGATATTTCCTTATTCACTATATTCCACAATGCACTGCAAAATATAACTTTGCATATTCCACAAAAACAGTGTATCAAACTGCTCAATGGAAAGAATGACATAACTCTGTGAGTCTAATTCAAACATCACAAAGCAGTATCTCAGAAAGCTTCTTTTAGTTTTATCTGAGGATTTCCTTTTTCACTATAGGCCCAAATGCATTCCGAAGTGTCCTGTTGCAGATTAAACAAAAACTGTGAAAGCCAACTGCTGCATGAAAGAAAGGTGTAACACTGTG
>NW_016807138.1:0-1520 GCF_001698545.2 Rhinopithecus bieti | reverse complement strand
GCAAACTATCGCAAGGACAGAAAACCAAACACTGCATGTTCTTGCTCACAGGTGGGAATTGAACAATGAGAACACTTGGACACAGGGTGGAGAACATCACAACACTGGGGCCTGTCATGAGGTGGGGGCAGTGGGGAGGGATAGCATTAGGAGATATACCTAATGTAAATGATGAGTTAATGGGTGCAGCACACCAACATGGCACATGTATACATATGTAACAAACCTGCACGTTGTGCACATGTACCCTAGAACTTAAAGTACAATAATTTAAAAATTAAATTAAGTTAAATTTAAAAAGTTAAGTGAGTCAACCCACAGTATCCTGCACAATTTTAATATGCAAAGAGTTTTTATGAACCAATAATTATGAATCCAATTATCAAATAATAATTCATAGAAAAAGAAATAAAAAATTATATACTATGAAAGAATATTCAGGCTGGGTGTGGTGGCTCATGTCTGTAATATTAGAACTTTGAGAGGTTGAAGCAGAAGGATTGCTTGAGTCCAGAATTTTGAGATCAGCCTGGGCAGCATAGTGAGACCCTGTCTCTACAAAATTTTTAAAAAATAGCCAGGCATGGTGGCGTATGCCTGTAGTCTCAGCTACTCTGGAGGTAGCAGGACTGCTTGAGTTCAGGAGTTGGAGGCCACAGTGGGCCTATGGTGCCACTTCACTCTGGCCTGAGCAACAGAGTGGGACTCTGTTTATATTAAAAGAAAAAAAACAAAGAAGAAGAACAAAAAAGAATATCATCTTTACTAGCAATCAGGCAATAACTGCATAGTTTTTAGAAGAAAATCAGATTGGCTAGAATAAAAAAAATTTAATTTCAAACTTGGCAGAAAGCAGAAAGTGTAAGCTTATACAGATATTATTTTCTTTTTGTGGAGGGCAACTTGTTATTATGAATCAATACTTTAAACTATTTTACCCAACAGTTCTTTATCTAGTAACCTGTACATCAGAAATAACTAACTTGTACAAAGAGATCTGAACAAAGAATGCATTATGTCATGGTTTGACATAAAAAATTAGAAATAATCTAAACATCCCTCAGAAAGTCAATGTCAATGTTTAAATTGTGCAATCATATTACAGAATTTTATACACATTTTTAGAGAAGTTATCTTTAAGAACTGACATGGAAAAGGCTTATGAACATTAGTAAATGTAAAGATAAGTTGCAGTACTATAGATAAAGAGATCCCAGTTTGGGAAAATAAAAAATATGTATAGGTAACATATCCATCTCCATTTTCTCTACAACAACCTCAGTAATATCTACATTGCTTATTTGTGTGTGTGTGTGTGTTTGTGTGTGTGTGTGTGTGTGTGTGTGTAAGAAAGATTCTGGGGGAATATACAATATACTGTTTACAATGATTACTTCAGGATAATGCAATTGGAAGGGAGAGATTTTGATTTTCACCTCCTATATTTTATAGTGTCTGAATATTTTACAATAAGTTACAACGCTCTTGTAACTTAAAAAATGTCTGATGTAGGCCGGGCG